>NC_087478.1:78734110-79063276 GCF_036417665.1 Passer domesticus | reverse complement strand
CTCACCTGATTTACCTACTCCTGAAAGCAAGAAACACCTCCATGCAAATATTATCTTTTAGAGCTATGACAAATTCCAATATATATTGCTGGTTCAACATAAACAAGTATTGAAAAACAGCTTTTTACATCACTAAAACTTTTTACATCACTGCAAATATAACTCAAAAATCTAGAAATTAATTTCCAGATAATAGTTTTTCTCTATAAACTACAATATTCTGGAACTAATATACTCAGAAAAGCAGGATAGTGCTGGACAAAACAAAGGTTTGAGAGATGACCAGCCAAGTCTCATAGGCCAAAACTCCGTTTAAAATGTCACAGTAAGCATAGTGCCAGGATGTGATGTGATGAAGCTGTGACTGAATATTTCATCCATAGATAGTCTGTGGATCATGGGCTTCAAAATTTTCCCAAGAAAAGTAGTTTTTTCCCTGTATTTTTTAAATCATACTGCTCAGAAGAATAGAGATATTTGTAACATGCTTATCAACACCAAGAGCCCCCAGGGAAGTTGTTTTTTTTTTTTCCCCTGCAAAATAATTTTTCCACAATTATTCAGCAGCTGTGGTCATTTGATTAATTCATTAATTAATGAATTATTGTGGCTCAAAAACAAACCAACTGCTGCCACTTTCCAACAAGTTTTTCAGGCCTTTTTACAGCTCTAAATCTATTTGAAATAAACTTTATTTTAGAACCATGAGAACCAAGAGCGCCCCCTGACTCTGCTCTGAGTTTGTTGAGGGCAAAGCACAGCTCTGGTGTCTGTTCCATCTCTGAGAGCTTAGCCACACAGCTGGAGGTAGAAAAATAGGCAACACCTGGTGCAAAGCAAAGTCTGAAGTGCAGAAAGTTGCCTAAAATCATCTTGGGAGCTGCTGGTAGAGTGCTGCACCTTGTTTTTTTCTATTTAACCATGATGATGCAAACATAAAACTTTTACAGCCTGGATTCACCTGACCAGTTTTAGACTTCCCAGTACTTTTGAGGTGCAGTTTATTCCAGGAGAGAGCTCAGATAAGTTATATCCACCAGCACCTATTTTGTTTGATCAACTCTAATGGGAGTCAGGGGTGCTCAGCTGAGACACAGGCACCTGTGCTGTCAGTGGTTTGTTTCAAACAGGGCTCCAGCAATAATCTCAAGCCCTGTAGTTAATCTCTGATTACATGTCTCAAAAGAAAGAAAAAAAAAAAAAAGAAAAAAAAAAGAAAAAAAAAGGCAGTACCACAAGGAAAATTTTACAAACAAATCCCAAAGCAAGGCAATGTTTTTGTGCTGTACCATGAGATCAATGTGAGCAGACTGGAACTCGCATCTTTAGGGCTCATAATTTACAAGACAACCAGATTCTTCAGATTTTTCTGCTCCCTTGAAGGAGAAGCCATGTCTGTGATTGCACCAAAAATGCTTTCAACCTCCAGCTGTTTTACACTCCTCATTAAAATTCACCCAGCTACCACACATTCCAGAGCACAGGAGCAGACACACATTTAGGAAGATTTATTTACACGAATCTGACCTAAATCGGTGCTACTCATCCAAGATCAAATTCCATTCCAACATGAACAGCCAAAGAAAGTTACACTTGCAACATAAAGGGCTGCCAGAGTCCTATTTTGAGAAGTTAACTATAATTTAAGATTCATGCTGCTTTTGCACGGTGAGCAAAAGTCTATTCCATGAGATTTATTCTCGCATTTCACAGGGAGAACAAATCTCAAGGATTTTATATTATATTTTTATTATATTACTATAAATTATATTATAATATTATAGTTTTATTATATTATTATAAAATTCAGGGGATGGCCAACCTCCTCCTGCCTCCTGAAATGAGGACATTTCACAGATATCCTGCAGTCATGGCTGGGTGAGCACTTTCTCAGGTTCTGTGGAAAAATTCTCAGCAGCCACTTGTCAAGCAGGGCCAGATGGTTGAAGGCACATGAGCACTGCAAAGCCTTAGCAAGTAAGGAGCTAAAATCACACTGCTTACTCAGAGTAAGTAAAATCACACTGCTTACTCCTGCACAGCACCCTCCCCCAAAGAAACGGAGCAGAAGTTCCTAAATAACCTCGAGCTTGGAGTACTACACTTGGAGTACTACACACAATCCCAACCCAGCACAGAGCACTGAAATAACTCATTGAAGGTGCAGCTCTAACACCAAACCAGAGTTTGCTGCTCTTTCTGCATTCCCTGAGGGAATTGCTGCAGCAAGGAGGGTGTGTGGAAGGCACAGATAAGACATTCCACCAAGGGACTTTGACATACCTCACTCTGCTGGGCAGGTATAGCCTCAGGATGAGACTCCAAGGCCTTCAACAGCCTGGAAATACCATCCAGCATGGGTATTTACAGCCTTTAAGAAAGCCAGTCTTCATGACCTCAAACCCTCCAGCAAGCTTGCTTGCCATCTGCCCAAGTAAATTGACCATTTGTCCCTATTAGAGACAGCTGGGCTGTTAAAGCAATTAAGGTGGCAAAGGGAGGGAGTGAATTTTTGGTTTGGGAAGAGACTGTTTGCAGCACCAACAGCAGTGAAACATTCCTGATTGTGAAGAGGTGACATTATTAAAGGAATAATGAGAACAGGCATTCACAAAACACCAGCCCTTGCAGAAGTTCAAGTTAAAGACATGTGTTTCCTAAAAATATATCCTTTGTTCCTATCAAAGAGATTTGCACCAAATGAAAGAGTTGTGCCTCTGACAATGCAAAGCATTCCTAGTCACTGGCCAGACTTTTACAGCATTCATATTTGTCTTTTGATAGAGGACATCTGTGAGCTAGCAACAGTAATAAATCTGAATGTTAGCACAGATAGTTTTCCACATTTCAGGTCAAATGCTATCAAATTTAGCTTATCAGCTTATTAAGATAAACCAAGCTGCTTTGTCATTAGTTTTCTGATTACTTGCTTGGTTCCAAAACCTGGGACAGTAAATAGGGTTGTTGATTTCTCTTTTCCCATTGTGTAAATGCTTAATGCCCACTGGTTACCCTTATAAATCATAAACAGGGAAATCACTGCTTGATCCCTTGCTAGAAGAGGGGAATGTGATGATTTCAGCATGTTTAAAGCACACATTCCTAACATACCTAACTGGTCTGTAATTTTTTCGCAGTATAAGGCCTGAGCTTAGTTGTTGGGTTCCTTGATGTGCAACCATACTGGTTTTGATCAACAAGCTATGCAGGGACACACTGTTGAGCTTGAGAGTTGTGGTATTGTCTTCCAAAGGTAGCAGCCTTTCCTGGGAGCAAACAAGAAAAATGGGATACAGCTTTGCAGAGCTCTGTGCCACAGCAAACTGTCCTTTGCTGGGTGCAGACTGCAGCATCCTCCAGGCTTTTGCAGGTCTAACCCACAGGGAAATAAAGAGAGGTAAGTGCTGCTGTTTTAGAAAAGAGGACTTGAGTATGCTCCAGGATGGCTGGAAGGGCTCCAGCAAAGGAAATTTAGTCAAACTGCACGTCACATGTGTGCTTTTGTGCTGGGAGATCTGCGAGGAAGAAAAAAAAAAAGGAAAATTACGTTCTTTTAATACGTTTCCCAACGTGTGTTCTTATTTTAGAGTCGACATACCGTCACCAAGCTACCATTGATGATGAAGTGGTTTCCATGGAGATACTAGACACAGCTGGCCAGGTGCGTGGGTGCGTGTGCTGCTGCTACCCAGTGCCTTGGCTGGGGTATGCAGCAGGGCAGGAAATTGTGGTGGTGGCAGCAGCGCAGGGGCTGGCAGCTGTGCCCTCCTCTGGGGACACAGATTTGCTTCTGGCAGAACCCCCTCTCTCCTCCCCCATGCTGGATCCACACCCTTCTGCAAGGGATCCTGCTAGGAAGAAAAAAGTCAAGGGGCTAACTCTGGGGGTAAAATTATTTTGTTGTCTTGCCTTTTTATTCAGGCCCAGCCCAGAAAGCAGGCATAAAGTCACGGCCTATTTTTACAGTGAAGTGATGAGGCTTGGCAACTTCAGCCAATGATTCCCACTAGAGTGAAGAGCAGATTTGTCATAGTCAGGTCTCCCTTTTAAAACATGGCAGGTGAACGTGCTGCACAGGCCTGGGCAGGTCATGGCCCTGCGTGGAATAGATCTCCTATGCCACTGATTAAAAAGGTGATGTGAGCAAAGTATAGAGCAAAGCAGATGCACACAGCTTTGTAGGATCAGCACCTCTCTGAAAAACTGCTGTCTTCTTTATAAATCAAATTCCTAAGGCATTCTTCTGTCTTTTTGAACAGGAGGATGCCATTCAGAAAGAGGGACACGTGCGATGGGGCGAGGGCTTCGTGCTGGTTTACGACATCACGGACAGAGGCAGCTTTGAGGAAATGCTGCCACTTAAGAACTTGTTGGACGAAGTCAAAAAGCCCAAAAACGTCACCCTGATCCTGGTGGGGAACAAAGCAGACTTGGACCACTCCAGGCAAGTCAGCACGGAGGAAGGTGAAAAGCTGGCCACGGAACTGGCGTGTGCTTTTTACGAGTGCTCCGCTTGCACGGGGGAGGGCAACATCATGGAGGCGTTCTACGAGCTCTGCCGCGAGGTGCGGCGCCGCAAGATGGTCCAGGGCAAGACTCGGAGGCGAAGCTCCACCACCCACGTCAAGCAGGCCATTAATAAGATGCTCACCAAAATCAGCAGCTAAAAAGAGCTCTCCTAAGCCAGAGAAGCGTTTTAGAGCGTATTAGCTTGGAGCAGGGATGGGGCAAGCAGAGTGTGTTTAATGAGAAGTGGTCAAATCTTTGCAATGAAGAAAAAAAACTACAAAAAGACAAACACCACCACTTTTTTGAGTAACACGGGATCATACTATTTTCCTGTTTTGAAATGTATTTAGCCACACTGCTTTGGACTACTGTGGGAGAAAAAAAACAAACCAAACACCAAATGAACTCCAAATGACTAGACAATTGTGGGGATTGGCAACCAAGAGTGAATCTTCTGCTTCTACGTGGCTAGCTCCAATCCCCTGCAAGTCAGTAGTGCCTAAACATCATTTCCAGCCAGACAGCTGCTCAGCAGCCATTGGAGAGTAAGATTCAGCCCTCAGTCCATCAACAACCATCACAACTGTTGTTCTCCAGGACTGAATATGTGTAGAGGCTGCTGTGTTGAAACAGAACGTTCACCTGACACCTTCACCAGCTCTGAGTTGGCTCATTGTATGCTTTCACTCCTTCCTTGTTATTTTTGTCAAATCCATGAGTGTTGATGTTCTTAGAAAGGTATGCAAAAATATAGGAAAGGTCTATTTCCTGGAGTGTTTAGCCAGCTAGACACACATTTCAAGAGAGCTAGAGTTCAGCTGCTCTTCCAGCTCCTCTGAAACTGTAGAGTTCTCCTGAAATAATCATCTAGTCCAGCAGCACTTCACCATTTCCCCCTCAAAGCATTGCACTGTGTTTGGGGAAATGGGAGTATATGTGCTGGGAAATCAAACTGAAAAAAAAAAAAAAAAGAACCATATTACTGTTGATTTAGCTATGGTTAGTATTTAGATTTTGATTTTTTTTTTTTTTTTTTTTTTTTTGGCCTTTTTTTGATTCAAGTAGTTCCTCTTAGTTAGTTTTATACCAAAGAACTGAATTGCTGGGAAGGCAAGTATTTAAAGTCTAAGCCCAAATGTAAATCAGATCTGAATGGCCACTATCATATCAAAAAAACATAATAAAGCAGTGCAGGTTTTTTGTAACTTTTATCTGGCACATTGAAGCAGAAACACATTTTATCAGATTTTGGTGCCTGGGATAAAAGGTGTCCAGTGCTTTCCATCTCCCTCATCATCTCATTCAAGCCAGCTGCCAAGTTTTGCCTCTGTCTAGATGGTTTCTTAACTGCTCAAAGATGCAAGAACCAAGATTGGAAGCTTTTAATTCAGATTTTACTGGACTTCAACCAGTGGTGTAGGATCCCTTTGGGCAGCTCAGACTATCAACATGTAGAACCACAGCCAAGGGTTGGGATGACAAATTGGCAGTGTTCTCCTTTGAGTAACAGCCCCCTTGGAGCATTTGCTTATAGCTTTACTCTCCAGTGCTTTGTACTTAATGTGGTTATTTGCGAGGAAATAAGTCCAAAAGCCTACCAAATGCAAATTGCCACAGGTGTAGGAAAGTGAGTAAATCTATCTGGCTATCACTTTGTAGAGCTATAGGTAGCCATATAAGTGGTGAAACAGGCTGAAGAGGCAGATCTGTATATCCATGCAAACAGAGAAATGTTCCAAATTACGACTTCTATCAAAAGTATTCACTTAAAGGTATTTTACCAAAGTACTTTTTTAGAAAATCTTTTCCCTAACCAGCAAAGAACATCACGTTCAGATGTATATTTTATTTGGGCTGTTGTTTGTTTTCTCTGCTTCTGTATTCTAGGTGGTAAAAACTCATTTCACTGTCCTGGAATGTCTATATTTTGGTCCTCATATTCACGTGTGCTGCTGTCCATCAGCTGGACACACTGCAATGGAAACTCCACCATGTGCTTCTGGGCAGGGGGTCCTTGCAACAGGCCTCTGTGACACACTTGTTCCCAAACTACTCATCATATCATTAACTTTTTTAAAAAAGAAAAAAAAAAGTAAAAAAAAAGAGAAAAATAGAGGTTTTGCCATTTTTAGTATTGTAGAATCAACACAAGTGTAAAAGAGCGAGCTAGTGCCTATTCACAAACCAGAATTCTTTAGCTGAGGGACTGAACTTGCCAGAAATATAGTTACATTGGGAGCCAGAGTGAGCATTTGCAAGTTGAAGCACTGGGGTTCTGTTATCTTTCAAATCAGTGCTGGTACACGTATCTGAAGTAAACAAAATCCTTACCTGCAATCCCATGGCAACGTAGTCATGTCTTCGCTTTGGTATGCTAAGCAATTGGTTCATCCCTCTTAGAAAACCTCAACAGTTCTTTTATCTGAAAATCCTTTCTTGGGGTTCAGATTGGAGCTGCATTTAAAATACAAAAAGGTTCTATATGAATGACAAGAGAAAATAATTAATCATATTCCTATGAGGAGAGTTGAAAGGAAGGAGAGGCTGAGTTACAGCCCGCACACTTTCCAAAAGATTTCCAGCAAATTGTATCTTCTTTTGTAACATCTGTGTGGATAAATTATAAAATCCTGGTGAAAATAAAATGTTCCACTGTGCAAATATCCCTTGTTACATAAAGAACCTACAATAAAAATAGTAACATTCCTTCTCAAAGACTGAATCTGAAAACTGCAAACAAGATAAACACTTGGTCAAAAAGAAGGCTGCCATTTTGTAACTTTTCCACTAAAACAAATACAAACCTCTTTACTTAGTTGCTCCTTAATTTTTTCCCTTGAATCCAGTTCTGTTGATATGCTTTACATAGCATTAAATGCAACTCGATCTACTGTCTCTCACCATGTTGCAACCTATTATGGATATGCTATAAATCTTTCACATTCCCACAATGTGCAAATTGAGCCCAAAATTGCCCAAGCATTGAAAAGGCTGAGTGCAGCATGAACCCACATTCAGCAGCCTTTCTGCAGCAGACATCAACAGATTCAATTCTGTTGAATTTTGTGTTAAATTTTCTCCTGCTGCTGTTTAAGTGTGTGTATGTGACACTAACATGAATTTCTCTCCTCTGCCTGCTGCCATTTCTGCAGAGAGAGGATGGGAAAGAAGATAAAAACGGGGAGGAAAGGTGAAAGGGATACTTGTTACCTTCAACAAGTTGATTGTCGTTTATGAAGTTTTTTAAATATTTATCTTCAATTGATGAAGAGTTAGTCATGCCCGTGCTGCAAGACCTGGATCAGGACCCAAAACTTCCCTAGAACTTTGAGAATCTTTGTATCTGGGGGTTTGGTGCAACTACAGATGGAAGTGAGGATCAGCCACTGGGTTTGCACCTGGATCCAGACAGGTTGTCCCCAGCCTGGGGATAGTTGGATCTGGCAGTTTGCTACAAGGCTAGTTGATTTTTATATATATAATGATCTGTATGCATTTTTACATTAAAAATATGAAAGCTTGTGCTTGTAGATAATATATAAGAAAAAAATAAAAAAGAAAAAGCAAATATGGTGGTTTTTGTACTGACTCTCACATATTGATCTTCCATTAGATGTCTCCAGTGTTCCTTTCAGCTATTAAGGGGCCAGTCCCAAAAGCCCTGATTTGGTTCTTACTTTATCTTTATCTAAGGAAAGCAAACAGTGAATTTTACCAGAATAAGCACTGTAAAATTTGGATCATTTTACTTGAACTTATTTGGCTGTTAGTCCTGGAATAGAGAAGCCAAACAGCATCTACAGTGAGGCACAGCTCCAAATGTCCTTGCTATTTCAAGGCTGATGAAAAAAGTTACAGGGTAATTATCTAACCTCAGTGAAACCCACCAAAAGCTGTCCTGCCAACTAAATAGCACAAACCTTGATCCCAAGCTTCTGAGATGAAATCCTGGGATAAGAAGTCTGGGAGATTTATGCTGGTGATTTGGACAGAGGCAACTTTTCACCTGCTGCCAACTCTGCCCATCCTCTGTTCCAAGGATAACGCACTGTTAATCTGAGGAGGAGGTACATAATTTGTACCTTATGAAAGGTACATTATATGAGTGGTAAATAATTAAACAGAGCATGAGTATTAAGCTGTAGCAGAGGAAGCTTCAGCTCTGCGGAGGGGAGCTGTCATCCATTCTTTTCCCCCCAAACCTGGGCCAACCAAAGCATGATGAACAGGAGTGGGGTATAAGAATGTCACAACAGGCAGAGCACTGCATAAAACCCGGGTGCAGATTTGTTCTGGGAGGTGAAACCTCCCAACACCAGTCACTGTCTGCCTCTGGAGCACTGCAAAGCAGCCTTGAGTTCTGTCAAGCCACAGAACATTATTTTGTTGCAGTCAAAATAATGTCTCCTGCAAAGTTAAGTAGCTGCAGTCATAAAGGCTATGCATAAACAGTCTTGGGGTTCCTTTTATCTTTTTCTTTAATGGCTCGATACATATGCAAATCTAAAGAAGAAAAAGAAAAAGAGGCTTTAATTAACAGAGGCTTCTTGGCATTTTGATGTATCTGCCTTTATGCTCTTTGCAAAATTAAACCTGTAATGAAAACAGTGTCATCTTAGAGACTCCGGTGTTGTGCATTTGATTTCCTTTACAGACGCCAGGCACTAATTACTTCAGGCTAAGAAAATACAGAGCATAGCTTGTCCAGTGCTGTGCAAGGTTTCTGGGAGGTGACAATGGTGGGAGGCCAGCTCAGCCTGGTTTCTGCCAGCCCCATTGCCCGTGGGGAAGGAAGGCTGTGAATGCAGCAGGAGGAGAGGTGGCAGACACTGGGGCAGGGATCTGCTGGGGTTTGGGTCAAAAAAGAAAAAGATCACACTCCAATGGCCAATTCCTCTCATCCACTTGATGAATTTTCTCCATTTTCAGTTTAAATAGACTGGCAAGAAACACTAATTGCTCACTACTACTGGCTGTTTAACAAACCTAAGGATTTGAGGGGAGTTTGGCCTTTTTTGGACTGATCTCTTTAATCTCCAGCTTGATTCCCCAAAGCAGCATTTGTGTTTTGCTGTTTCCATCATATTAAACGAAGTAATTTTGAGTTTTGTTTGGTTGTTTGGGTTTTTTTAAAGAGTAGTTTTGTCAATAAACTCTGATACCCATGGGCAAAGAGGCTGTATCACTTCTCAGAGGTCACTCTCACAAGGATGGATATTTGCTAATGCCTCTGGGTATAAATTATTCACACTGAACACAGCAGCTCTGAAGAGTTGGAAATAATTTTTTTTTTTCAATAAGGGAACCTCTCATCATTGTGGTACAGATGGCTGTGTCAAGTACCAGTCCTAAACCAGACTGAAATATTCTGCATCACTAGGAGCAGCCATGGCCTGTCATGAAATATTAACATGCAGAATAATAATAAAAAAAATTGAAAACAATTTACAGGCAGACTTCAAATTATACCTCACAGAAGAAACCTGCACATTATTTCCTTTTAAATTTTATGTGGAATCAGGAATTTACAGGACCTCATTTCAAAATCCAGCAAGTTCTGGAGGCTAAGAATGTATCAGTAATGCAAAAAATAAGGGTTTTTATCAAACTCCTTGCCAGCACACATGATTTAACTCTCCAGTCTCTTTCCTCTAGCCTGGTCAAAGCTGTCATTACTACAAAGAACATCAAAGAGACCCAGGTGGAACTTTTGATATGAAAAAAAAAAGCAAATTAAAAACCCCCAATAAATAACCCCAGAGGGACATAATCCAAATAAAGGTTGAAGTCTCATTTTCCTGAAAAGCAACTGTAAGATTTCATACACCAGTGCTGGTACACAGGTGATCTGACCAAACTAAATAATCAGAAACAGTGAAATATTTTGAGGTTTTAACTTGGATTTCTTTTTTTTGCAAATTTAACTGTAAAGAAATAAAATTATTATTATTGTTCAACAGACATTATGTCTGGAATTTGTAATTGATGCCATGTTTTTGATATCCAGCTTTCAAAAAACCAAAAGGAGAGAAGAGCAGAGGGGGAAGAAAAAGAAAACAGAAAAAGGGAAAAGAAAAAAAAAAAGAAAAAGAAAAGGAGAAAAACCTAGTTTTAAAAAGTTCAAATAATTTTCTCTTTGTTCTTAGGGTTTCTCTGTGCAGAGCTTTCTGCAGTTCCTCACCAAAGCCAGTGATTGAACACTGAACACTGACACTTTCTGTCCAAAACTCTTGTCTCTCCTAAGGACAGATACAATCCAAACCACAGCCATGTAAACATTCAGCTCAATTCCAACCTGGAATAGAAGTCTACATCTACTTCAATCCAGATTATTTCACTTTTGCATTCAAGGTGTGTTTCCCCTCTTTGAAATAGAATTCAATTCTAAAGCAGTGAGTGTTATTAATAACATAAAATACACATAGTTTTACTATGTATCTAAAAAAATCCATAAACAAAAGAATGCTTTGCCTGTGAGAACTAAAGAAAGCAAAATAGCATTAGCTCGTTCTGTAAATATCAAACTTCTTGTAACAGACCAAT
The DNA here is from genome assembly GCF_036417665.1 of Passer domesticus. Lineage (NCBI taxonomy): Eukaryota > Metazoa > Chordata > Aves > Passeriformes > Passeridae > Passer > Passer domesticus. The sequence goes on along the minus strand of NC_087478.1, from coordinate 79,052,224 downwards.
AAGTTGCCTGCAGCTTTTTTTCTCAGTTTGTTCAATATTTGAAATAACCATAATAAACACAAAAAGCCTGCAATTTCCTTTAGGGAATTTCTGTAGAGGACAGTAATTCTTTGCAATAGAGTTAAAACATCCAGGTTTATAATTCAATAGAAAATGTAGCAGAAATTACAAAGAGTTATTTTAGAGAAGCAGAGAGCAAGGGGAGAGTGACATCCTCAGACTTCCTAGACAAGAATTTAAATAAAAGTTCTGTGAAGGACTCTGACATTTTCATACAGTGATGAGCTGTTACCTGAAGTTTAAACTCAGATTTTTGAAAAATAATTATTACTGCAGGGAGCAAAGAAGAGATGGATGAGATGCTGTATTTTGGTAGCAACCATCAGATCTTTACCTCTGGTTAGAGTTGTTACCAATCTGAAGCAGAGTTACTATCCTGGTTTCAGATAATTTTCTCCAATAAAACCCACTACCACTCTAATTTTCACAAACAGATGCCAGCAGAAAAGAAAATATTTTAAAAATTAAAAGAAAAAAAAATTTTAAAAAAGGTGGAGACTGCAAGATCACAGTGTTTAATTTACCTGTGTAGCCCATGAAATTTCCTGTAGTTTTAGAAATGGCTGCAGACAGAAATCAATAAGCTACATCCATAAAATGGCAGACACTGTTCTGCCATGCCTCTTCCAGGTGTTAGCCCTAAGTTTTCTCCACCAGATTCTGGTCTGTTTTAATGCCTTTGTCTTCTTCAAGGAAAGACCTAAAAATTGTTGGTGCAAAATTTAGGGATTTGAAGTCAGTTTGGTTTGGGTTTTACATTGAAACCCTTAGAAAACATTTCCAAAAAAAAAAAACCAATCCCCACCACACTTTTATTTAGATTGCTGTGATGATCTCAGTGAAAATATCTCAATAACTGCTTAAGTGGGTTATTTCTCACAACTATTTTAAAAAGAGAGCTAATCCAACCATTTTTGTGAGCTCATACACAGTTTAGTGTACTCTGTTGTTTTCTAGGGTGAACTTCTGGTCACTAGGGCTCTTAAACATTCTTGTGGACTCCCATAGATCTTTATGAAAACAAGTTCATTTATTAAGATAGTTGCAGAGAGCATGCCATGATCTCACAGCTGATGTCAGCAGGTGAGAGGTTACTAACCATGCTCTAATCAATTTCCTATATTCAGTGATGAGTAAAAGAAACAATAATTATCACAATTATGTCCTTGGCCACACCACTTGGCTGACCAGCAGCTCCAGCTCCAGATGATGTCCCTTAATCTGTCAGCTGGGTTTGATTTACAGCCACAGCATTTCAGCCCAGTCAGAAAGACTTTGCACTTCTCCCACATGGCTCTTCATGGATCTGCTCCAGTGGCTTCTGTGGCCCAGCCTGAACTCTGAACACAAAAAAGCACAAAAAGTTGGTGTTTCCAACATGCAATTATTGTGCTTATCAAGTTTCAGGAAGGGAATAAGTTGCTTCTAATTACATGAAACGAATGTGTACCAATGGCAAACTCCAGTACAAGTCAGAGGAAGCTTTCAGAAACTCCCAAAGACTGGTGAATGTTTCAGTAAGAGTGCTGAGAGGCACTGGATTGCAAAATATGCAAAAATACATAGCAGGACAGGACTAGAATGCAAAATAATTCACTACTTAAACACCTTCATCAAGGCTAAATTCAGTCTTCAGAGTGCTTCCGACTTACCCCTTTTGGTCCCGAATTAGAGCTGTTTCATAGTTTACTGAAGTCAATAAAAATAATTCCCACTCTGTTTTCAGGAGTTTTGGCATCTGAATCTTTACCCTTACACTTCGAAGTTCTGTTCCCTTAACTGGATACAAGGGACAATAATTTATTAACCCTCAGCCCCTTTAAAATTCCTCTGTGAAACCACACCAAAGTGGACATGAGCAACACTAATTGTCCAACTGTCTTAAAAGGATTACTGACTTTATTCTCTAAATGGATAGGGAGTAATTTGTAAAAGCTGAAACTTCAGTTGTTGTGACACCATCCTCCTATGAGCTCCAAGATAGCATTTTCAACCAATTCCTCTCCTTTACATGGATATTGGATTCTTTAGAGAAGCATGGCTTGTTGCAGCACAAGGGAGAACTTGATGTCAGCTCACCCTCCTCTGAGAGGCTCACCAAGTGATTCTCCCATGGAAAAGAGGGATGACCCTCTGATAGCACCTATAATTAAAAAAGTCATTAAAAATCAAGAAAAAGCTCCTGTCAAGACCCAATGTTCCCTTCCTCTGGAATAAATTGAGAGAAAGGAAGTTAGTGTCCCTACTAGAATGATTAAACTGCATCAAGATGTTTATTCAAGACAACTGCTATTTTTTCTCTGCTTTTGATAATTAAAAACACGTCATGAACATTAAAAATACTACAGTTAGACATTGGGGAGGGTTTTTATAATAAAAAACTTCTTTGTTGTAAATGTTCTAGTTGTTCCTCCTTGTCCAAATATCTGAAGACAGATCTACCCTTCAGCCATCTCCATTTTTCACTCCCTAAGTCTCATAGTGCAGTTCTTTTCCTGCCTACTTCCACACTCAGTTAAACATGAACTCAAAAATTATATGCTCAGTCATTCCTTCAGATCAATGACATCCCTGGAGAAAACTAGAGATATATAATTTTTCCAATAGAAATAACAACAAAAATTGGCAATGCTGGCTTCAAAGGCTTTGGCAACTCATACTGAGCTGCTTTTCCCTAAGGTCCCACCCACCTTGGATCCATTAACCTGTCTTACACTCTTGTAAGTGAACCAATAACAACTTTTAAGACCTGTGTATTTTCACTTTCTACCCTTATTTGTCGGTATATTCTCCCTCCAATTCAGTCCAAAAATCACTCCCTTGCAAAGTAAAAAAACTCACACTTTTCAAGAACTTACCAGAGGAATTCCTAAATCAAGTTCTTTGCAACACGAGATTTCTTTTTTTCCCCCATATATTCCACCCAGTGTTGAGCAAAAAAACTATCACCACAGCAGTAGCACTTGGCACACCTCAAATGTTGACCTCTACACAGAAAAAAAAAGTCTAATAGAAAAACTCACTGTTGCTTGCTACTTCTCTTTTTATCTGAAGAATTTTCCTGTGATGGCAGTGTGCACACATTTACACCACTGCATTAACAAGACTGACTCCTTATTCCACTCACAATAATGAGAAGTTATATTAAAAAGGGCTGCAGAAAAGGGTAACTGCATAATTAGCATTTCTTAGAGCTAGATGTTGAAAGGTAAGGAGATGAAGACAGAGAAATAATTATATCCTTACTTTTAATGGCATCTATTTCTGGTAAATAGGAAATCCAGAAGCACATCGACCCTTTCATCTCCAACCACTTTGTTTCTTCTCCTCTAACAATTGCTCCTTGTCCATAGGAAATCAGCTCACCACCCTGAAAAGATCACCTTGTCCAAGGCCTAGAACAATTTTATATTCAAGCAGGACAAGACAAATGAATTTTTGAATACAGGATATTGAATCTAAGCTTTGTAGCTTTTTCCCTGCGATCACAGTTGCTCCAATGTTCTTCTCCTGCCCTCAGTGGATGTTTGCCCCAAGAAAAATCTTCTCCCAGATGCAATGCTGCAAATAGAGAATAGAAAATACAACCAAGCATTGCTGTCATTTCTCTGTCCTAGCTGGCAGTGCTGGAAATCATACAAACTTAGAGGCACAGGCTCATTGTAATAACAAGAATAGTGGTTGCTTCTCCATGCCCTAAGGAATGGCTGATTTATTTTTTTTATTTACATGCATAAAATTATCTAGTACATTAAGTACTGCACTGATGGTTTACAGGGACAGTTCCTGAGCTGCAGGGAATTGTTCTCTTTTCAAGCCCCACTAAGAAACATTAAGAAATGCATCTAGAAAATGAAAGATCAGCAGTCTGGGTTTGGGCTCTGCTACAAAACTTCTGTCTCTGTTGGCACCAAGCTCTGACTGCTCATTTGGAAAAAAACCAGCAACACTTATCCACCCCACGGGGATTCCTGAGCCTGAATTTATTAATGGGGCTGACTTGCTTGGTTCAAGTGCACCTCAAGCCACATCCTCTGACATCTTCTGCTATTTATTGCAAACTCCCTTTCTGTGCTGTGATAAAAGCCAGGGGAGCTCACCCTGGGAGGCTGAGGAGACCATAATAGGAGAGTTTATGTGTGCTGCCACCCTCCCAGCCACGGAGCTGGGTCACCAGAGGTGAAGGTAAATGGGAAAGTGTCTGTGCTGCAGCACCCCTGGCAGCTCCTTTCGGTACACAAGGCCTTGAACGTTTCACTAGGCAATAAAAGAATGTTAAACAGTCCCCTCCTCTCCCTCCTCAAGGTCAGCTGGTGGTTTCACAACCCCTTGAATCCCACAGAACACTGCATTGTTTCCACCATGCCCATGTATTTAATCTAAGTGTGAAAACAGAGGGAAATGTTTAAATGGTTAATAAAGGGGATCTAACTTTTGGGGGGGGAAAAGACCAAATACATTGTGGTGAACAGCACAAGAGCCCTGGCCTCATTTTTCTCTATGATGTTGCTAAAATCACTTCAGCCCTCTGAGCCTGTTTTTTATTTCTAAATGGGGCAAAGGACAAATTTTCCTTGTTTGAAATACACATGGGAAATGTTCTTGATGACAGGTTAGAGGTATTGAGCAGAGCCCCTCAGCAAAGATAAGAACTTCAAAGAGAAATGGTGGATGATAACTGGAAGAGTGACAAATCTCTAGAATTTCAAACTTTTATCTGCGAGAAGTATTGTTTGCCAGATGTATTTGCAGACAATAACAATTTTAGTTTTAGAATACCGTTAGAATAACAACAACAACAAAAAAGAAAAGTAGAACATTTTGAACTTAAGATACTCACTCCCAAGGATGTTAATGAACTTGGAAATTTTTTTCTCCCAAGCTTCTCTCATAGAGAAAACTATGCATCCATGGCTGCATCTTTTAAAAGAGTAGAATATCATGGCCAATTCTTTGATGTGTGGTGGGATAGAATTTACAAGAATTCCTGTCATCTTGAATATTTTCTAAAGGAAACAGCAGGAAGAATTATGACTTTAAGAAGATGCTGACACAATCAGCTTTCTCTCTCTTTTGAATTTCAAAACAAGAATGAACAGACATTCTGGGGCCAGCATGTAACTTCTGAGAAGCCTAGAGTGCTGAACACAGAATTTGACCAGAAACATGTTATTGGTCAATGCAAAATGCAGTTTTGGTGGGTTGGTGTGAGTTTCAGCTGTCTATCAATGCAAGGTTTATATACCAAGCATGCTTGTGTTTGTCTGGCACCAAGGTGGCTAAAGGAACAGCTGATGATGTTTCTTTTCCAGTGTCCCTTTGCTGGAATTTTATTATTGTCAGAGAATGGTTTAAAACTGTGGAAAGTCATTGGAGAATAAACAAAGTTTCAAACTTTGCTGCTGGGATGTGTGTCTGCCACGAGGTGATCTCAAACCCTAGGTGTGAATACCCCTCAAATGTGGATCCTTTCCAGATCCAAACTCTGTATCGAGCTCCAGGTGAAGCAGTACTGATATTTGATTCACCAGCCAGCACACATGTAAACTAAACAGAGTTCCAAGTCCAGGTCAGGAAATTTCCACACTCCCCACTTAACCAAGCCCTTCTCTGTCTAAGCAGCCTGAAGATTGTTTTGCATTGTTGAAGTAGCACCAAACAGCTCAGAGATAAAATGGACTTGATGCAGGGACTGGGGTCAACAGGTCAGTTTCCAATCTGAAGAAAAAACTCCTGAAGGAAGAAGAGCAGAAATGGCAAGCCCCGAAGAAAGTAACTGGTCAACAAAAAGGCTGGGGTGTGGGAACAACCTAAAATGGCTTTTCCTTTGGGATCTCAGCTGCAGTGACATTGCTGGCTGCCCCAGAGGGCTCAATGTGTTTGGGTCATGGAGCTGCCTTCTGGAAAACAAGAGCTGGAACCAGAGAGCAGGATGAAAACCAGGGAGGAAGAAGGTCCTAAACATCCTGCTTGCAACCGTGCAGAGGAAGACAATGCAGTGCAGCTCAGCAGAACACGTAAATTCAATTGGTAATTTCAGAGAACAGCATATCAGAGTAGATTAGGGTAAAAAGTTTCACTCTGTGTGTTATCAGTAAAAAGAGAATGAAGCACTGCATGGGTGGACTGGATGAAAAGGGGATGGAGAACACAACAGTCAAACATTCTTGGCAGTGCTTAGAAAAGGGGAAAGAAAACTGACACTTCTTGATAAACAGTCTCAGGACTCAAGATGCCTTTGTTTGGTTTTTTGCCAAAATATGTTAAATGAAGTAGAGCAGTCTTTTCCCTTTGCAATGATATTTTTTTTTTTTTTAATGCAGAAAAGCCCATTCACATTCCCACGTGCCCTTATGCTGAGTGCTTTCAGAGCCAGCTCTCAGCAAAGAATACATTGGAACAATCTATCTCTGATATGCACCCAAAGAAGTTAATAAAGCAGCCCAAAAGAAGAGACTTTTTCCATTTGATGCAATCTGAAATATGTAAAATAACCTATTGGAGAAAATGAAAAGAGAGGAAAGATCTTCACTTTAGATAGTCTATTTAGATTCCCTGAACAAATATTTGAATATTTTCCAGTGTAGCTTCAGGATATATTAACTTAGAATGAGTAATAAAATAAAATTGAGGGACAAAATAATACTCAGTATACATTTTTTTTTTAAATTATGTTACTTGAGAAAGCAAACTTACAGATATGCTCACTGACATTTGACTAGTCAATGCATTTTGAAGATTCAGAATATCACTTCCAAATTTAATAGGGTTTTCAACATGTAAAGTGAAAAATATATATTTACATCTTCCTGAGGCACAGCATGCTGCTGGCATATTAAAAAGAAAATACTCAGTTCCAAAAAGGTGTGATACAAAATTGTTTCCACAAAATCGTTTCCACAATCCCACAGGAAGACAAGGTTACATTGCCTGGCATCATCAGATCAGACTACAGTGGGGAAACGTTCATGAACTTCTAATTTCCAGTTTTGTTCTGGGATGCTCCTGCCATCAGCCGTCCCCATCGTGGGTCTGACCAGCACCACCATCTAGTGGCACCACAACCTCCAAACCCTGCAGGGCACACAGCACCCAGGTCCAAACCCCTCTGTTATCAGCTGGCCCAGAGCCCAGGGACATCATTTGTCAGTCTGGGTGTGGACAAAGCCCACAGTGTCATCCTTTCCAGCACATCCTAGGAATAAGGTGGTTAGCTTCCCAGAAGGAAGTGAAGGTGATATTTTTATCCAAAATAGTGATATATGGCATCTAAACAGCAGGTGGTCCTCTAACAGGCCAGAAAACCTTCCAACATCCTGTGTAGGGAAATCACAGCCTTCTACATGCAAAGTATTCAATGCTGGAGAGCACAGACTGTGTGAAAAGGGAGGAAATTGTATGAGGGAATTGCATCACTCTCCAATAGATAAATAAACAAATAAATAAATTTGGCAAGATGCAAAATAAATAATTGATTTAAAAGTAAACTAAGTAAGATCCTGTAAGGGTGCATTAAATACCAAAATGCTACACTGTTAAAGCTGGGAGGGTAGAAGCTTGAGAACAAAACCTGAGCCAGAAACAAGGCTTTTTGCAACTCAAAATGAAAACCCTTCTAGCCAAGTGAGGAAATCCATGTGCGGGAACCCAGAGAAAATTCTGAATACAGATACATGTCTGACATCCACAAGCTCTACACAGCACAAGCACACAAAGCTGCCTCCACGAGCTCCTCAGCAGATATTGATTCCTGCACCACCCTGCCAGGAGAAATGCAGGCTCAGAGCCCTCTGCTACTCCCCAGGAAAGCTGCTCTCCTCTCTAAACAGGCTTTCAGCCTCAAAAATAAAGGTTTAGATGGGGAAATGCACAGGCCAAGTGACACAAATGGATCCACAGGGAAGGAGTGCACCCTGCAAACAAATGAGAGATGAATGGCACCCCACTGATCCACACCATAATTGTGATGCATGAGCAAAAAACACACCTCAAGGACTGCTGCCACTGAGAGATCCTCCCCAATGGTTAAGAAGCCAGATAATCCACTGCCAGCACTGCTTACATGTGGAGCAGAAAAAATAAGTGGTGCTTAATTCCATTGGCCTTTTGCTGCCATTCCCACCAGCTTCCCTAAGATCCAGCTTTAGCACTGCAAGCCCCTTCCTCTGGATGGGTTTTTTTGTTCATCACAGAGCTTCCCAGTACCCCAGCAGTGGGGAATTTCCACAAGCTGGAGATCTTCAGCAAGGTAGCATAGTCAGTCTGAGCTGATGGTGGGCCGGAGAAGTTGTTTTCAAAAGCACATCTCGTAGACACATTTAGCACAGTTATTTGATTAGATTTAATCAGAAGGCTGGAAATCTGCACCACAATTCATTGTAATAATTAGAGCAAGGCACCCATTTTTCTAGGAATACAGCAAAATGTCACAGAGCCAGCCACTGGATGATGAGATAGATAAAAGGTCCTACACACATTTCAAAGAGCATCCAAGAGGATGTGAGGGTCACAAAAATAATTTGCTCCACAGCTGGGAAGGAGATCTGGTTATCTCAAGTTGTAACAAACTCCACAAATCAGGTTAAGTAAGAGCAGCATTAAAAATAAGCTGAGATAATTCCAGCTGAGCAGTAAGGCATAACCTAGGCTTGTCATGACCTCTTGCTTTTTAAAAGAAGAGTATGCAAACAGAAGATAAAACAAAGCAAATTAAGGTACACAATACATCTCTAAACAGCTGAGCTGGTTTAACTCTGCATTGAAAACTGAGCTGGACTTTATGTACCTACTGGACACTAAAAGAAGGAACATTTTCTCTGGAGACAGAGCCAGAAAAGGAGATAAGAACCCACAACAGACTGGCTTAGTTTGGAAGAGGAATGGGAAGGATTTTAGCATAGCAAAAGGCTGCTGGTTGTTATCTCACTGGTTTCCAAGGGCCATATGTGTGAATAACAAAACCAGAATCACTGATGCTCTGCTACTTGGGGCAATGCTCACCACAGTGAGGGCAGTTTCCTTGTCCAATCCAAAAAAAAAAAAGGGTTGGTAATTGATATTACCATCTGGTAATACCATTGACATTATCATCTGGTGTAGATGACTGGTCAAACTGCAGCCTGCCTTTTTCTCCTGGCAGCTTCAAAAAGGGCAGCTGCCTTAACAGGGTCTCCATATACACAATTTATGCCACATATCTGCAATCTCACCCTTCCAAGACGTTTGACTCTGTGGTTTCTACAGTACCAAGAGCCCAGAGAACAGTTCAGCTAATGAGACAGCCTGCAAAGTTTTCTGGAGAGCTGGGAAATGGTGACAAACCCAGGGAAATGAGGGGTTGCCACACACCTACAAAGGAAGTCAGGCTCATCAATCTTTTGCTATCAAAACACTTTCTCAGACGTACAAATCTCTTTGCATACTTTTGTGAGGCTGTTTCAGTGAAGCATAATAAATGCTAGAGAGGATTTAAGGATTTAAGAACTTAAGGATAACAGCAGGGACTTGGTGGTGAATTCAGATAGTTCAAAACATCTCTAGTTCACAGAGACCCAATGTAGCTTTCTTTTTTTGGTCTCATTTTGCCTCCCTAATATCAAGGAACACCTTATGGTGTTGCAGGCAGTGCAGATACAACCCCTTCCAAAGTACATATTTCTAATTCCTACTGTCAAAAAATCTTAGACTGGCCTGAATTGGAAGAAAACTTTAAGCCTCTCCTGTCGTACTTGAGTCAGAGATGAGACAGTCATATCAGAAGGTAAATGGCAAAAGCCCTGTTTATTTGATCCTTTCACCTTTTATACCTTAGTTTGCTACAGGTGATTGGTGATTTAATCAACGTATTTCACATGACTGGCTAATTAGACACCCATCTGTAAACAACTTTATGAGAAAATCAGCAAAACAGATTGTTAAAAACCACCACCTGCAGATTGCTTTAATATTTGATTATCATTGCTTGTCTCCAGTTCTCTAAAGCTTCCCAGGCCAATTCATAGGAAAACTTGTCTAGCATTCTCTCTCTCTGACACATCCACAGCCATCCTTTCCCACCTCCTTGCCATGGGTGGGGACACCTTCCACTGGACCATCCAAGCCTGACCTTGAACACTTCCAGGGATGGAGCATCCACAGCTTCCCTTGGCAACCTGTTCCAGAGCCTCACCACCCTGACAGTAAAGAATTTTTTTGTCCTAATATCTGATTTAAACCTGCTCTCTTCCAGCCATTCCCCTTCTCCTGTCACTATGTGCTGTTGTAGTTCCTCTTAATTTTTCCTGTGGGCTCCCTTGATACCCTGGAAGGCCACAAAGAAGTCATCACCCCTTTGTTTTGCTTTGTCTGGGGTTTGCCTTCAGCTAACCAAAATTTTTTTCTGGCTGGAAGGACGTAGTCAGCTGTTGATATCAGAAAAAAAAACCCAGTTCAGCATTTGCTGAGGTTTAACATTTACCAAGAAGCAGAATCGGCAGCACATTCAGCAGCAACAACTCTCCCTGCAGAGAGGCACATGTTAAACCATCAGCACCTGGGGCTCCTTGGAGGCTTCAGCATCCAGCTGAGGATCAAACTTCACCTTTTAGCTGTGATTAATTCCCCTGAAATGCAACCTGGTTTCTGGACAGAAATGATCTACAGTTCTGCAATTTTGGGGAACAGACACTGGAGAGCTAACTTCAGACAAGTCAGCTAAGGGGATTCCAGTGCATTCCCATTCAGAAGGAAGAGAGAAAAAGATAACTAAATAACTGAAATACAGAGAAACAAGAGTGTTGCTGAGCTTTACACATTCAAGTGCTTCACACAGCGTTTAGCAATACACACAATGTTTGCACATAAATATATATTAATATAGAGATATAAATTATCAATTTATACACACACATACATTTAAATGGTTGGTAAGATAATATTGGGAAAATTTCCCACTCATCCTCCCCCCTCCTCCCCCCAGACAAGGATTAATCTAATTCTCACCATTTTTTCACACATGTCATGTTCATGAAGATTGAGGTACCATTGTGCTTGCAGCATGTTTGAATAGGTTTGGAAAAAAAGATTGCTGGGGAGAAAGGTATTTTCTAACCTTGGAAAAAACTAGTATTTTATACACGCTCTCCAATGCTGTGTCTATAACTGCATAAAAAAAGATGCAATTTAAGACTTTTTATTTTTTTAATAACCCATGGCTGTTAAAACAAATGGAGTAATCATGAGGAGCTAGAAGCACATTTTTGCTACGTGTAGCTATGCACAAAGCAAAACTTTGTTGATTCAGCACTACCCTGGCAGCCTGGAGGATACAGAATAACTTCTGTCCCTCTGCTCCTGACACTGGGTCCTTCTCGGGTTGTTAAAGAAACACGAGGAGGAAAACACAGACCAAATGTTCCCCAGCAATTCCCTCTGCATGAACAGCTGGAGTCAAGGTGAAGGAGGAAATGGCTGTGTTGTTTTATGGCTGTGTGGTGAGAACACCTCAGGGCATCCCCAGGGTGGTGCTGAAGGATCCATCTGAGAGGGGAGGAGAGTGAACCCAGTGTGCAGGAGGAGGAGCACCCTGCACACAGGCAGCCCTCATCCCAGTGGTGCCTCAGGTTTGAGCTTTTCTATTTTTCAGATTCTGTGCTGCTTTAGTGAGTAGTTCTGGGCTGCATATCAGGGGATGGTGAGCTCTCTGCACAGAGCAGGGAGACAAAACAATTCCTGCTCCAGCTGGGCACCAAGGACAAATGATCCCAATCTCAGCCCAGGAGCACAAACCCCGTGGGCTGCAGAGAGAAAAACAAGCAGGATGGGAGTGCAGGGGCTGCAGCTGGGGTTGGACACTGAACTGCAATGTGCACATGGAGCAGAGCTGAGCCCAGGGAGAGACCCCGGCAGCGCTCGTGCATTTTGGGACCATTTGGGTTCATCCTGGGTGCAGCCCTGGCTGGGCTCTGGTGCTGCCCAAAGTGCATCCATTGAGGAGATCCTTTGAATAAATCCCTGCTTTATTCTTTAACTCCATGCAGCCTCTGTTCTAGGGCAGCCTTCTCAAGGCATCACCAGGCCTGAAAGAGCAGAATCCTCCACTCCTCCCCTCAAATCTGCTCCACTGTCCATGGAAGGCAGGACAAGGGATATGGGAGTGGAGAGAATGGACAGTGCCTTTGGTATTCTGTGGTTTCCATGACCTTCAGAACAGTTAAACAAAATTGAATGTGACATAGGCATTTCAAGTCATATTTATTCCCCATGCAGCCTAGGCTCTGAGCTCTTCTGGAATAACATCCTTAGAAGGAAGAGATTGAAGCTGCCTAAAACCTACTATTATTTCTTTTCAAGTACACCCAAATGAATTGTTGAGCAAATCAACCATCCCTGACTCACCTCCATAGACACACACCAAGTTCCTGCCTCCACAAAAAAAGGCAGCAGGATCCTCAGTCATTAAATCACTCAAGCAAAGATCATTTCCACAGTTTTCATTTGGAATCTCGTTCTTGACATTCAGTCTCTATTTTCCTTTCCCCCTGCTTCATCCCATCCTGCCAAGGCTCACCTTTCAGACCACATCAGTCTCCTCTTCTTTGCTGTTCTCAGATACTTTTGTCTTAATCACCACCTCAGCCAGATGGTTGAGAGCAGTCCTGATCACACAGAGCTCCCACTCCCTTTACCAACCACTGTGGAAAAGGCAAGTTTATTTTTCTAACAAAAGTCCTCTATAATTTTAGCCTGAATATGAGCAGATTTAATTTTCTGCTCCTACAACTGAGGACTCCCTGGGAGGAGAAATGCAAAATCTTTTCTCTCTGAGTCAGCATGTAATTACACATGGTCCAGACATGGCCTGCAGCATCTTCACAGTTATTTTTGTCCCAGAAAGGGATTAGGCTGGATGCAGCATCATATATTCTATGAGAGACAAAGGGGCAGAGCCAAAAAAGCACTGAAATAGAAGCCTCTGGCTACCCTGAGCTCTGACTCTCCTTGAAACTCAAATGTTGATTCCTTAATGAGCAATAAACCCAATTGCCTCCACCACTGCAATGGAACCAGGCTCCTAAACAGTTAAATATTGTGTTTTCATGGGTGCTGAATTCATAAAAATAAAGCAAACCATCCACTCCCTGTCCCCTCACACTGAAATGATTAACCAGGGAGAAGAATGCTTGTATACAAAGTACATTTTGTGCTGCTTGTGGATTTGGGCACAGATTTCAAGCAGTTCAGACTGCAAATAGGGTCTCAAAAGTAAGTCAAAAGATTAACTCAAAAACGATAGCAAGAGATGATTATTAAAAGCAAATTTATAAGTGAGGAAAAATAATTATGGATTGCTTGAATTAGGAGAAGTCTTATATTCTCTTTCGTTTAGAAACTTTCCCATCTTCCACTTCTTCAACCTTTCCCTACATTTTCAATTTATAATCAGTGTTCCATCCTCTCATGTGGTCTAAAATACTTTTCAATTTCAAAAACTGGAGCTGGTCACTGGTACCAAGAACACAAAATCAACCTGCCACCAGTCTGGTGTTTACAACTGGCATGGATAGAAAATCACTGTGTTCATGTGTTTAAGATACATCCTCACTTAAAATTACAGCAGTGCAAAATTGAAATAAATCACATTTCCTCCACAAAATGGTTGGGGATCTGAACTGCTGCTGGGGACATTCAGCTGTCAGGAGGACATCTGAGCATTTGACAACAGGAACACATAACTCAGCCCTGGAAAATAATAATATATGGACATTATGGGTCATTATTCATGGCTATCTGCTCAAGCAGCAGTTTCATGAAGAAATAACCATATGATAAGCTGGTCACTGGTGGAGGAAATGTTTCTTATCTCATGACTGCTGCCAGGCTTTCACTGCTCAGAGGCAGCCCAGGTGAAGAAGGACCTCTCCTCTCAGGAGATCCAACTGCATGTGGGGTCCTGTGCAGCAGCTGCAGGAGGATCATGCTTCATCCTGTACTTCTTCAAATTGTCACAGAAGGTGCTGTCACTGACAACAGGGTAATAATAAATTATTATTAGCTTTAATTCTGGCTCACAGCAACACTCCTTTTGGAAAAACATTATGGATGAGAGTTTAGAACATGTTTCAAATCTAGTTTGGACTAAAATTCTAGATTCAAGAGTCCACAACAGAGGAGGGAAGTGAAAGGAGAATCCTCTCTAATGTGAAGATTTGTGCAAAAAAAAAATAAAATTATTCATTGAAAAGCCATGACAGAATGTGATGTTTGGTGGCTTCTGTTGCTGTCAGTAGGAATCAGTAAAGTGTTCAAGGAGTTTAAACCCTCTCAAGCCCTCTTTGCTGCTTCTTGTTGCCACTTTGCATTGAGAGCTCTGAACTGAGAGCAAGAAGGGTCTAAAGCAGCTTTACAGAGTCATAGTTGGGTCACCAGTTTTCCCCAGAAAATAAGCAGCTCTGCAGCCTAGGATGGGCTGGGAAATGCTGTTTGAATGCCATAAAATGTGCTTATATCAGGAGATCACCCACATAAACAGGACAGAATCCAGGCTGCCCTCTCTGGATGCTGGGAATCAATTCAACCACAACTCTGTTGCTGTGGCAGCAGAGGCTCAGTACCCCCCTGAGGGTTGATCACTTATCCAAACTTTTCAACTATTGTGGAATACTAAACCAAAAACACTGTTCTCTCCCATTCATTGTCATTTAATTCTGATTTCCACATTTCTAAACCCAGCCAGAATTGTCACACCACTTTGACTTTTTATGCATTTTCTGCATGAAACATAACACAAGCCTTGTCACACTCAGAAGTATTTATTAGTGATGCCAGGCTGAGGAGCTAAAATATTTGATCCTGTGCAAAAAACCAAGCATGTTTTTGGCTAGGGACTTCCAGGAGTTTGAGACTTGCCACAATTTTCACTACTATCAGCAGAACTATCAGCCAGATTTTCATTGCTTGACAAGTGTTGCTAATATCTTCAAAAAAAGGCTAAAATCTATCATTCCTGCTCAGAATTTCAAACCAGATGTTTGGGTTAGCTCCCTTAATTTGATTAAATGTACAATATAACCAAGACTACTGTTTCAGTCTATCCAAAAGAGGCTGTACCATCAGAAATATAAGAGATATCATCTCTATGAAGCCACTGTAGCCTTCAGGGCAGCTCTCCCCCAGCTCCTCTAGATAAAAAAGGGGTGAGGATCAAAACATTTAGCACTCAGTGCACCTGTGGAATAAAATTCCTAAAACAAAGTTCTCTGACTTCAAATCTAGTTAATAAATTTGCAGTTTGGCTACTTCTGTATTCTCAGGTGAAGAGCACTCTGACACACTGAGCTAGCACCAGGGAATCTCTGATTATTTTCTCTCTCTGCCTGTGGTTTGTCACACAAGGAGCCTCTCCTAGGCAGACCAAGATGTGTGAAGCTACCAGGTAGACTTAATATCTGAATTAAAGCAATCTGGAAAAGATCCCTGATATCAAAGCAGAGAATCTCAGAAACATGGGCATGAAAATCACATTCTGGTGATTTTCAAGGCAGAGGGATCTCATGCTATGAATTTCAGCTCTTCTTAATTTCTCAAGCAGCTACAGATCAAAGTGCATTCAAAGTGCTTCAGACTGCATCCTGCAGTTCCAGTGGCTGGTCCTGACTTTGATGGAACTGAAAAATGTCAAAATTTGCTTTAAACCACCTTCTAAAGGTCAGTGGCATACCAATGACTTCACATTAATCACCACAAATCGTCATGTGTCATCTTAATTCTAACATCTTCAAGGAGAATCTTGCAAAACTGCAATTGTAATTTATTCTTAAACTTTCTGAAGGGAGTTTTTGAGGAGATAAGTGCAACTTAAAAAGCTTGTTGATAAGGAGAAACATTAATTCCTTCCAATTATTTGCAAAGAAATTATTATCCTCTGGGTACAGCAGGTGCTAAGCAGGGACAGGAATTTGTTTTTCCTGTATACACCCACACCTTCTGCCCAGAGCAGAGTGGAACATTTTCATTAATTTGACTGCAGGAGCTTTGCCACTACCACTGACACTGAAGTCACAGAAATAATTTTGCATACATTTGATGCAGAAGTGGTAGAAATCAGGTGTATATTTTCATAGCTTGTCTAACTGAAGCAATGCAGAAGGTCAGAGAGAGCAACTGAAGAAATAATGTTGTGGATAAAGGAGGAAGGAGGAGGAGTTGTTTTAATAAGAGATGGAAAGACCAGACTTTGATCATACTGACAGACTTTGTCATGCTGACAAATTACATAATCAGAGGTAGAAAAACTGTCAAACAGCGCTTCATGCAAAATAAACAATCTCTGGACTAACAAATTCAACAGGCATTTAGAAAATGTCATCTTTGACGACCCACCTCAGTGACATGTAAGGCAGCATCAGCTGTCCCCAGACTAGCCCCAAAATGAAGCTGGTTTTTAACACACCACCCTGTGCAAGCCTATAGTTTGTATTCCCATTATGGTCAAGAGATAATGGTGTATTTTGCTCTTCATGAGATATGCCACTCACATTTAATTTCAGCTCCAGCAACTAAATGCGTCAGTGGCTTACAACAGTAGTAACTAAAGTTTTATAAATGGCTCACTCTGTGGGCTCCTCCTTTTCCTCCAGGAATGATGCTTCCTCCACTGCAGCTGTTGCCAGACCCTGCAACCAACAATATCACTCCTGTAACCAACAGGATAAAAATAAAAAAAATAAAAAAAAAAAAACACAACCAAAAACAACCAAACAGCCACCACCTCACTGAGAACACAGAAGAAATAAATAAATTTTCCAGCTCAGAGTCGAACTCATGCATTATTCCATGGCAGAAATAAAACACCTGAGTGGTCTGACAATGCATACTGCCAGGCAGGCACAGATGCCAGATGGAAGAGGCAGAGAAAAGCAGTTTTAAAAATATGAGGCTTCTATAATCAAGGAGAAAACCAGAGAAATCCAAGGGGTGGAAAGCAAAAAAAAGAAAACTGGCTTTGAATAGTAGATTCTAATGTAATCACTATTTGGCTTCTTTAATTTACTAGCGTCTCTCTAAAATGTACTGATGCAAGGACAAGGACACATCAGTCCTGGTCTGGAGGAAAGGCAGGAAGGTCTCTGAGGCTCTTTCCTGGCATTTCACAGTTTGCTGCAGTCCCCACATTAATGTCACCCCCAAACTGGGCATGACATTAATGAAGAATCTGCTCTGCCCATTCTTCTCCACACTCACCTCACTAACTCTGCACCCACAAAACCACTTGGCTGCAAGGCAGTAAAGTTGGATACAAGTTTAAGTGAATAACAGTCACTGGTTAAAAAAATAGCTTAAATTATAAATGCTAACAAGCAGCAGACAGTTGAGTTAGAGTAGATGGGGGAAATGTCCAAAACTGAATTTCTGAACTCTCTGACAGAAACCTGATACTGCAGCCTGGCAGCAACAAGTGCAGGCTCTTGTAGATTACCAGGACTAAACAAAAGTGACACATCCCAAATCCTTTTAAAGAAAGAGACAGAACCACCAATTAGGGTGCTGACAACACATTGTGCTTCTTCTTCACACACATCGTTTTGGATGGGAGCAGTCAGGCATTTATGGTTTCAGAAAGGAGGCCAAAAAGAAGAGTTCCCACAGAGGAACCATGCTCTTGGAGAGGAGAAGAGAGCCCAGAAACAGGAAGGTGAAGGTGCCATCTGGAGGAAGATGCCAGAAGTGGTGGAAGATCCAGGAGATCAATGAGTGTTTGGGGAGTTGCCCAGCAGCACCAAATGCTGGCACCTTGAGTTTCTGTCAGCCTTCCCTGATCTACAACAACCTCCCTGCTCCCTCTACCCCAGAGATCTCCAGCATACCAAGAGGGGAGAGGTGAACCTACAGAGGGAACACTCAGCAGAATAAAAAACCAAAATCCTACATATAGCCTCATCTTCTCTGGGATGAGGAGCAGCAAACAGCAGATCTCCAGGTGGAATTGTGTATTTTGCTAACAGCATGGCTGAGGAACTTTAAACAGAAAATGCATCCACTTTTTGTCCTTCCCTCCTGTTCCCCAGTGAGTCTGTAGCCTGTAATGGTCGCTGTCAGTATAATCCTGGGGAAAGGTGACATGTCCAGTCAATGTGTCACACACAGCTGTGAGAGGGCACTAACAGAAACGTGGACAGATCTCAGTGTTGGAATGCCTCATCTCCAGCTGCAGGGCTAGAGAAAGAGAAGACATGATCCAAAATCTCTCAGATGGGACCAGTTTCCAGACTCCTTCAATAACCCCTCTGTAAGCTCAGCTGGAAAAAAAATAATAAACAAACACCAAAACTCAAAATGCACCTGCAGCGAACCATCTGCTTACTGGTCACTTCGTATGACACAATTTACATGGCATCCATAAACTGCTGCTTGTTCTGCCACCTTCCAAGATGCCAAACTTACAACAAGCAAAACCTTCTGATTTCCATGGAAACCCTGCAAGGAGAAGGGCTGCAGGACTGTGCCTCACTTTACTGCTCAGGATGCACAAGCCAGGCTGCATGGAGGTTACCAGAAAGCACCAAGAGCACAATGAGCTTGTGGAACCCCTAATTTCCCAGGGAAGGAGCTTCCCAGATCCCTCACACCATGAAAGAGAGCATTAGGCAGAGAATGAGAAGATCCTGTCTGCTGAATTAAAACATCACTGCCCACCTCCCAGTCTCAAGATCCATTCACAGTGTCCATCTACTGTAGGTTGGCCCTTGGCCACAGCCTGCACTCCACAGTTTGGCTCAGGGCTCATGAGCCACCACTTGGCCAGCTCCTGGGCCTCCCTAGGCTTGCTTTTCAACACAAATAAATCATTTATCCCCAGAATAAAAGCATATTACACGATCTGGCATTCTGAAGAAGCTGAGCTACTGTGCATACACTACATTCTCTTGGCGTAAGTTAACAGGGTGACAAAAATAATGCTGAGCAATGAGATAGGCTGCACCTTGCTGGGAAGCAGGTCAGAAAAAAACTCACCTCAAAGCATATTTCATCATGAATGCAAGGTCACCTATTTAAAGAAAATGGCATTTGAATAGAAGAAGATTATGAGTTAATGTGGCCTTAGGATTGCAGGCAAGATACTAAGCTTACAAAACACAGTTTTATAGATCCATTAGAGTTTCCTTCACTAAAACCTATTTAAAAAACTTTCTGAAAATATAAGGTTAGATTTTAAATTTAGTACTGTTCTACATCTCTGATTGCTTGCAAACTGAACTTGGGTATCATAACCTGTTATTTATGTCCTCAGTCAAAAAGCAAAAATGAAATATGGTCAGCTGAATTTCTTAATAATTCAGAACACATTTTTGATATGGATTCCACAGGATTAATAAGTTCATCATTTCACAGGAGGTGCCAACTTGTTTGCAGGCAGTCTTGCTTTAACAGAGACAGAAATATTTTTATTGTTTTGTGTGCTTGTTTCTTTAGAGAAGTTATAACAGTCAGCAGGGAATTTAAATCCATCCAAATTCTTACCTAGAGCCAATTTTGGAGAACCAGAGTCAATTCTTGGGACAACAGTTATAAATAAGCTGCTAAATAGAGTACAGTCATGGATTGACTCAAGACAAAGAGGTACTTTCTGATTTCCTTCCACCCATCTCATTGCATCACAGTAAGAGGCAGAGGGAATAAAAAAGGAGTGTTAGAAATCACAGGTTTGCAGCAAGAACTCTCTCTTATTTAACAATACACACATCCCCACATCCTGGGACTCTCATGCTGATGCTCAGGCAGAGAACACTGTAAATTTATTTGTCTCTATTTCACTGACAATTCCTGTGCTGCCAATAGAGTAAACAGCAACAAAAATTTCTTTTGATATATGCCCACTAACACACATTTCTAGGAGACAGCAATTTGCTGCTCAGCAGAATGCTGAATCAATACATTAGATTTCTCAGGGCATTTACATCATGTGAGCTGAAGTATTAACCAAATAATAAATTTTGCAGAAATGTCTTCGAGGGACAAGCTGCAATCTCCTGTTTCAAATAAAGGAATTGGCACTAGGACTTTAAGCCCTGTGCTATGACAAGGAGGGGAGAGCAGCTAAAAGCAGCCATCCTGCTGGATTAAGAATCATTCATACTGTGAGTTAAATGTTATAAAACAGCATTTGAGTCATTTAGAAGAAAAATTTAAAACCTCTAATGGGAGACTTAAAACCAAAGCCCAACAGGAACAACAAAAAGGCAAGCTCATTCCAATTTTTTCTTTCCAACAACTGAATCAGGGCAAACTACTAACTCCTGGCATAATTCCATTTTATGGTCCATGCACTAATTTGTACTCTAAAACGAGATGAGGAAGAATGAAAGGAGGTTTTCTGCAAAGCAGTCACTTCAAAGCTGTTAGCTTTGCACTGTCAGGGTGATCATGGCATTGTTCTGTCCACCTGCAGACACAGGAGATGATTTCCACTTCTCTCTTAGTGCTTCCTTTAACTCAGCAGCCCAAAACATTAAGGATCACTCAAGCTTCAAACACAGGCAGTGGCAAGGATGCCACTGACTCTGGAGAGTGACTGAACCCTTAGAAAGGTACTTACTGCAGAAGAGTAAGACAGAAATTCTAAGTTATAAATTCCCAGAAAATTTCCCAGAAATTCTAAGACAGAAATTCTAAATTCCTGCTACATGGAGTTCCTTGGAAGTCATCATAAATTCAAACACTTCTGGAAATGCTCAACTGCAATCCACCTAGGCTCCATTAAACAAGGGATTAATGGGAGTCAGCTGCTGGGAAGGTGTAGGAAGCTGTTCCTGTGAGCTGTTTGCAAGCAGAGCCTCTGAAGAGGAGATAACAATTATGCTGATTTACCTGAACTGTGGCCCTAATGCTCTTTGATGTCTCTGCTCTCTAAGTACATGAAAGCTCTGGTCTTTTCCTGAAGGTGACAATATATGCTGTTGAGGCAATTATCTGTAAAACTTATTGGGCAACAAGTTCTTTCTCATTTTTTGTCCCAAACTGGACTGTTGCTGGCTCATGCATTATTATAATGATTTCCTTAAAAACTGCTAAGATCTTACCTTCTGATTTTTCTCCAAGTATGACTAATTTAGCACCTCTTGTTCTAGAACAGACAGGAAAACGTGTCACCTATGTAAGCTTGACAATTAGCTAGAAAAACTTATTCTCCTAAATTAAAAATAAATCCTGAGTTTTAACCTAGTTTCTGGTGATCACTGAATACTTGCAGCTCAGCCAACCAAGTCTGTAGTGTTTATTACAGCACCAGCTCCTGTAAAAAACAGTTTATCACACTATTTTGTGTGAGACAGCATTCAAGAGCAGTTGCATGAAAATATCTATGTCTTTAGCATTTCTTGCCCTCAAAATGTTTAGGGTATATAGTAATTTTTGGGAGGAAGCAAAAGAAGGTGAGAGGTACATACTCTTTATATCTTTAAGTGGATGGATGGATGGATGGATGGATGGATGGATGGATGGATGGATGGATGGATGGATGGATGGATGGATGGAAAAACAGAATTTCTGCTGTGGCTTAGAGGATGTGTTCATTCCCCATCAGATATCAGAGCATCACATAGGCACCCTCCCCCTGAAAGGCATCTCTGTAAAAAAGACTCCCCCAGATCCAAGCTCTTGTTTGATTTATAAATGCAGTACTCAGTTTATAATAAAACAACATTTCCTATCTACGTGTAAGTATTTTTCTACTTTTACAAGGTAGCTTGATCTGTCCTCCCCTAACATGTGCTGTCCCCTCAACTTTCAGATGTTAAGCCTTTTCTGAAAACACACCACTCTTTCTGGATGTCTTTCTAAAATATAACCCAACCAGAAGCTACCAGCTGGATACAGCTATTAGTGGCTGAATTCTTTGCTTTGGGTTATGCAGAATATCTGATTAAATTATTATAATGGCCACTTTTGGCCTTAAAACAAAAATAATACAAAACAACACAGTATATATAACATTTAATTCCCCTTTTCCTCTTCCAGAGACCTCAGGACTAAATTCTTTTCTCCAGAACAAAACCTAATAGAATATGCTGTGGTTACAGCAACCCATTCCATCTAAGTAATCTCATTTGTTTCATCCCAATAGTGATTGCAGAGTATTTCTGGGAAGCAGAGTTCTTGGCTTTTACAAATCAGGACCCACAAATGCCATTCTTCCCGTGCCATGAAGCTCTGTGGTGCTCAGGGTGTGCAGGAATTGATGCTGCAGGCTGGTTTTTGCTGATGTACCTTCATACCACCCTCTACAGGGGGACATGAGCCAGCACGGGCAGCTTTGTCTGCCTTGAAAGCCAGCTGCTTTCAAGGCTAAGCTCAGCCATGATATAGGAAAAACAGGGAGCCCCCATGTGAGGAATGATTGGCATCTGACTCCAATGACTCAGAATGCTGAACAATTGCTTTATTAAACTGTACTATATTGCATTAATACTGTGCTATATTAAAAAGATACTATACTAAATTACATACTAAAGAAAACTCGTGACTCTCTCTAGACAACCAGGACACAGCTTTGAGTGATTGGCCAAGGAAACAAAACAATCCTCAGCAGAATCCAATTGCCAAATCACTTCAGGTAAACAATCTTCCTAACACACTCCACATGTGCAAAAACAACAGGAGCAGCAAGTAGAGATAAGAATTGTTTTTTCTTCTTCTCTCTGTGCTTCTCCAGGAAAAAACCTGGGAGAGGGAATTATGTCTCTCTCTGTTCAGAGAATGTGAATGGCACATCATGACACAGCCAGGTATTCTGGGAGGAGAGCACAGAGTGTAAAACTTTGGGAGGGGACACTTGGGAGAAAGGGCAGCTCTTCCCTGACAGCCCTGCTGAAATGATGTACAAAAGGCTGCTACTTTCACCTACTCTGATTGCCATATTTTCTTGGTTTAGTTTTCCTTAAGTCTGCTCATAGACTCAGAAACTTCCTCTGCCTGGGATTATTTATCATCAACAGAATCATTCTTGCACAGGCTGAGCTACCTGGGCATCAAAATGGAATATTGTGCCTTAATGCACACTCTGTGCACATTGCATCCCAGCCATAAGCAGGAAGCCAAGTTTACAGAGCAAGGCAAAATTTAGCCCTTGTGCAATGCAACTGGATTTCTTGATTCAAATGGCCAGATTTGGATTGGGTAAAGGAGACCAAGCAATACCCAAAATCCTCCATCTTGTCTCCTATCTACCTCCATACTAAAACCCCAAAACTCTAGGCTTTTCACCCTATGATAAACTATACTACTCTCTATTTCACACACTTGTAGATTCCAATTCATCCCAAAGTCTTGGAAACATTCTCCATGGAGGAAAGTTAAAAGCAGTGTTCTCCTGGGGATCAGGACTTCTCAAGACAGACAGAGAAATATTCCCTGTGCCCTGGGTTCCAACAGGCAGAAATCAATTAAAATTTACTTTCTGGCCCAAAGCTTCCTAAAGACAAAATCCCATTGACACATTTGTCTCTTGGTAAGATTGAGAAGTGCACTGAGCAATTGCAGTGCTGGAATAAAGCTAAAAAATCCTCCTGTTCTCTCAGAGAACTCCTCACTTACTCCAGACACTGCAGTTACTAATCAATGCCAGTTTGATCTCACACTAATATCCCAGTTAATCCTCATGATTTCAGTTGCTGCAGACTCCAGTTACAAATCTCTGGTGCTCACACAGTGGCTGCAGAGACACAAGATTAATATCAGTGGAGGATAAAGTCAGAGGTGGCCATTTATTCTAATTTGTCCTGCCACGTGGGTAATAAAACACTTCTTGCCAAAAGTGAATGTGCATAGAAGTATGTTTTATATATCTTGCAGCTAAGTTTTCCTTTGCTAAATCTTATGATCCAAACCAACCCACACAGAGCACATTTATTACTAACATTTGTACCACAGGATGAATTTCCTTTCTTAAACTGGATGCTGACTAAAGGAATTGCAGGGGAAGTTAGGAGTTGAAATGTTACTTTTTGTAACATCTTTGGATCCAACACAACCCTTTGACTGACAAACACAGATAATTCTTAACTCACTTTGGTCCTTGGCACCGAGGAAAAAAAAGAAACTGTCAGGTTTATGTAGTCAGGAGAATGGATTTATGTTACAACTGTTCATGAAGGAAAAGCTCTTCTTGCCATCCTTCCCTCTGTTTCCTGTGCCAGCCCTTTCCTGATAACAGGATTTCCCAAGCCATATAAAACGTATTAGAGACTGATGGAGTATAGACTTGCCTTTTACATGCCAAGGTGCTGTTGGACTCTAGGCCTGATCAAACCAAAGATGACCAACTCACAGCCTCAGGGAGGGAAATGAAGACATTTTTCTTTGAATCACAGCGAGACAGATCAAGGAACTTTGATCTCTTGGAGAAAAAGAGTGATGCACAATAGAGCATCCAAGACCAGTAGGAAAATTAAGTGGGCAGCTGGAGAGAAAATAGAGCTTAAAAAGGGAACTGTTAACCACTCCTTGTGTTAGCTAGTCACATGAAAAGAAAGGAAAAATCTTGGATATAAAGTCCTTCAAGGTGTCTACAGATTAGCAGTAGCAGATCAAGTTTCCCTTTTACATCAAGCAAAGCTTGTTTGCTCAGCTCTGACACACAAGATTAGTTCTGTGCCAGAATAAGAAATGGTTAAGCTGCCTTTCATCTGAAGTTTCCCAGTTGATTTGCAGTACATACATTAGGTTAAGTTCCTGCTTGCAGATCATCTGCCTGGTCACAGATCTCTGGTGGTTGCACGGCCCCTATGGAATATGTTGATAATTTGTTTATTTGCCCCCTCCAAAGAGTGCTGGTATACTCAGACCAGCCCAAGACCAGGTCTGTGTATATAATCTCTGTTTACTGGGGCAGTTGCTAATATAGCAATTAGAAAGAGAAGCCATCTGCTGCCAGGGAGTCTAAAAAGTGTAACTTTTTCCAAGGTCACTGATGAGAAAAAAGCCCAGCTCTCTGGTGCTGAACCTGTTGATGTTTGCAAAGTCCTAGAAATGCCTGAAGCTGAGCAGATAGCTCAGGACTGATCCGTCCTTTTCCTCTTCTCTTTTACAAAATCCAAGACTTGGCAAGAGGGACTTTGCTATTTTTCCCCACGCCCTTTTCACTTTCACATGCTTCTCTGGTTCTTGGCTCTGGCTGGGACCAGGAGCAAGGGCAGGATGCTCTCATCTTTCCAGCCTGACTAGAAAAGGGAAATATTAGAAATCTAATGAAAGGCATGTCCTCTGGAGATTTCCAGCCCAGTCTGGCAGATGCAGCTGTAGCTCAGATAATCAGCAAGACTTCTGGGTGCTTACTTGATGGGAAATATTTGGTTGCTCTGCAACACTACTTAAAGCATGCACGGAATAGGGTTGCTGCTGTGGATTAATGGAATCTCTCAACTTAAAATCTGTATTTTCAGCTCAGTTTTATGAGGTGTTAGTACTCAACATACCGATGTCCTCACCACTCACCAGCATCACTTATTTTCTAAATGATCTGACCCGTGGAGAGGGGCACTCAAGTAAGTTTGTTTTGCTTAAATAGCCCCAGCACTGAGAGAAATTGCTCTTTAATTTGCAATCACAAAAAGGCTGTTCATCAGCAGGCATTTTTAGTCTATCCAGCTTATGCTTTGCCACAGCTTCCCACTTCCCTGTCCCTTTTCCTCCTGCCAGCTCGAGCAGCATGGCTGGAATGTGCACAAGAGGCTTCTCCAGACACTTCCCCTTGGTGGAGGTGTCCAGGTCCAAGAGCTCAGAGTTCATTGCACAGCCTGTGGCTGCAGGGTGCTCCCAGTAAAACCAGCACCAAATGCACTGGAGAATTTTTTCCTTATTTAGTGAAAAGGTCTTGGACACGTGATGAACTGATGAGCTCAACGGGGTGTGTAGCAAATAGTCACAGGCATTTGCCAGGATTTATTTAACACCCTTAGATAGGCTTTTTTTTGTTAAAGCTGAGCCAGTCTAAAGCCTTTTGGGTTGGGATCCTGTGCAAAATCAGCTCTAAGGAGATGAAATCCATACAAAGTATTTCTAAATGGGTACCAGGTGATCTATGATTATTTAAATGGATTTTTAAACCCATTCTTGCATGACATAATTAACTGTTCTTGTTATTCTGTTATGCTACAGTAGCCAGCCATATGGTAGCTCACACATTTTTGGAATGGGTTGTTTTAGTTACTATTATTTTCAATCCTTTTTTAATCTAGTGCAGAACATACATTACATGATAAATTACCAATATATTGCCTTAATAAATTGACATTTAGATCTAGCCAACACAGAGTAATTTCCCTAATTAAATGTCAATATGTGTCCCAGAGTACAGCTCTTCAGGCATTGCAAATGTCACAAATTAGCAAGCAGGCAGAACCATCTACAACTCTGTTTCCCCAGATACCAAGGAGAAATTCTGCTGTTCATCTCCCATGACAAAACTGGGAGGGAGAGGCAGCAGGTGTTAGGTGACCCACCAGAGGAACAGCAGCAGCCACGGGGCCCAATTCCTGCAGCACTTCACAAACACTCACTTCTCCTTCATTATTCCCTGCTGGAAAGTTTACAGCACACAGTGAGGGCAGCTAAAACTTGAATAGCAGCATGTTGTTAGAGGATGTCACCTCTGAGCTCAGCATAATCAGCCACTGAGATGGCCCAGCACTAAATGGTCCTTAACTACAGCCAGCAATCTTAATCCTAGTGGGTTTGAATGAATCCTTTGGTGATGTTTCAAGTTGTTTTGGCAAAGCAAGGTTTGTAGCAAAGAAAAAAAAAAAAAAACCTTCATTTCTCCCTCCTCTGAGAAACAGAAGGGATTTTGCTAACAGGATTCAGACACCCTGTAGAGGGGAATCCATCAAACACAGTGCAAGTAAAACCTGCTATTTCTCTAACACACTTTGTGGAAGCAATTCTAGTCCCTCATCTTATAAAGACGATCTGATCTCTGTCCCCTTGGGGCCATTCATCTCCAGCAGTTTCTCCAGCTGGTCTCTTTGTAACTCTTGGTCTTGAGCCCCTTGAATCCCATGATGTTAAATCCCATTTAATGCCAGTTCAAGATGATCTATCAGCCCCACAGAAATGAATCAATAAAGATGCATGCTGTTGACAGCCCTAATCAAGTAAATTGATAGAGTGACTCATTGCTTACCCTGTTGTGATATTGGACAGATTTTTCACTGCCATTACTGCTGAGTTTCTGCTGGGTTAGGGGTTTTTTCTGTCTTCATCATACCTGTAAAACACTCTTTAAATTTTAATTAAATAGACTTGCATAAGAATAATTTCAAGAAATGTAATTTCATGCTGTGGTTGCAAGCAGTTTGCAAGTTGTCCACGTCTCCAGACTGATTCTGAGGAAAACCAAGAGCCTGAAGTCATGCAGAAATCAGGGAGAAATTTGCCCTTGAGGGATTCCCAAGGGCTGTACCTACAAACCCACTCTGCAGTGCCACCTCGTGACAGGCAAGGGCTGCTCGGGCAAGTCTGGCTTCTTGGGCTCAAATCCAGCACAGCCGTGGCTGTGCAAAGCCATGCAGGGATATTGGCTCTGGAGATTTCTAATAAAACCTCTTTTTTTTGCCTGTTTTGAAGAGACAGGTCTTAAAGCTCTGCAAGGAAATCTCCACCTCATTGCAGTATCCTGCTAGGGCATTCAGAGTTATCCTACATGGTTATTGGACGTTAATAATTAGCAAAAATGCACCTTGGGGGAGTCCTCTTTGACTGTGTCTGCCTCCCCAAAAGGTCTGCTCCAATGGACATCTCTTCAGAAACTTTTCTCAACTCCTGCCTGGTCCTGTAGAAACAGAGTACTCCAGCGTCGTTCTTCCAGAAACAGTTCATCTGCAAGCTCTGTGTCCATCAGGAGTCCCAGACACATCAGTTTATAGAAAACAGGTTTTCTTAAATTCCAGGACCCTGCTGGTCTTTGCAGAGCGCACAAAACATTGAGCTTTGTTTGAGAAAGAGGTAGAAGATAATGTTATTCCTCTTTCCCCGTGCAAATCCTGAATTCTCCCTGTACCCTCTTTAAATATTTTTCCTCTTAGTTATTTGCTGACATAAAGGAGAGAATGAGCATGACTTTTACCCAGTGTTTAGAGAACTCACTTGGTGCATAGGAGGGTTGTGATGTAGTTTCACTAAATAATTAACCCAAAATAGTGACAGCAGAAGTCTGAGAGAACCACCCACACAAGGCAGGATTTCAATCATTTTCTTCAGATCTAATTCAAGACAGAAAAGAAAAAATCACTTCTCTAGCCTTCATGTAGAAGCAATTTGTCTTCATTCTTTAAATGAAGCTATTCAAATCCATCAGAGTGACTAAAATTAAAGAACAACCCAATTCACAAGTCAGGGAGAAAAAAGCACCTAATCTTCCAAATATCCATGAACATAACGACCCATATCTGATTTCTTGTACTAAATAACTAGTGATCTACTGTTAAAATTAATTCCTATTTTTGTAGGAAGCTAAAATCCCACTTCTGATTTGTGGTAAGCTGCGCACACAGTTCTGGGCTCCACATTCTGCTAGACAGCCCAAATGATTAAGCAGTGACCATCACAACGCTTCACCATTTTTGTTACATTTGTTCCCCAGCTATAGAGATGATCTAGTAATATTTTCTAACCACACAGGAGTAAAATGAAACTCACATTCTTGCTCTAGCAATTAAAGGACTTGAAGTTTTCATTAAAAGACACTGTCTAAAGGCAAGTTGCTCTGGAATGTACGAAATCAAAGTAAGATTTTATTAGGAATGATCTTTGGTGAGGAAAAGGTATATGGGAGAACTGCTTTAGTGCTTATTTGGAATGCAATGGCAGCAAAATAATTAAGGTTTGGCCTTTGGGAGGCCTTTCTTGGAAATATCGTGCTACACAATGAGACTGAATATAAAAAGCATTTTGGGATAAATAGTCATTTCCTCATTAGGATTTCAGTAGTTTCAGGAAATAAAATTATTATTGATTAAGTAGACTGATAGAGTTTAATAGCTTCTTTTTCAAGAACAAAAATGATCTAACTCTTCCTTTGTCATAATTCTTTGAATAAATGTTAGCCATCTGTACTCTGGAGAGAGGGAGATCCATGAGTGATTAAAACACTCTTAAAATACAGTAAAATAAAAACTGCAGGCCTGACACTATTGCTGCTGGAAATACAACAATTCTACTGAAAACTTTCTACCACCATGCAAGTCACCAGTGCAAATTATTTCTGGCTCAGAATCATCTCAAATTTTTCCATCCCAAATATTCCCAAAATTCCCAAATCCCAGGTTTCCCCAATCCCAGAATTCCCAGGATTCTTAAATCCTGGAATTCCGTCTCCCAAATATTCCCAACATTCCCCAATCCCAGAATTC
The DNA here is from genome assembly GCF_036417665.1 of Passer domesticus. Classification (NCBI taxonomy): domain Eukaryota; kingdom Metazoa; phylum Chordata; class Aves; order Passeriformes; family Passeridae; genus Passer; species Passer domesticus. The sequence continues at coordinate 79,022,783 of NC_087478.1, read as the reverse complement.
CCAAATCCCAGAATGCCCAAAATTCCCAAATCCCAGAATTCCGTATCCCAAATATTCTCAGGAATTCCCCAATCCCAGAATTCCCCAGCCCAAAAATTCCCAAATCCCAGAATTCCCCAATCCCAAAATTCCCAAAATTCCATATCCCAAAGATTCCCGGGAATTCCCAAATCCTGGAAGATTCCGGGTAGATGGCAAACAAGGAACCAGGACAGGAAAAAACAAACTCTTCCTTTACTCCTACAAAACATACAGGGGAATCACAAAAAAAAAAAAAAAAAAGAAATTGGTCAATGAAATTTTGGATGTAAGAGAGACAATCACGGCAGAAACATTGCCTCTTGAGCAGGAGAAAATGTAAAAGTTGTGAGGCCTGCCTTGCAGGTTTTAGATTTAGTTACCTCGAACATAAAACATGACTCAGTCCCCAGATTTATGTCCACCTAGGTAGGTCTTGACGTTTTTGGCATCTTGAGTTCAACTCATCATGCAAGTGTGGCAGTCTGAAGCCAGCCAAATCTCACAGCAGAGTGGAGCTGGATAAAGCAGCCACGATTTGTGGTGCTCACTGAGGGCAGCCAAAACCAGCCTGCTGAGCAGCACAACATAAACAGCCTTTAAATCTTCTTTACTAATAATAAGTGGGCAAAAGCAAAGGTGGGCGAAATTTATCTGCCTTTTGATTGGTTTGTAGCAAAAGAAAACTCAACTCACGCTCTGTGCAATGTTGGCTATCTGAAAACTGCACGTATAAACAAAGAGAGCACAAACAGGTAAAAAATTCCATCTCTAAAAAAAACTGAAACTATGACATTCATATCAGTATGTCTGAGAAAAAATTCTGCTGCAGGTGAGCTTGTGTCAAGCATGAACCAGCTCGGGTTGGACTCAAACAGTCCAGCAGCAACACCATAAAGACAATAAAACTGACTCCAGCATCTCAGAGCTCCCCAGCACTGCTTCAACTCAGTCTGCTGCTCTGTGGAATTTCCCTCCACCTCTGGAAGAAATTCCAGGTTCCTACAGCTGAATCCTAAAGGGGGCCATGTGCCTGCCCATTGCTCATCCCAGCCTGTGGAGGCTCATCAGGGTCTCCCCATCATGGACAAATGATCCCTAACAGATCTGTAGAAATCTCTAACAGAACTTCTGTAACTAATGCCAATAAGATAACCATCTATGCATTCTGTTACCATTTTGATATTACTGAAAATTTTAATATAAAATTATAGGAAGATGAATCCTATATAAAAGAAACAGCAATCAACATCAATCCTGTTAATTATTTCATTTAATACTTTTATTTTAGACTACTTCTGAGAAGATTTCACTGGAAAAATGAAAGGCAGTTGGCAAAAAAAATTACCTTTTTTTTTCAGAAGCAGAAAATAGTCTTGCTTATCCATATTGACAATCCAGACTTCCAGAAAACCGTGTAATAATGTGGAAAGTTGTCATCTTGTCATAATATCAGCAAACAAGAGAGATGTTAATCCTCTTTGCAATCCTTTCTTGTCTTTGTTTTTTAGCAAAGAAAGGAGAACTGGAAAAGCAAGCAAGGTTTTAATTTGATATCACCAGGTTTAAGTTTCAATAATTGATTTAGCCACACCTAAATCCAAAGATTTACAGTTAGGAATCTCTTAAGAGGACACACCTAAGGGATTTCCAGCCCAAGATTAAAATTGGCAAACTCAATATTGAGTTGCTACCCTTCAGAACACCAAGACATCTGAAAAAAATTAGTAGGGAGCAATAGAAGTACAGCAGGATATATTTATTAACACATTCAAATAGGCCCATTCTGCTAGATAACTTCAAGGAAAATGGCAAAGAAAGGTTTTCCCCTACACTTTCCCACAGAGAGAAGCTCTGGTGCCCAGATTTCAGAAAGATTTTTCTAAAAATACATTCTCAATCTTTAATATCTGGTTTCAGCTCATTTCAAAACCAGAAGCCAAGTGAATTCAGCAGGTCTGTTTGGAGACCTGACTTCTGCAGCTTTTGCATTCTTTCAATTCACTTGGACTTAGCTTTGATACACATAATTTTTTATGTTTTCTCAAACATTAGGCTTTTGCATATAGGGTTTTCCACTTCATTTGCAAGGTCAGAAAATACATTTGGACAAACTATTTACTAATGTCACAAGAAATCTGAAAGTCACCAAAAATAAGAGGAAAAACACTGTGGAAAACAGAAAGAAAGGAGAGAACATTATAACCATTAGGAAAGCCTAAACAACAGGAATAGTAGCAAGCCTTGTTTCATCCGAAGATTGAAAATATAAAACCACATTCAAGGGATTCAAGGATATTCAGATTGCAGCTGCTTGAAGGACACCAGCATCAGGAAAGATATAATTGCTTTGCACAAAAGCTGACATTAAAACTGATCTTGTATTTTCCCATCTCCCACTCTCAGAAATCCATGAGTTCTTTCCTTTCTTTAAAATAATGATGATGACAGAAAGACTTCCCAAGCACAGCCACATGCAAAGTACCATAATTTCCATCTGAAATAAAACTGGCTGGTCAGCAAACCTGAAAGGTTCACCTCTGGCTGGGAAAAAGCAGAGGTGCTTCCTGTGCAATCACATTTCTTTTCAGCCAGAATTCTGTGGGGTGGGGATTTCCAGCAGCACTCTCCTCTCTGGGCTGTGGGAGATCAGCTGTCCCTGGAAGGAGATGGGTTTCTGCCAATGACCAAGGTGACAGTAATGACACAGAGGATGCACACCACGATACTGGTGGCTCAGTTTTCCATGCCAGTGTCCCAGCGTTCCCTGCTCCCAGAAATCTGAAATCTGCTGGGCTCTAACACAAACCCTGCCATACTCATTCCTGCTGCCACAGGATTTGATAATTTTTTTTCTTTTCCTTCATTTTCCCCACACTGAGACCCAGGTATTTGCCATTTATTTCTCCTTCTGCCTGTGCTGGAAAAAGCTGTTACTCCCCTTGTTTTTCCCAGAGGGAAACAACAAATGAATCACTTAAAATACTTATGAAAGGCCCTATATTATATATATTATATGTATTTATATGTTTTATTATATGCATTTTTATATATTATACATTAACTTTTTTTTTTCTGTTTTAATTTTGGCCGAGACCCCTTGATAGCATCCTGTTTAAGCGGAGAAAGGATTTTGTTTGGAGACTTGTGAGTTCAGTGACATTTTTGAGGTCTGTGCTCCTTCTCAAGTTATGCTCCAAAGAATGTCTAGGTTTTGGTGGTGAGAGTGTGAAGTTTGAAAATATGAACAATCAGCTGAGGAGAAAAGGAGAAGAGGGAGGATTAGCTATAGGGATGATTCTGCAAAATGAGAGCCTGCTGCAGCCCAGGGAATTGAAAATTGCTGTGGAAAAGCAAGCTATAGGAGAGGTAAAAAAACAACTTTGGAAAAATTTTGTTTGCTGGAATGAAAACTCTTAAGGATAAGAGATAAAAACTCCTCAGGAGAAAAATTAAAAATGTACAGGCTTGCTCTGAGTTAGAAGAAAGCAAAGTGCAGGAGCTGTGAGTTCCAGAGAAAAAGGTAATTCTGTATTACTGTAGCTTCAAGCTGAGCCTCTTTTTTCCAACTCTTTGTGCTCTTAAAGCCTCAACCCCCCTGCATCTCTGCTCTCAGTTATTTTTCACTGTTCTCCATATCTCTGAATTAACTGCTGAAATCAGGGAGGAGAAGCCAGCCCCAGTTCAGCAGAGTACCGTGGTAATTCCCTGAGTCACTCTTTTTGGACACAAAAATGCCATCATCAAATTCCACTAAAGATTTCAGATCTACTGAGCCTCTGTCCAGCTGTAATCAGAGGCCCACTGAAAGAGAACTCAGTGTCTTACTAGGCAAGACACTGCCACCTCCTCACAGTGCAATAAACCAGCACTCACCCCAAGAGAAAGAATAATCCCAGTTTCCCCTCTTCTTCCTGATCAGATATTATTTATATATATCTAGACAGAGATATATAAATATATATATAAAATATAGATAAATATAAAATCTCTATATCATATATATAATATTATATAATATCTATTAACATATAATATATCTTATAACACAATATATAATATTGTATACATTATGTATGTAATATTATATATAATATATAGTATGTATAATATATAAAATAACATAGATCTACTATTATATATCATAATATATAATATATATAATATATAATTTATATATAATATAAATAGAAATATAATATATATTAATAGTACTAGTAGTACTATATATTACATATCTACATATTATATAAATTATATTTTATATATTATGTAGAACATATGATATATAATACATTATATATATAATATATAAAAATATATATTAATTGTACTAGTAGTAGTATACTAATAGTATAATATATATTAATAGTGCAATTATATATTATATATAATATATATAATATAAAATATATAAAATGCATTAAAATATATTGAAATATATTAAAATATATAAAGATGTATATTTATATATAAATATATATATTATATATAAAATATATATCAATATATATTAATAGTACAATTATATATTACGGATAATATATATTATATATATAATATATATTTTATATATATATACACACACACACATGCATACATATGTATCAGTGTAATTTCCTTCAATATGTATTTGGACAAAGAATCCATACAAACCCTGCAAAAAATCAGTTTTCTCTCCTGATTTCTCAGTTAAGAAAGAGCTTGGAGTGTTTGTCCAATTTCCTGCATTAGGGCTTTAAGAGCACTTAGGAAATGGTCCAGAAGTGCATCGACATAACAGGAACAAAATGCCCACAGTCCTGAAGGTGCTGACTTCTAAAAGAATAGCAACGCAGGTGACAGGGGCTTATTTACCTTGTCAGGAAAGCTGCACCAAATTCACACACTCCTTTGGTGCTGGTGGGCTTCAGAGGCACTCAGCAGCCAAGCACAGAATGTGTTTTCTGTGAGAAGCCAGGAACTTTCATTTCCATTCCAAAAGTCACTTCTCCAAATTACAGAAAGCACTGCCAAGCCAGGAATCACTTTGGCTCCAAATGCTAAGCTTATTAACTGTGGTATTAAACAGCATATGAAATGTGTGTGATGAGATTTACCACACAGCTCTTCAAATCACGAGAGCTTCTGGGAAGAGAAGTAACCCTGTCTCAAAATTATTCCCTTTTACAGTTCAGCCCAGGAAAGCTAGCATTGTCCTTATTCTTTGAATACCAAAAAATCAATTCCAAAAAAGTTTCCAAAGGCAAACCTATGGGATTTATCGTTGGATATAAAAATATATGGTTTTTTGTAAGGCTGTCCCAGAAAACAAAGACTTTCTTACTGAAGGAAAGACATTAATAAGATGGTTTAGAGAGTAGCTGTCTGTTACCTCTGTTCATTCCAAATGTAATCATAACAGTTCTTTCCTGAGAAATAATTCTTGATAAATAATTATGGCTGTAAGAAAAAAAATGTCACCTTACATCTCCATATGTATCTCCAATAGGATAAACACAATGTTAAAAAAATGGGATGCGGCAAATTTTAATGAATTTGAATAAAAAGGAAATAAAGCATTAAATTAAATAAATAAAAATGTTCATGCTTACATTTAGATCTTCTTCCAAGCCAAGGAAGAGGTTATAACCCCTAAATCCAAAGACAATCATGGTGAAACTTCAGTGACCTGAAATTTAGAAAATGCACCCAAAGACTGAGCCTGTTTCTATTCAAGGGATAAGACAAAATGCAGGTGATAAAGAAAGCAGCATCTTTTCACTTTGTTTGGCTTGGTTCACTTTTCAGGGATTCTGGAAAGTTACTCTGCTAAGGTTTGGTACTTATTTACTGTTGAAAATGCAATTTACTTTGATGGACAGAAGCTCTCCGTACCTCCAGACTTCAAAACAGCCACATACACCCAGAAAAGTTTAAATACAATCTCTGTATTAAAAAAAAAAACAAACAAACAAACAAAAAAAAAACAAAACCAAACCCAAAAACCACCAAACAAAAAACCCAAAACAAAACAAAAAAAAAAAAAAAGAAAAACCAAAAAGCACCCCATAAAAACCCCCCAAAAAACAAAGAGACCCCACCAAACAAAAAACCAAAAGCAAACAACCAAAAAACCAAATGAACATAAACACCCCAAGAAACCCAAACCAAGAATAAAGGGATGTGGCATCAGGAGAGCCTCCCACATGACCACCGTCCAACCTGATCCCTCCAGCTCCACAGCCACGTGTGAACCTTCCCCAAGAGGGTGAATCCCAGCAGGTGAGGACATGGAGATTTACACACAGGACACAATTTACAGCCCTCAGCAGCAGCCTGCCCAAAACCCTCCAGGCACTCTGGTGCTTTCCCTCCTCTTTCCCCCAAATATATTTCCAGCTCAAGAGTGTAATTTCTCTGGTGATGGATTTCCTGCAGGCATTAATGTCCCAGCAGCAGGAGCAAAGCCATCCCTCAGTGCTCTGCTTGGATTTTAGATTGACAGGAAGCTCAGTCCCTCCATTCCTGCATCAGCTGGGGCAAAGGCAGGGTTTCATCCCTGGACCTGTTTGCAACATGCCTGGAGACCTGGAAAGGAAATGGGAGAGTCAGGAAGCTTTACAGGAGCTGGAAAAGAGAAAGGAAAAGTCATAGAAAAGAGAGAAGAAGAATCCAAAGCACAGCCACAGTGTGATCAAAAAATGAAATAAATCCAACCCACCAAACCGCTACATCCTTTAAGAAAAAGCAAATTTTTCCAAGTGCAGAAGAGCTGAAGTAAATCAAGTACAAAGCCTGTGATTTGGAGTATGAAATTTACTTCAGGCACTACAGCACTGAGTAAAATGAAATCAGCATTGCCAGTACTAAAATCCAACATGTACTTTAAATACAAAATTATGATAGCACTATTGGGCAGCCTAGAGAAGCACTTGCCTGCTGTGGGAATTTCATGAAATAAATTTAGTTTCCTTGCAACTGAAAAAAGAAAGAATTTGGAAGTTTGTATATCTACAGCTAGTGTTAATGCATGATTGATTTTTTATCTGAAAATATTTTAGTGCATGTGTGTATACCCAGGGCTGCAGGGCCCTCACAGGGTTAGATGCAGCAAGGATAGAAATAATACCCCTTTAGACACCAAAGACATTCTTCATCTCAGCACCTAAGAGCATTCTGGTTTAGAAATTACCATATTATCAGTCCACATTGTCCTAAACTCCCCCTATATCAAGTCATCACTAGATAAACCCACTGAAGTCAATGGAAATATTCTATCTGTTAAATTTCACTTTATGGCTCTGACTTTGGTAGACAACCTTTTTTCTTGAATCTTGAAGAAAATTGGCTCCAAAATTCATTCTTCCCTTTTTACTGGGTTATTACATGCAGTCATTGATTTGCAATTATGACACTGTTTGAGGGGGTTTTTTCTGCTGGAAATATATTCCCAGTAGCAAGTTGGGAAATATCCACTTTAAAAGTTCAGTTCTGGTCAGAAGATTGACATTGTGGAAATTTCTGGGTCTGGGGGAACCTTCAATCCTGAATTGCACAGGGTGAATCAAGGATTTATTTCTGATTCACTGCTGGGCCCTGGCCAGAACAGCAGAGGTATCTGACACTGGGAATCATTATTAGGGCTGTCAGCAAAAGTCAGGCTGAATAATTCTCATTGCAGAGTGACACAGGAGGTGGAAGGATCACCTTTGGCATTTCAAACCCTGGGTGGTTCAGGCTGCTGGAGATTGTCCTACACAATCCTGCTTGCAAGGCAAGAGACTGATTCACACAGGTGAACAAATAGAGCCTTCCACAGCCATTTCCACGGGGATGCTTTGTAACTCTGATTCCACTGGGCAGCCTGGGACTGGCAGAAGTTTTAACTGACTGTCCAGGGAGATTTCCCAGACTGTAGCTGCTTGTTTGGTCTTTGGAGAAAAAAATCCAAATTGCTGATTGTTCAGCATAAATTTGCAAAGGTAAATGGGATGGCTCCCTCTTTTGTAAAAGGCAAAAAGAAATTAAAATGATAGCTGCAAGTAACAACACTTTGATAAAGCTTAAAATATAAATCTGCTTTTTTTTCCGGACACAAAGTGTTTGTTACTGATTGATAACTTGCATCATAATAATTTTGCTCCACTTGAAGCAAGATCAGATTCAGGTTGGTAATTTTCTACCAAGAATGTGACTCAGTAATTAGGGAAGGAGACTGGAAGTCAGAGAATCTAGCTGTAAATGATGCCAGATTCACAAATACACATATATTGATTTATGCAAGTTATGTTGCCTTTCTGGAATGATTCAAAGGGATAGGTATGGCAGGGGCTGTGAATACTTACAAATATTTAAATAGATGTTTACTAGATGCATAAAACAGTCCTGCATATTTCTACAGACTAGTTTCCATTATTTCAGTATGATATTAAAAAATCCTGTTCTGTAGATTAGTGACATCTTTGTTGCAACTGGCAAAAGAAAAGAAAAAAAAAAAAAAAAAAGAAAACATATAGAAAGAAAAAGGAACAACAAAAATACATCCGGGTTCAGAATAATTTTGGTCGAGAACAAGCCAGAATAAAGCCAAGGGTAAATTTTGTTTCAAATCATAAACTCTCATTTGACCTGCATTAGGATTTCAGTGCACAAGCCTCACTGCTTCAAATTCTGTCTGAAGCAGAGTGAGTGCTCAAAGCAGACCTGCACTGAGAATTAATCAGCCATCTCCAGACCCCAAACCAGTTTTGTTCACATTCTGCAGATGCCATCACAAGACCCAGGTACTTGGATAGTGCCTGGAATTGCAGACAACTGTGCTTTGAACTGGTATTTGGAGTTCAAATTCTGCCACCAGCTGAGGATGTCCCAGTCTGGCCATGGGCAGGCAGGGACACTGCAGTCTGTGCTCCTTCCCAGGTTCCAGAGCTGGTCACTGGTGTTCTTGAAATATCCTGATTACCCCAGTGATTTTATCTCAGATTCTTATATAATTAAAATATTTTAGGCAATAAGTTAAAAAAAAAAAGAACAATTCAACAGAAGTCGGATAAAAGTCATAAGTGTGGGGAGTCTAGATTGCAAAGGTCAAAATATTTTAAAGAGATCAGTATAACAAATAACTTTTTTATGATGCTTTCAATCTACATTGAATTTTTTTGGTCATTGTTACAATTTAATGAGCTTACCCCAAGATTAGTGAAGTCAGAGGGACTTTCCATTTATATTCACAGTCTTTGGATTCAGCCAACAGCTTGACAAGCATTCTGGGACAATTTTGGGTAAGAAATCATCTGCATAAATGAAAGCTTAAGCATCTCTAATGAAGCAATATGGATTTCAAATTTCAAAGAGACAAAGGATGAAGAAAACTGATTATATATCCCTGGAGATGCAGCCACTTTTGTATTTTCAAAAAAAAAAGTTGTCAGGAAATACAGTAATTCTATTTCTGAAGCAGCTTTATCATAAATAGAAAACAGGTTTGGGGAGAAGGAGGGAGATATTAAGTGACAGGTACCAGCACTGAGGGGCTTTGCTCAGCTCACTTTCTCAGATGAAAATACACCTGTGCAAATATAATATCCAGTAGCTTCCAATATGGTTGTGTTCCATTGTCAAAGGACCAAAATGGTCCATTAATCTAAGCATGTTCTCATTATAAAATGATTTGCTGAGATTTGGTGGAGTTCTAAGACCCACAGAATTCAGTAGATTGACATCTTCACTTTGCATTGCCACTTGCAGTGACAAAATCAGCTTCCAAATTAAAAAAACAAACAACAAAAACACACAAAAAACACCCCAAAAAGTCCAAAAAAGATAACTAGATAAATAAATCATAGTTTCTATGAAATGTTTTTGACTGGGTTTGCTCTGACATGCATCCTTTCCCACAGCTTAGAGGATCAGACCAGTAGAGGTTCTCATGTAGGGAGGTGCTGCAGAGAGAATTACTTCCAATGTTCTGTCAACAGGCTCTGTCTCCTCAGTGCTAAATCAAACACACTAATGTGCACTTTCCCCACAGCAAACTCCATAAAAAACTCGGAGTTTCAGGTTGAGCAGAGCTGAATTGCAGAGAGTGATCCCAGGTTACATTCTGTTAAAGCACTGGAAGTGGATGAGGAGATCAAAGCAGCTGCTGCCAAAACCCATCGTGTGTGCATCCCAGGAGCTTTCCCTCAGAGCTGCTCCAGAGTGGGCTCTGAATCACAGCTCTGAACCACTCTGTGCATGCAGCTCAAAGTTTAATTACGCTCCCAACCTCTGTTTTCTTGGGCAGGAGGCTCTCAGTGGATCAGTCTGGGAAGTGCCATTCAGCATTTGTCTGTCACAGAGAACGCAGCAAACTGCTCAGCCCCTGGCAGAGCCATCTGCTTAAGGCCTCACAAACATATGCAGACCTCACTCCTGTTCCTGATTTTGCTCCTGTTCTATTTCTTTCCATCCCTATAAAACAAAAAAAAACAAAACAAGAAAAATAATAATAACAACAGAAATGAAGAGAGCTCGAAAGCAGAACGTTCAGTATGTGCACAGAGAATCCTACTATACCAGTATGACTAAAAACATACCTGAAAAACTAGTAGGGCTTTTATTGTAATAAAATACTTCATTAGATAAAAAAAAAATCTTTTTAGAGCATAAAAAATAGATTCCATGAGTTACCTGTATATTTAGAAATGCTTCTTAAACCACCAAGAATTAAATAAGGTATCAGCCCTGGGCAAAATTCTCAGGTCTGGAGAAACTCAGGCCACAGATCTGAGGGATCACATAAAATTTTATTTTTATCTGATGACAAAAGGAGTTATTTATCCCACAAAAATACCCTCAAGATTTGATGACAAAAGTAATTAAGTCGGGTAGTGATTTAATAAGCCCAGTTACCACCACTTCCTCAGTATCCTGAAAATTCCAGAATTAAGACACTTCTAGGACAATATGGAAAAAGAATTACCTTTTTCCAGTTCTTTGGCTTTTTTTTTTTGTTTTGTTTTTTTTTTTCCCCGTTTTTTTGTTTTTTTTTTTTTTGGTTGGTTTTTGTTTTGTTTGTTTGGTTTTTCTGGGTTTTTTTGTTTTTTTCTCCAGAAAGCAGAGGTGATTTATTTTGGCCTGCTTTTTCTGGAGAAGAACTTCCTAACATTTCTCATATCCTCTTCCTCCTAAGGATTCCTACCCTCACCCTGCTCAGCTGGAGCAGCAAATCAATCCCTGGTCCTCCCTCTTTAGAATTTCCATCACATTTAAATTGTTTAAAAGAAATGTTGAATGTACAGCGAAATGTGTTTACTCACATTTGGCGAAGACATTATCTAGATTAAGGATTTTTGCTTCCCATCTACCTCAGCAATTCTATCCATGGCTTACCAGCCAGTATTTGAAATTATGTGGAAGGAGCTGATCTTTCCAGCTGATGACCAGGTGGTGATTTCTCAAAACATGCCATGCTGAACAGAAGAGAAGATGGAGAGGGATATTCAGGTAGCTTTTCCTGGCTAAAAATAATCTGGAATTTTCTTTTTCTGGTCACCTCAGGCAGCACTGGCTCCCACTGCCCCAGCAGTGCTGTGCTCAGCTGAGACACGAGTGAACTTGAAAACAGAGCTCAGTAAACCCCAGCAATTCACTGGAAAACACTCCAGGGAATTTACAGACAATGTATGGCAACAAATCTTGTTTTCTTGCTAAGGGCAAAGCTTAACTATTCCTTCCCAGAATTTTGTCCCCTAAAGCATAACCATGCATGGCTACAGACACTGATGCAAGCAAATCCAAAGCAGTTTGGAAAAATAAGGGAATGAATAAAAGGATAAGAGCAGTGATTTTTGACTGCTTTCCTTTAACATCTGTTTTGCAGATTCTTTTTCTTGTCAGTGCTTTTAAACTTTGTTACCTATGAAGAGGGTTTTATATAGGTGAACTCAAATTCAAGGAGTTCAGGAGAGCAGAAGGGAAACACTGCAACAAGGAACTGGATATTGTCAGACATAGTTCAATAAATCGGGTCACCATCATTTTATAAAATGTGCTCTTACCCTCAATATTTGGAATTTAGATCCATTTATTTTGATTATTGGAAGTTGGCCTCTGACCAAACACATTTTAGAAGTAATTTTTATTTTTCTTTTCTCTACATGAGCATCAAGATAACCAAGGTCAGCTACAGGTAATGCAAAGGGCAGTCACCTGTTGGGGCCAGCAGCATGGACATGGCTCTGGTGCCCACTTTGTCTCAATAAAAATCGTATTTTAGCTGGACAAAAAAGAAAATTACCTGAAAGGTAGCAGAATTTTGTCTCACGTGGCACTACATCCTAATAAAACCAGTATAAATTCAGACAGTATCTCTGCAATCTGATGTGGTTTTTGGAACTTAAATCTGTGTTATTATTCATATTCTCCTTGTATAGCAAGAAATTGCTGCAGGTACATCAGAACACAAGAATCCAGCCACAGAAGGGACAGAAGGGTTTCAGGGACAAGGTTTCAAGCAACAAATCTACCCAACAAAAACAGAATGCTGAAAGTTGATAGCTCTGCACTGAAGAGGTTTCTATTCATTCCTTTTCTATTAAGCAAGGCTCCTTTTGTTTCCAATGAAAACCAATTGTTACCATAGCTGTATAACACAACAGGAGAATGCAGAGGGCCTTGCCTTACTCCATTTGCAAATTAGTATGTTCAGCCTTATTCCTAGCCAAGGACAATAACACACCTCAAGGCAACAAAAAAGGGAAGTTAATCGGGGAGTGCAACACTTAAGTCTTGAAAAATCTCTTTCAATCTCAGCTCCTCAGCTTATAGTCAAATTCTAAAGCAAGACCAGGCAATGATTTAAAGAAATCCAAGCTAATTTTTTTTTTTAAAGATCAGAATCCCCAATTATGTTTCTATTATGATGCAGGCAAAACTGTTGAAAGGAGCAAAGGAAGGAATGAGAGAAGAGGAAGAGGCAAAACAGAAGCACATTCCCCCTACCATTTGGAAAGCTGATTGTGCTCTGAGAAGTTAGGATGCTGCACATGAATGCCAGAAGATTGTTGGGAGTAGGCTTTATAATGACAGAAACAGCCCCTCAAAGATGTCACAGGAAATCACAGCATGCACCTGGACTGAGGTGTTCAAGTGAGAAGCCAAGCAAATTGCAGCTTCCAGCTGCTCCACACCATGGTTTTGAGACTGAACCCAACATTTTTTGCTCAAATTTGAATCCCTGTGTTACATTTGCTTAGAACTCCATCACTGTCCTTTGTTCTCGTTAACAAGTAGATGCCTCTCAATGTTTTCTCTGTATTTTGGTGACTAATTTGTTTTGAATGCTCTCTCCAATCCAAATATTTAATGGTGTTTCTGCAAATTTTCTGTGCAAGGTCCTCAAAGTCAAAAGCTCTCTTGTCACAGCACCATCACAGAAGCTCCTCCACTGAATGTTTCAATGCCATTCTGTTTGGTCTTAACAGACAATAAACATCTTGAAATCATTCAAATTCCCACAAAACATGCAGTTCCCAAGCAGTTTTCCCTGGAGCTGTCATACAGAGGGCAGCAACACCACTGACACCCAGAGGCTCAGGTCATTATCTCCCTCATCAAAGCCTATGTTTCATCTGAAGGTAACAACATCCTTCAATTTTACATTCTGCTTAAAGACAGATTTTGGGCAGACACTGCTGAAAAACAAGATTAAGAAGCAGAAGGTCAAAGAGCAGGGCAAACAACAGCACCCTACACCCTGCAAACTAAACAGCAGCACAGGGATACTAAAGCAACATTCTGTGCTAATTATCACAGCAATTGCAAAAAGCAAATCCTAGCCTGGTCTAAATCAGGCTGCTGTGATTGAAACCAGAGAAGTTTAACATGGACATCCAGCAGAACTGAAGTACAAATGATAAAGGTGATGGCTCAGATAAGACAATGAACAAATCAACTTCCATTCAGAATTTCTCTACTTACAGCATGTAAGATAAACTGCGAGGATAACAGAGCAAAGTGACCCAGGGAGTTCCTTGCCCAGCAGAGTAAATTTTTTTCTCACATTTCCTCCCTGTTCCCAGGGTATAACAGCAACTTCTCTGTAAGTTTAGAGTCTTATTTGCAGCTGCAGAGATGAGGAGGATAAAGATTCCACACCATTTTTACAAAAGAGAACAATTTTCTTTGTATTTTTCTTTTAGGAAAAATCCAAGCATCCACACACACACTGTAAATTGCATGTGAACTAAATAAAGAAACTATTCAAATGGTTCTTATTATGAAAGCCAAATATAACAAATGCTGAAAGCCTCTGTAGCTAGAGGAGATAAAATGCACTGTAAACCATTGAGACAACAATAAGCAAGTCACAATATTTTGTATAAATTACCACTTAGAAACAACTCTCCCCATCTTATATAAGTAGTCTACAAGGAAGGTAAAAAAATGCAAGAAAATGGAAATTTTCTAAAAAAAAGAAACCATAAAGGCAAAGACAAAAACTTGGAAATACTAATAAACTGCACGCTGTCAAGATGAGTGAATGGATTAACAGCAGTAATCCTAAAGACTGGGAAAATAATTTTTTTTCCCCCTTCACAAACTCCTCTCCTGACATTTCACTTGTCCATCAGATAAACTGATTTGCAGCATTCCCTCATTCATCTGGAGTCTGCTGAATGACCTACTGACAGAGTAATACTCCCAAAGAGCAGACACCAAAGGAGTAGTGCCGAGCAATTTCCCAGATAAATGGCTTTTCATGGCTTCCAGGTAACAGAGTCACAACTCAGGCACCTTTGAGTAATGACCTTGAGCCATCTGAAGTTGCTGCAGGGAGACAGGACCACAGAGACTGGATACCAGGAAAAACTTCTTCACAGAAAAGGTTATCAAACACTGGAACAGGCTGCCAGGAAAGCAGCTGATTCACCATACCTGGAGGAAATTAAAAGGTGTGTAAATGTGGCATCTGAGGACATGGTTAGTGGTGGGCTTGACAGTAAAAGCTGGGCTCAATAACCTAAAAAGGCATTTTCAGCCCAAGTGATTCTGTGATTCTATGGAAATAGAAAGGGCAGGTTGCGAAGTGAAAGGCAAGATGAGAAATGCATTGCTCAGAGTTTCTCCAGAAGAATAACTGCAATGTCACTTTTTGAGAGCAAAGGTAGCTACCATCCCTGTGGAATAAAGAGAGGTGATGAGTGTGAGGAAGAAAGAAAATTGATATGGCAGTTTCACCCTCAAGAGAACAAAGGCTGGTTGTAAAGATAGGTAAAAGTATCTCCTGTGAATAACATGTGTTTTGATGTGCTATAAACCACTCAACATACACATATTTCTGGATTCCAGTAGCAACACGAACTGCAGCATCATGAATTTTAGCTTTTAAGCTGATCTTTGGTATTTTTGCAGCAAGGGACCAAGAGAGGTCTGACCAGGACCAGAGTGATCACTTTCTACAGAACATTTCCTCATTGTCATCACAGTTTTGCCCTTCACAGATTGCCAGTGAGAGCTCATTCTGCTGCAGTGGTTGCTTAGCATCACACCTGCAGGAACACTTTGGGCATGATCCTGGAAGGGCAGATGCAGAATCTGGGAATGCCAAAAGTGCTTCTCTGTGGGGAATTTGCTGTTGCAGAGTAGCAGACATGGACCGTGGAGTTCTGTGGGGTTTTTCTCAGGCATGTTTTAGGTGTGTTATGAAGGCTGCTTTGCTTGTACTCAGGGATTTGTAGGAAGTCCAGCACAGATTCTGGTTCTGGGCAGGTTTCTTTCAGTACACACCCTTCTCTAGTAAAGTTGTGAAGGCTTAATGGGTTTCCATACAAGGACCAGAGAAAAATGGTGTTATAAGGGCTGTAAGACTACATGGCCTTCATTCATACTGAAGCACTTCTTCATAAAGTGCAAGCAGCTCTCTCAAAAGCATGATTCTTCCTCTGGAAAAGTATTCCTTATGGGGAAAAATCACCTTCAGACTAGAATTTGATGACTCTTCTACAGACAAAGGTGTATCTGAGCCTCAACAATGACTCAATACCTCTCATTATGGTTGATGAATTTAATAACAGCAGTTGCACCAGCTGCAATTCTTCTTTATAGGTAGCTATCTATATTTACTCTTGACAAAAAACCCTATTCTTCAGCACAGAGATAAAATCAGAGATGCTCTTTTCTTCTTTAGTCTGAGGAAGAGGTTCCAGGGCATTGCAGCAAATTAATCCTGCAGTTTTACCTCCAGTTTTAGAAGGGATTTAAAATAAAAATGCCAGTGAGAGGCACACCCATGTGAAGGCAGAGAGAAGGGATTTAAACAGAACCTGCTAGATTTTAAAGCAGTGATTAGTTCAGTAACAGGCAAGTCTAAACCTTGCATGCACTCCTGCAGAGTTCCAGGGGAGAATAGCTTAAGTATTTTCAAGAAACCATAGTTTAGGAGTTTAATGCTTTGCTTTCTCATCTCAAAGGATCACAAGCATCATGCTGTGAGCTTCAAGCCTCGGTGTCTAAGTAAAAGCAGCTACCAAAAGCCATATTTGAATCCTTTGTTTGAGTATAGAGTCATTTTCAACAGCAGCATTCAATCTCAAAATATATTATTAACAACTGAGCTAGGTGTAGATTTTGTTCCATAATTAAAGTGCATGAAGTGTTACACCCAACTGCCTCTTATGGAAACCATGACAGAACCAGACTTGACTGTTGGTGCAACTGCTCCAGCAATCACCAAACAATCACCAAAAAATATGATGTATTTTAGATTTAAATGTCATTCTGCTTCCAACTCTAGAGTGGTTTATTGCCAAGGTGCTCCCCTACAGCTGCATGCCATCTCTCAGCTAGCAATAGTTACACAGAAAGTGGATCCCAGCTGGCCAGACCAAGATGGTCCTTCCAGCCAAGGTTGAACAGGTTCAGTAAAGATGTGGATCCTATTAGTAAAAGTGTCTGTGTTTGCAAATTTAGAAAATTTGGTCCAAGGGAAAGGAAGTGCTCTTATGCAGATATTAGGAGTCCAAGCTATCATTTGTAGATAGAACTTACCTGACACCCATCAAGCTATGCAGCAGCAGTGTCCACAATCATGTTGTTGATATTTGCCAGTTATTAGTTCCAATTCCTGTTTCCTCATGCTCCTAATCTTTGCTACCCTTCTGCTTACCAATTCTGTAACAAATGAGATAATATTTATTAAGACATCCTTTTATAACACTAAAAACTTTACAGAACCAGCTCACCTTGTGGTTGCATTTAGGCTGGTGGAAACAGATTAACAAAGAATTTGAATTTCAAGGGTGCCAGTGTTACCTATGATGGTAGACAGGTAAGCCAAAAGCTACCATGTAACATACGTGTCTAAATCTTCACCTTTTCTTTAACTAGAAAACAGCTACAAGCTTCTTTTTTATTTTTTTTTTAATAATTTCTCTCTTTCTACCCATGGCTATTTGTCCTGCTCCTGACTCTACAGTCTTCCTCATGCTGTCAGTGATCAATTTGATGGTCTTCCCACTAAGATTTTTATCTTATATCTGACCTGATCTTCCTGAAAATCTATCATTTTATGGCATAGAAAAAGCAGCTAGCAGTGAGGGCCCAGCACAGTGCACTTATGGGTTTTCAATAGTATCTCCTCTTGCCACACAAAGGGAACTTTTCTCCCCCAAGGGTCCTCAGATCTCAGACCACCAACACTAAGACCAAAGCCAGCCAGTTCACAAGCCCACAAGTATCACAGTCACTACCAGAAAACACAGTTGGAGACAACTTTTCCATTTGCATTATGCCTTGCAATCATTGCCATCAACATGAGATGAAGGAAATTACCTTATCAGGCCTTTGTTGAAGAACTGGCAGATTCTCTTGCCTGCTTAACAAAAGCTAAACTGTGCTTGATCTCCTTAGCAACCATAGCAAACAAATATGCTCAGAAAGGGGGGGACAATCTACTAACATGGAATCTGGTTCAGTTTATTTCCACACTGTTGATACATTTTAATGCTAACCAAGTCACAGCTGGGCAATAGCAGCTATAAATCTATATCCTGGTGCTGTGCCATTCTCCTGACTTTCACTCTTCTAGGAGCTTGTTCAGAACTTCCACAGAGCATTGGAACCCATCTCTGCATCTCAGCTGGACATTTTCACCCTGTTTCCAAGAAAGCTGCCTAATCCGAGCCATGACCAGGCCTTAGCCCTTCTCCTCCCTCTCAAACACTTGCTGTGGAAAAAGCATCAGCAACATCTGCCAAGAGCAGCATTATCTGAGACATAGTGCTGCTGGTCCCACCCTTGACACTGCACATCTGAGAAGGGGTCCATCAGACCCACACTATGAACTTTGTTCACTAAATGTTTTATGCTCTGTACTTTAGCCAGTGTAACAAAACCAAGGACCAACAACAACTATCAAACTAACAGCAAAGACTTGGGTGCAAAGCAATGTTTTTATGGACAGGGATTTCTGTCAGGGACAGTTTGCATGCTCCACGGGCTGTGAGAGTAGAAACTCAAGAGCCCCTTATGGAATTATTGTGGGGCAGGTTTGAGAAGCTCATCTGAATACCTAAAATACAGCAGTGCTTTCCTGTGTAGAGAAGGACATGCCAGCAAAACAGCACTGACCAGTCTGTACCCATGGCAAAAGGCATTCAACAGCACTTCCCTGATCAATCTGCCCCCCATTTTCAGATGAAAGCCTGTGCTTTTCTTTTCCAGTATAATTCCTCTGAAAAAGAAGCTGAAGTTGCAAACTGCAGCCCTTCCTGAAGGGATCTGGAATCACCCAGCTGGGGCACAAGCCATGCAACTTCTTTTCAGCATGTGCACACTTTGAGGAGTTATTTTTAAGGAAGCAGCATCAGTTTTATAACTTCAGCTTGTGGTACTTTCCTCCAAGTGGTGGGCTCTTACCTCCCCTTTTATTTTCACTTCTGCCACTGAAACATCTTTTCACAAGTTCAAGATAAATAAGGAAGCCAAGTCACATAGAGAAGATGACATTTTTCAAGAAACACCCACATTCACATTCAGCTAGAAGCCAAGCTCCATCCCCAACTAAAGGGAAACAAATTGAGAAAATACCATTTCCCAAAGTTACCAAGCATTGTTCTGGCAGAAGCTTTTCACTGTGACAACTACATCAGATAGTCCCAGATCAATACTACACAGACCACTGAACACAGCTTAGAAACACAAACTATTCCTACAGCTTCAATGAAACTAACTCCAAACTCTTGATGCATCAGTCTGGTGTTCTTGTTTTGTTTCTAACTGCTAGTTCAGTTTATGTACCTTTCCCAATGACTGACATCAGACTGACACTCCAGAGAGGCAATAAAATTGAAGCCACCACTTGTTCTAAGCAAAACAAAAGAAAAGTAATTGGGATCTCTTTGTAGACTTCATGGCTTAGAGAAAAGGATTTCACTGTGTCTGATTGTAATTAATACCTCCGATTCTTCAATTAGCAGCAACATGTCAATCTGGTGACTTCACTTGGAAATCAACCTTTTGATAGTTAACAATTGTGAAAGAAGGACTTCAAATCCAGCTGGTTACTCTTGATCCTGCATTGGGGTAGTTGAAGGAGGGGTAGCGAAGACAGGGGAAAATAAAAATAAATAAACAGATAAAATAAAAATAATTATAAAAAGCCCCAAACCTGGAACAAGTTTTAAGTCTAACTTGAGTGTTCTTCCAGGAAGAAAACCCAACCTAATGATAAATCTGTCCTGCTTACTTTCAAATGAGCCACATCACAGCTTTATATGGAAATCCTGCTGCCTTGTTTTTCTGTTCTTCACTGAAAAAGTGGATATCATAGTACTGATTTGACTTGTGAGTTTGAGTAGAGATAAAACTATTTCTAAATGTAGACAAGCTCTTCAACTTTGATCACAGACTTTAGGGCAAAATGTTAAAGCTTTTCATTGGAGCCAAGAGCACTAGAAGTAAGGTGGTAAAAAACCCCAAAATACAAGACAAAATTCTAATGGCATCTCAAATGGCCAAACTTTAAATATCTAACCAGCTTCTCCTCCCACTCTGAAAGTGAGAGAACTCTGATTTTTTAAACTATTTTTATTTAGAAATGAAGAAACAAAGATGAGGAGGAATAGACAGGGGAAAGATCTCAGCTCTAGCACTCAGAGCATTCTTAGCACTCTTTGTAAGTGACATCCTCCCATCATCCCTGTTGATTCAAGTGATTATGCATGGTGATATGACACAGAAGAAAGCAGGGTTTTGGAAGGGACACCACAGCTCAACAATCCACCAGCCCACGCAGCTGGAGTACAATTGGGAATTAATCAGCCCAGTTAAGTCTCCTGAGGAGCACAATGACCCCGGCTCTGTTGTGCACAGACACTTCCACATGCCTCTGTGATTAACATCCAAAACACACAACATTTAACATGCAAACCTAAAGGAGCACAAATGTGTCTCTGCTGTTCCACAACCCAGAGCCTGCCATCCTGCAAGGAGCAGGGTGCATCCAGCACTGACAGCAAGCCCTGTGCAAATGCAAATCAGGTGCTTGCTTAAATGTTCCCCTCTCTGGCCTTTCATCCAGGTTTTGGTGGGAGCAAATTGCTGTGCATGCAATGGTGGCACTGAAGCAGTTCAGATTCCCTGGTGCTCCCTCTGTATCCAAGCTCCTTAGCTGTTCCTGGCCTCTGGAACACATTTATTTGCCATGCCTTTCCCACAGGTGTCTAATGAAAATCACCACAGACCCAGGGAAGTTTTAAAGTGCATCTCTACCTGTCTCCACTCCGACAGCCCTGGAACCACAGCACCTTCCTTTCCAAACCCAGTGCTCAAGTCACATTGCCAGTCCATGTGCATCCCTGTTTGTGAAAAGGACCAGAATTTACGGCAACCTTCCAGTATGGGCTGGATCAATGCCTGACTCACCCCAAACACACAAAATCCTCCTCCTCCTCTGCTCCCACAGCCGGAGATTTTGGACAATAGACCTTAATTCAGCAAGACATGCACAGAAAAGGGGAAGGTGTTGCCTGTATTCCCCACAGCCACCCAGATGCCAGGATGAGTTTTGGTGGCACTCCTTGCCCCCAGGCTCCTCTAGAAGGGTGAGCAGCAGATACAGCTCCTGCAGAGGTTCCTGTAGGTATCCTACAGATATGTCTTGCAGAAGTTCCTGCCCTCCCCATTCCCACCTCTGGTAGCCCCAAAATTCCACCATGGGTCACCACTGATGGCAGAGTGGGCGCTGTGCAACAAAACACATTCAGAGATCTTTTGGCAAAAAACAGAGCACCTTTTACGTGGGTCTTTCAAAAGCTGGCATCAGACATAGTGAAAAGCAATCACCATTGTTACACACAACATTATGCATAAATTCAAGTGGCATATAATGTTAGAGAGAGAGATTTTTAGGGGATGATTAAATGCTTCTCCATAATTTTTTACTCTTTGTTAGAAAAGTTATCATTGACCTTCAAAACAAATAAAAATATGCTTCTGATCCTAGTTTGAATTGAAAAAATAGCTTGAAGTCTGAGGGATTCTGGGCAAAAGACTCAACACCTCTGTGGAAAAAGACAAACAGCCTCAGTCTGAGGTCCTGTTTCCTATCTCCTGCCTGGTTCCCCAGTAAATTACTTCAAAGAATGGAAGTCTAATTTATCCTCACTCAAAGTCACGCCCATTCCTGAAGGAATTACTTTATTCCCATTGTCCATTTGAAAAGTCAGAATGTACTGCACTGCCTAAAAATGATCCATACTTGCAGCTTAAGAAAACGGGTTTTGAAATAGATCTAAATTAGGTTTAACCATCTCTCACACATCCCAGCCTGAAGGAGCACCCTAGCAACAACCTTCAGCATTTTGCAAACATTTGCTACTAATTATGGGTTCTTAGAACAATAATACAAGGCTCCATGCTTTACAGAAAGAGGCCAAAAGCAGCCTCAAAAGTAAGCCTTAGCCTTTAATTTAAACCAGTGCCATACAAATTCTCAAATATACATTGCAAGAGCTTCCCAAAACACTGCTCTGATTAATGGCTCCAGAAACTTGTAAAAGCTCAGCTGTCAAGCATTAAAATGTAGGCTGAGAAAAAGCTCATGTAGAGCAGCTAAATAAAAAATCCTTTGAAACAGCTTTTCCCTGCACCTTGAGCAATGGCAACACAACAGAGCAGCCCACAGGAGAGCTCCCAAGAGCTGTAGGTCTTGCTCAAGGGCTCCCATACCTGCTCAAGCCATTAATCAGACCCTGGGACAGGCCAGGCTGCCCCATCAGCCCCCATCTCTGAGCCTTCCATGGCTCATCCATTCACATCACCAGGCACTCCCTCAAAGCTCCCCTGTTACTGCCTGAGCTCCTTCCAGCCTTCAAGAGCTCTTCTGCTTCCCTTGGCCCCAAGCAGGAGACAGGCACAGCAGCAGCATTATCCTCTCCAGGCCCCTCTTGTTCTTATTCTCAGGTCACCTTGCCTCAGCAAGTGGCCAAGCAGTGCCCAGCCCATCTGCTCTGGGTGGCACCACTTGGGCAAGATGAGGTTCTGAGCTTCTTGAACCTCAACCCTCCTGTGATTCACATCAGCTGGGCTTGCGAGAGACATTTACCACAGAAAGCTCAGCCATAACCCCTGTGAAGGTGCACTGACAGAAACCCCTTAGCAGGAGACTCTGGAAGATGCAGCATCTGCTGAGGATGCACCTGGGTCTTCGAGAAAATAGCATCTGATGGGGCTGCTCCTTGCTGAGAAAATAAGGGGTCCATTTTTGTGGTTATTTTTTATTTGTTCTCATTCTGTTTGACATTTAACTCTGTGAGTGATGTTTAACACTCACTATTTAGCAATTCCTGGGTAATTTTTTAGTAAAACAAATTGGTGGCCACAGCCTCTGTGAAGCATTTTGAATTTTCTCTGTGAAGGGAAAAGGAAGGTGTTATGAAACTGTTCTGTTTGTCCTTAATGCAAGAATTGCATTGGCTCAGAAAATTCAAAAGCAGAATGACAGAAGTGAGTAAACACAATAGATTAAATAATAGACAAATAAGCAATAAATTAAATAAACAATAGATTAAATAAATTACTGGCATTGACTACCACATATTCCAATGATTTAAATGGTGGCAGAATTACTTCTACTCATAGAAACTGAGAATATGAGAAGCATCAAGGAACAAAAAGAGCTTTATAGTTTGCTGAAGCTGGAGTTTCCTTCCATGGTGGATTTCAGCATCACAGGCTTTCTAGTTTCCTGTGTGTGGAGAAGCAGAAAGGAAAAAGAAAACAGCAGGATGGTTTTAGCATGCAATACATTGGGACAAGAATGTCCCTGCAGTGAACCAGCTACTTTGTCCTGTGAGACTGAAGCCTGTTCATACTCTGCAAAACTGTTCCTACAGCAGACAAAACTGCCCCCGAGTTTCCCTGGGTCTGACAGCTGATTTACTGCCAAACATCCACCATGTCTCACAAAATTCCCATCTGTCCATGCTGCCTGACAAACCACAGCCCTTCTGGAATGCTGTGGAAAGGAGGGATTAAAGCTTTTCTCTCCCACTCCCAAGTACTGTGTGGGACAGCACTCCCCTGGCTACTTTACAAATTTACTGGAAATCCACTGTCTGTGTGAGAGGGGAGAAAAAACAAGGAGCCAGAGGCCTCCCAGAGACACAGGTTTTGATATCCTTATAAAAAAAAAGCCCAGGGGTTTTTCAATGTTTCATCAAAACACTGAACCTGCAGCTGCTGGATCACTGTCCTTTTGTGTCTTATGGTTTTATTTGGAGGATTTGGGTAGAGGTGAAGCAAAGAAAAAAAAACCACTGTTGTATCTGCTCTTCCCCCAGGCATTAAAAAAAAAACCAAACAATCCTTGAACCTGAGTCTTCTGGAAGTTTGGGAAAAGCTAAACTCCAAGTGCTGCAGTTCTGGACAGTCCTCAGCTAAAATTTGCATTATATTGGATTCTCAGAGGTCTGGGTTATCATGAGATCACATAGATATTGAATTAAAAACTGCTGGGTTTGAAAAATTTGATAGTGATGGCAAAATAATGTTGTTTTTTTTTCTTGAGCTTCAGGGGGGAAAATGTAATCCAACAAAAGTAGGCGTATACCCAAAGGCATCTCAAGATTCCACTAAATTATGGGTTTGGTTTATGAAAGAGAAGAGTGTGTTTTTGAATGGCAAGAACTTTTGCTTCCACAATATGTCACAAAACCAGAATATACATTATACAACAAAAGTCTCCTGCTGAATAGTTTGGAAATGGCAGGTATGTGTAACTGAAAAAAAATGGTGATAAACTTCTTGCGTTATTGCCCTTGTGACAGACAGAAAACTGACCTTTTAAATGAAAATTTTCGTAAATTTCAGCAGTAAGCATACTGTGTACTACGATTTTATCATTAAAGGCTGAGATAACACAGCTGCTACAACATTGAACAATCCAGCTAGAAATATGAAAGGGGACAAAGTTTGCCATCAGATCTGAAATTAATGATAAACACATCTTTTTCCAATGCATTATTTAAAGCATACCTGGTAGTGCAAATTTTTGGAAATACCCTAGTAATTGTTTTAAATTTTTGCTTTTGAGGGGCTGAAACAGCAGCAGAGCTTCTGCTACCCAGTCTGCTCTGCTGCTCACCCACATGGCAACCTGGGATTCACAAAGAGCTCCTTGTCCATCTCTGCCATCCTTCATCCTCTGTGTTTGGGAAGACAGTGCTTCCAAACAGGTCAATATTCAAGCTGTGAGGCTTCCTGGTGTTTGTGGCTCTTTGCATGTCTCTCCCAGCACTTCCAGGGTTTTCCTAATTAACCAGCCCCAGCCTCAACCCCTGCAGCAAGCACCAGCATGTGTTTTCCTGGTGTGTTCATGCCTGGCTGCTTTGCAGAGGACATTAAGGCTGGAGCTGCAGACCATAATACTGAAGCCAACTGCAGAGCAGGGCAGGTGCCATTAAATTATTTGGGAGCATGAGTCAATAAAGAGGGATGGACACTCCTGGCTCTAACATCCCCCTAGGAGAGAATGAAAATAAACAGCCCACAATGGATGACAGGTAAAAGCAAGTGAAGGACTGAATTATTTAAAGGGAATAGTTTCCTACCTGCTTTCCTTTCCTTAAGTTTTGAAGCTGTTCATTCCCAGAGGACTCCTGTTACAGTAATGCAGCAGGTAAAGAGGAGAGGTTCTTTTCTTTGAAACAACTGAGTGCTCTTTTCTCATGCCAGCCCAGGCTTAGGGTGCAAATCAGGGCTCATGTGTGTTTTCTGGGTCGAGTACTGGTTTTCAGTCTCTCTCAAGCTACAGAAAAGGTTAAACAGAAAAAGGTTAAAAGGGAAACAGTCTCTCTCAAGCTACAGAAAAGTTTACATTTCACCCCTTGCACTAATGGAGTGGCATTGTGCTACGGAGGCGCACTGTCAGAAGCAGGAGAAGAGCATGAAAGAGCAGAACCTGTTACCTATTTTTGGGTCTAATTAGCACCCATTACCATGTCCTTTTTGCCTTCTTTTACAAAGTGTTTATACCTTAAGAAGGGGCAGTGGGGTCAGCAGATGACTCGTGTAACTCTACTATGGGACATATGGCACATCCCAAAGCTTCTAAATATTCAAAGTTCTACTATTTTAATTATAAAGGTGTTTTGACAATTATTTTACAACTCTGTGGGAGCTCAGCCCTACAGCGAGGCTCTCTCTCCTAGTTCTGATGTCCACACATCAGACACATTGCTAAGAATTGCATGGCATTCACGTGTGCATCAGAGTGGGGAAATAAAAATAAAACTTGTTCATCCTACAGGAGTTCAACACCAGCAGTCAACAACTGAGGTAAGCAAGGAAAAATAAGAAAAACCCTCGGACCCTGGCAAAAATGCACAGAGGAGCACCTTTTCCTTTGGAGTGTACATGGTATTCCATATTTTCCCCAGGTTTTCTGTTGCTGGAAATACCTACCTGGCTTGGCCAGTGGTTGAAGTCTGCAGGTAGATAAAAATCCTTGATACTGTCGGGCCAATGCATCAAAACCTGCACTTCTTTATTTACTGGGAGAAACTTACCTGTAAATAAACATCTTTTGGTCAGAATTTTTCCCTCAGCAACATATATTTGTTCAGCATGAGACCTTTAACAAAAATATATTTCCATGCAATTTTTTTCACTGGTGTAAGAGGAGGAATATTTTTTCAGCATTCTTAAAATAAAAGCAAATGGCCTGGATACAAAGCTTTTTGCAAAGGTTTTAGTCTTACTAGCTGGAGTATTTTGAAACTTCTTTTATGTAACAATGGCAGGATAAAAGGAAATGTCTCAATATTATTAAGTTATTGTAGTATTTTATTGTGTGAAGTTATCTCAATATTTTGCTTAAATTTAAAATTTGAAAGAAGGAAACTTTGGTTTGGAGTTTTTTTCCTGCCTGTTGGAGTCTTTAAGTTATCTGTACTTTGAATAATTTACATGAAGTGATTTTGTCAAGGCAGGGAGACCATGGAGGTCTGTGTCCATGGGGGATTTCCAGATTCCAGAAGCAGCCTGGGACCTACCAACTCACAGACAGCAGAATTTTACAACTGCCCTTAGTTAAAAGAGAGGGAAAACAAGGCTTGTAAATACATACTTATTTCCATTTTTGGCCCCCTCGCCTGCTTCTATCTTTTTGTTCTACTATTTACTATGTATTTATTTCCCCCTGTGGAGATCCTCAACTCATTTCAAATGTGCTTTTCTTCATACATCACAAATATTTAAACGATTTGCCATATCAGAATCGTTAATAAACAATCCATCACCAGTGCTTAGTGTTACTTTGAGAAGTGAAATTCAAATAAATGGCAATACGAAAAACTTACAGGTAAAACGAATCTCGTGTAGATTTCCTGCCAGTTCCAGCTGCAGCTACAAAGCTGGATTTGTTCTCCTGGGAGGAACCACCCCACACCATAAATCTGCAGCATTCCCAGTGGGTCACAGGGGAACAGGAGCACTTTGTGAGCAAGAGCACGAGGTTTCCTTTAGCTTCAGTCCCACGACTCAGAGGTGCCATCTTCCAGCATCTCTGACAACTTTTTCTGAGCTGTGGCAAGACACAAAGGAAAACTGAATATAGAAGTCAAAGGTTTCCAAATATAAGCGAGGTGAACATGCTCAAGTGCTTTTTCAAAACAGCAGGACAGGCAGACACAAAAAATGACCTTTTCAGTGTATTCCCCGTGGATGCCAGATTATTCTTCTCTGCATTTTCCTTATAGTCAGACCTGAAGAATAAAGCAAGATGGATTATACAAGAACATTTTGGTGTTAGCTCCTCATGCCTCTTTGTCTCCAGCATGCAGAGGTAACAGGACACCAGGGGGAGATTAAAAAGCCATCAGTCTGAGCAAATGCACCTAAAACACAAAGGGATGATGGAACATGGGAATGTCAGCACAGATTCAGAGTTTGGTGCTCAGGCAACAGAGTGGGGGAGCAGCAGGGGTCATACCTCACTCCTTGGTCACTACTCTCCAAGGAGTTCCAGCAAAGGAGCTGCTCTGTGGGGAATCTTGCAGGATCTGTAGGGCTGCAGGCACATGGAAAACCTGACCCCACAGACCCCATTGTAAGAGGAGGCTCTTGGAGACAGTTTTGTCACAGCCACCCTCTGTGCAAAAGCAATTCCACCAATTCTCAGGCAGAAATGACCCAGCTGAAGGCTTTCCAGAGAAAATAACTGCGCCCAGATACGTTTATATAAAATATCTAGTGGCAAAAATAAAAGTAAAATCGAAGACCAGATTGCCAGAGGTGTGCATTGCCACATCTTCACAGAGAGAGGAGAATCAGAGAAGTCATGCAAAATAAATCTCTGTCCTGACAGAACAGCAAAGGACTTCAAAGCAGAACTGGCAACACACAGAGTGGGTACAAAAGGAGCTGAAAAATAAAAGAAAGGTTGAAAGTGGTACAAAACTTTGAAATTTAAAAAGGGGAGAATGCGCTGAACAACAATGCAAGCCTGGAAAAAACAGTTAAATTTAGGTCTCTGAATGATGGGGATGAAGAACTATCTTACAAACCCTGTACCACAAACTCGATGAAAAATAAGGTCCTATCTTCTTATTTTCTCAGGATCCTTCTGGGTTTGGGAAATAAAGTTGATCTGTGACAGGTGTGAAAAAAGAAAGTACAGACAATCTTCCTCTTAGTCACAACAAAGTGCCATTAGACAGGAGGACCTGCTACACGTCATGGTCTCTATTTAGTGTGAGGCACTGTTTGTAGGTTTGGGGGTTTTATTGAGTTGAGTGTGGTTTTTGTTGTTTTGTTTTTTTAAGAGATGACTTTTGAAACAAAAGGAAATATAAACCCACATATTTCAATGGCCAAAGGGAAGTAAGTAAATAATTTAAATAAGGTTAAATAGAGGAATTTGACTTGATGGATTCCACAAAAATATCAAACTCATGTGATCTCCCTGTGAAAAGGAAAAACTGTTTAATGGCTTTATAGACTTGAGCAAATTAGAAATTTGCTGAGTTATGTCTCTCTTGAACCAGCACTTCCCTTCTCTCACCCCTTGCTCACTAATGGCAAAATGTTTAAAACTGCAGTAAACTGAGACACTCTTGAGCAGAGTGTTGTCATTCCTGCAAAATGCAACAATAAATTCAAATTCTCTTTAAACAAGCTATAACAGAGCCACTAACACAAAGGACAAATCATAAAAGGAGTGAGGATAAAACCATCTGCAAATGTCTTTGTGAGCTGCAATGCCTTTCCAAGGGTTCAGGCCAGACTGAAGGGTGATAACATCCACTTAGAGCTGTGTCAAACTGCTGAACACGGAGCCCAGACCCAACCTGCCAGGAATCCAAGGGAAGTCACCTTCCAGCTTGGGGGCTGGACCATCGCTGTGGTTCATTCCGGCTCACATAAACATCAAGCACTCAAGAAACTGCTCTACCACACATTTAATCCACAGGTAAAATAATGAAGGTAACTGTGCAGCAGCTTAAAAAAAACACTTTAACCAGCCACAGGCAGCCGAGGGCTCAAATGGTGGGAGAAATCCAAGCAGAACTGGTTGGTGCCAGCAAAATTCTTTGTAGTTGGAAAGGTCTCTGGTATTAATTTCAGGGTTTCAGAACAAAGAAGCCGTGGATGTTTGAACCAGAAGCTGGTGCAGTGCATCCTGGAAAGAACATCTAACAGCATTTACATGACCAGCAGGTGCATACATAGAACAATTTGGCTAAAAAACATAAGGACTCATAAGCACCAGATAAAGATTTTTTTGGGAGTGTCAAATTGAAATTTCACCTTGCTTGTCTACTGCTCTTTCCAAGAGAAAGAAGACTCCAACTACTCCAGAATTATTTTTTTTCTCCTCTAGTATGGATCCATCATCATGCATACACTTTTCCTGCCCCGCCCCGTTCCAGGTTTCCTCTGGGGATTAAGCATCTGAAATGCTTTTATAAATCCATCTCTAGTCTGATGTTTAGTTGTGGAGTTCATTGTTTAGAAATAACCACCAAAATCCCTTTTCTGATGACCAAGTTTTTTGTTTGGTTGTTTTTTCATTGTTTGTTTTGTTTTTTGGTTTTTTTTTTTCTTGTGGTGGGTTTGCTGTTGTTGTTTAGGTGGTTTTGTTTGTTTTGGTTTTTTGTTTTGTTTTGGGTTTTTTTGCAAGGTTTTTTTTTCTTTTTTTTGACATCTAATTAATCCTTTTGCTTAGGAGATTCAAAAAAGTGGAAATGTCTTTCTTGGAATCATAACTATATTCCCCAAAATAAAATCTATTCAAGAGCACCCAAGATGCTTTCCTGTGACACGTGTAAAGGGCTGGGGTACCAAGTACTGATCTGGAAATGAGAATTCTGAGGGACCCACTCCTAGTTTGGCTATCTCATTTCTACTTCACTTTTTCATTTCTCTCCCTTGTAAGAGGAGAAAACATAGTCCCAGCCCCACGGTTGGTGCGATTAGGAATTCTAATAGGGTTCAACCTAACTACAAAGGTAAAGCCTGAGTTTGTATGGCATGCTGAGGATGTCAGGTATCAGCTTTACATTCAGGACAAATTTATTCATATCTGCAACCATTAACTAGGACTATCCTGAGTCATTTGCCCCAGTTGATATATCACAAATTCAATTTCATTACATAGATGATGCCTTGTGTCTTCAAAGCAGAGGTAAACCATATTCCATGGCTGAAAAATGCATGGTGGTAGTGATGGGGCTTGGAGGGGAAGCTCATTGGTTTGCATTAGGAGATGCATTATTAAATTAGCATCCCTAGCAATTAATTTCAGTGCACTGGGCAGATTGGTAAACCATTTTAGGCTTAATCTTCACATCTGCTTTGTTGTACACGCTAGCTGTGAGATAAAGCACTGGAAGAGTGATTACAGAGAGTTTGTGCCAAAAGCAGGGTCTGCTGCCTGCAGAACCATAAACCCACAAACCATGCCTGCTCCTTTCCCTCTGGAAAGCTCATCCTGCACTCACTGGTGCAGTTTCCAGATGTCATTGCCATCAGTTCAGTTGATATTCCCTCCACTCCTCCATCCTGACCCTATCTGAATGGTGCTGTTTTTAACATTGTCAGAGGATTTCTTGTGGATGCACACCCCACAGGCTCCCTCCAGAACAGCTGCTCCCTGAGATGTTCAGTAGTATTGATGCCTTGTGAGGGCTGCCCTAGAACAGAGGCTGGACAGAGCTAAAGAATAAAGCAGGGATTTATTCAAAGGATCTCCTCCAGGGATCCACCTTGGGCAGCACCAGAGCCCAGCCAGGGCTGCACCCAGGATGAACCCAAATGGTCCCAAAATGCACGAGCGCTGCCGGGGTCTCTCCCTGGGCTCAGCTCTGCTCCATGTGCACATTGCAGTTCAGTGTCCAACCCCAGCTGCAGCCCCTGCAGTCCCACCCTGCTTGTTTTTCTCTCTTCAGCCCACAGGGTTTGTGCTCCTGGGCTGAGATTTGGATCATTTGTCCTTGGTGCCCAGCTGGAGCAGGAATTGTTTTGTGCCCTGCTCTGTGCACAGAGCTCACCATCCCCAGTGCAGAACATGAAAAACATAAAAGCTCAGACCTGAGGCATCAGTATAGAAGCAGATGAATCTTCACTCTGTACAGCACTGGCCTGGTCATTGCACTTAGTAATGTCAGCTCAGCTGGATTCACACCACCTTCCTCTGCAGCCGTGGGTGATGGGATGGGGAGGAACTTGTGACAGTGCAGCACAGAAACTCTCCATGCACCATTGAGGGAAAGGTCAGCTTTCAGCCTTCCAGGGGTTTCTGAGAGCAGCAGCAAAGTTAAAACAAAATCCCGTGGTTTTTAAAAAGAAAGTTCAGTCAAAATGTGCATTTGAGCAGAATTTGGGGTGACCATCCATAAAGAGGGTCAGACACACAACTACAGCAATCCACACGGATGTGTGCAGCTCCCAGACTCACCAAATGGTGACATCCCACCTCTCCTCACCCTTCTTTTAGCTGGCAATTCCCACTCTCAGAGGGGCACAGCCAAAAAGTTGTTTCAAGTCCTAAGACTGCATTGAAAAGTCAGGTTTCTGTGTACCAGAAGAACTTTTTAAACACTTGGGAGTGACCCAAGTCAAAAAAGGCTGTTGCCTTATTTACCTCACCCCTGTGGAATTCTGAAGTATACCGAGGTAATTTATAGACACATATTCATTTTTCTATTGTTCAGCATTTTTGCAATCCAAGTGTTCTCTGGTAGTATCCCAACTCCCAAAATCCTAAGTGCCATCCTCAGAGTTAGATTTCTTGACAAACACAACCATGTAATTTCGTGGTGGCAGATATTCCAAAGTATTTTAAGGACCAGGAAATGTGGGAAAGACATAAAATAAATGGCATATCACGGAATAATAATAATAATATGAATCACACAGCACATTTTTTTAATGTTAGCAATGTGTAAATGATCCAGTTTAAAGTTTAGCTGAGGCTGCTGCAATCTCTTCTTTTTAACTGATCTGGAGTGCCACCAAAAATAACATGTCCTGACTGTAAGTCAAGGTGAGACAACTTATGTAAAGCCTTAGATGTTATTCCTGTCCATGATTCTCCTTTTCTGCTTTTCATCCCATGCCCTTTTGGATCCTGGGATTTGTTCTGGCCAAGGAAAAGTTGTTTTTTCCCACAGCCTGCACTACTTGGGTGGGGACTGCAGTGTCCTTGCCAAGTAGCCTGAACTCTAGGGGTTTTCTCCAAGTGCTCCAAAGCTTTCCAAGATAATATCACCTCACTATGAAGCTGTTTCCAGAATCCTGTAACAGCAGAAGATAAAGGATTCTCACACAACTTCAGCTTCTAAATATGATTTGAAACAAGCTGACTTTGTTCCAGAAGCCAAGTCATCTCTATTTAGAATATTCTCAGCAATTCAGTCACTTGTTTAAAACTTAAGCCTTGTTAGAAAACAAGGCAACTTAAAATATCAGTATTTGGAGTTGGTGGACGAAAAACAATTTTGCTTAAAGAACATTTGTCTTTACACCATGGCTGGAAATAGAACACAGAACTGTAATCTTTAATGATAAAAAAAGGTTACAGTCTTGCAGGATGCTCTTCCATAATTTGATTTTCTGAAAGCCCTGCTCTGAGACTCACCTGTTTCCTTTCTTAATGCACAGCACCCAGCACTGCTGGACAGGGGTTGATGTCCCCCTATTCCATCTTCACTGCTTCCCCACAGGAGCTGCAGACCAAAACCAAACCCTGGCTCCTCGCAGCCCTTAGAGGTACAACCTTCTGAGCATTTTGAAAATCAGAACACCTACAAAAGATAACTGAGGGATGCTTGAATCATTAGACAAGGAGGTGAAAGAAACCTTCAGCCAATTCACCTCTGGCACCACTGATACCAACCATAATATCTCTTAATTGATGCTCAAGAAAAAAGTCAGAGATGCTTGAGATAAATCATAGACTTTTTCAAAAGTTAACCCTGTAACTTTTTGTTAAATATTCAGCCTTAATGTTGACCTTGTTCATGTCCTTGGTCTCCATTACTAAGAGGACTTGGCTTTCTTTCACCTAATTACTTGCAAATAGACATTACAAGCTGAAAAAAAACCCATCAGATATCAGAAGATTAAACGAAAAGTACAAGAACTGTCTGTTTTATACTCTCTTCCTCTTGTTGCTGTGATAATGTTTTACTGGTAGCCTTTTACCAGTAGAGAAATTTAAAAGAGATTGTGGCAGGATCTCAGCTGTGGAAGAAAGGGAGGGAAATGTCCCTGAAAGCAGCAGCTTCTGCGTGCTTCAGACTGGTCAGAGACACCCAAAGGGAGTGGAGAAGCTTCCTCTGACACCAAGGAACACAATCCATGCTGGAGGAATTATAACTGATCCTATTGCTCCTGCAAAAAAGAGGGGAGCTGATGAATGGAGCTGGAGCACAGCAGCAGCCAGGATTTATTTTCTAGCATAGTAATATGTCAGATGAAAAAGCCAGGCAGACACTGGAACCTATTACAGTGCCAAATGTCACAGACAAGCTGAGTAAACAGGGTCAGAGCAGGCATTTCTGGAGATAAAGACTCCTCTCCCTCAATTTGTATATAGTGCAAGAGTGGGGCTGATCCAGGGCTGCTCTGGCTGCCTTAGGACAGCAAAACCTCCCACGTCTGGTCTTCCCACACCCTTAGTGAGTCCAACAGGCTGCTTCTCAAAACTCTCACCACAAAATCCAACCTCTCAGTAAAACACAAGCAAAACTCACCAAGTGCTCCCAGAACCTGTGACATCTCTTCATTTTTCCTGCCTCCAGTATTAAGACAACTTCTTTTCTCTGTACTCCTTACTTTTCTCGGAGTGAAACAGAGAGGCCCAGATGAACACTGAATGTCCTTTGAAATGGGAAAGGGAGGGAGAATTTAACTTTTAAGAAAGGATTAAAAATATGACAAAGATATTTTATTTGAACCTTGAGGTTCCACAGGATATTTCGTAGAACAAGATAAAGACACAGGAAAGCAAGGTAAATTTAGATGTAAAGCTTAGATGGTTTTTTGTAATTAGTGAACATAGTGGGATAAATAGCACATGTAACAAATATCTGAACACCATAAAATGGCAAATCTAAAGTATAAAGGAAAAATACCTTAACTGTTGACTTTTTAATTTTACTTCATTTCCTCGGTCTATTTCCAACATGAACAGCTCTAAGTTACTCATTCAAGGCAGTCATAATTACTAAAATGTCTTTTGTTATGCTTTTTACTGTTTTATCAGACCTAAAGCATGAAAATCTTTTTGTTCCCTCTGAGAGCTGCATTTTACTCTTCACAGCTGAGCACAATGTCATGGGCACTATTTCTCCAGAAGCAAAAGAAGGACCTAGTAACACCTGCAGCTCTTCATGGAGCAAATCAAAACATGAAGAGCACAGATGGAGATGCTTCTCAGTATATCCACCAAACAAATTCGAGCCTGTTTTGGTTGGCTCAGTGCTCTTGAAATGAAAAGAAGCTCTAAATTCAGATCTCAAGTTACAGACAAACATTCAAAGATGCTCAGACTGTGACGAAGTTTAATTTTCTGCAGGGAAGGTAAGGTGGGAAATAGGGTTTCTGGAAAGAAAGGAAGTCATGAATGCTGTATTAAAGATGTGAGTTGGGGAGAGCAAGAAAGGAACCTTAAACCCAGAATTCATGATGGACTGCCAGTCTGGATTACACACCCAGAGTATCTGAAACGCTGCACAGTACCAGGGACATGGGGAAAACCAAACCAAGGGACTGGGGGATGAGCCCTGCTGCAATCTGAGCATGAAGAAAGTGGAAAACAGGCTCCCAGGAAGGTGTGGGATCATTCTGAGCCTTTCAAAGAACCTAAGTACTCCAAAGTAGTTACTGCAGGCAACTCCCTGATAAGAATGAATATCCCACTACATTTTTGGAAGGATTTATCCCTTTGCCAAGTGAGGTGCACACAGGTGCAGGAGGGGAATTCAGATGATCAAACTGCAGCTGTGCAGACTTAGTTCAGCAGACCCCACCTGACAGCAACCAGCTCGCACAGGTTTTATCTGCAGGACAGGGCTCAGCCACCTGCCCTAGGGTGAGGTGAATCACCACGGGGGAGGGATTTCTCATTGCTCCTTTGCCTGCCAGAGCAGGCTGCATGGGTGGGTGAGATGCACCATGGAGAGGTCTCAAAGCACTTGCACTGTCATGTCCCATTCATCCGAGCACTAATTGGGTGGCACCAGCAGCATCAGGAGCCAGGGTGGGCAGGACCTTTTGTTTTCCTTTCCAGGGACAGGAGCCAGCTCCCACCCCAGTCAGCATGGCTGTCAGCTGCAGAAACCCAGAATTATAGCTGGCTTAAAATAACCCCCCTCCTCTCAGGAGCTGGTGCAGCATCATTCCCCACTCAAAAGCTGTTCAGCAGCTCTGGGAAAAGAGCAAGGCCTATTTGCATCAACTTTCAGAATGCAGTTTATATAATGCCTCACCAGCCTTTCTGAGAGAAAGGACAGCAGCTGTGGAAGTTCTGGAAGTGTTTTACAGCATGCATCACGTTGGGAACAAGCATAAGGGAAAGCTCCTCTTTCAATAATTCTCTCCTTCCTTTCTGCCACAGTGGCCATGTCAGCTGAAATCAAATTAGGAAGGTGTGAGCCAGCTCCCACAGGTGGGGATGTTCAGATCTGAGATGATGATTGGCAGTTGCAGAGCTAAAGTACACCTACAAAATCAGAAGGAAGATTCATGCAGCAGCATCCATCTATTTGGCTTACTCTGATCCACGCTGCTGCCTGGGGATGTATTTAATTTATAATCCTCATTATAGATTGCAAGGAAAAAATAAATAAAAGAGAAACAAAGGAGAAAAAAAGACAAGGCAATCTTCCCTCAAAGAAGCACAGAAACAACTCAACCAATCACTTCAATCCTTTCTTCAGAACTTACTGCAAGTCTGAACTTCTTTGGGATTTAAATAGAAAAAAAAAAAGACAAAAAAGAATCAGTATGTTTCCATATAGCTGCCTTTTCCTCCTGTCTCCATTCTGTTCTCCACTGAAAGGCACAGAAGATGTGCCAAAATAACTCAAAATTCCTGTTCTTCCTCCCATGCTCCCAGCAAGTCAGGAAACACCATGGCCTCATGAGAATATTTTTTAAAAAACAACTGTGGCTGATCCTGCACTGAGCTCCATGGAAACAACAATGGAACTCATTGCTGGACTGTAGCCTAAATCTGGGGTTTAGCTCCATTTTATTTGAGTTTGTTCTCATTTTGTCCAACACAGCCTACACATCTCTGGTACAGCTCTGCTGATCCATCAGGAGCTAAGCTGAGCTCTGCAACTTCTTTTTAAAGAAGATACCAAGCAGCCATGAAATGGTAATGACTTGGAGTACTTAGCCCAGTAACCCACAGGAGGAATGCAGGTAAAACTTTGTTGACTAATGCTGCATTATGTAAAGCCAGGATCAGATAAGTGCTGATATTTTTTGTATGCTTGCCATGATGAATAAAAGCACACAAAGCTTTATTTCAAAATATAAATGAGGTTGGGCTGAACAATTCCTGTAGCTCTTTTAAAAATTACGCAGTTGAAAAAGAATTGTCAATCAATTTTATAGGGAACAATGAATGCTAAACCTCATTCAAGACTGTTTCTGTACTGGTCTTATTTTCCTAGCATAGAGTGCATTATTTTGATCCACATATCAGATGGTATCTTTATGCCCTGTTCTTTGAATGATTTCATCCTTTGTACACAAAGCCACGAGAGAATCCTGAAAGACCTTTTCAATTTGTTGATCTGAAAGAGTGTTTGAATACTGGAGAAGTCCAGCTATTTTATATCCTTGACTTCATTATTTTTACAAAGTACAGCTACATGTGTTCCACTTTAGCCAATAAGGATGCCATTGAAAAGTATAAATATGCCACTCAGTATGCAGGGCTTTTTTCCCTGGCTGCAACAAGATGTTCTGCCAACTAATTCACATTTGCATGACATTGTAATATTTCCATTAGCATGGCTGATAAAAGTTTTGAAGGTCTGGACATTTTGGCAACCTTCAATGTTTTTATAGAAACTTCTGCCCCACCTCTTCTTGAGGAAAGGAAACAACAAAACAGCCAAACTAAAGACCTAAACCAAATCATCATGACTTAGAAAAATGATGGCTTTAGTTTAAGTTTTATATTTGTTTTAGGTAGGAAAGCAATTCCATTTTTTAACGTTCCGCTGTTTTAAATGTTTTGAAGAAATTGGCATCACAAGCAAAACAGACATTGAGAAAAAGTTGGGCATAAAGCCAGAACTGGTCACACTTGTGACTCAATGCAGTCCAGAACTCTCCTATGCACAAAGACATGAGTCAAACACTGAAAGCAGCCAAAGGCCAGAAGGATGAGATAAAGGATAGCAAGGAGATAACTTTGAGCAGTTCCTACTTTATAAATCCTAGGAGCAGTTGGCAGACCTTGTCCAGAGAAACCAAACCTTGGATGAGCAAACAGGAACCACAAAAAGGAGTTGACTCCCTCAAACAGCAAGAGGCCAAAGCACCAGAAATTCATGCAACACAGGGAACAATAAATAAGGAAATAGATATTTCTGATGGAAAGTAAGCAGCTAATCAGGATGCTAAAGCCTCTGCTGCTCTAAAAAACAGGGGTCAAGAAATCACACAGGGTCACAGGTATCAGAGCACTGCTGTTTGCATCCTCAGGCTCAGGTGAAGTGCAAGGCCCCCTCATCTCACCTGAGATGGGCTCACAAATCCTGGAAGAGGGAAGTTATTTTTTCTTCTTTCCATAAGTAAAGCCAACTAAAATACAAAGCTTGAATAAATATGGCAAAAATAATAAATTCAGATCACGAATATTGGACAAGAAAGGCAAAGAACACCAAAACCTCCTTTCTCCTCACTCAGATCTTCAGACCCTGCTGCTGGGGGCAAGGGGAAAGAACACAACCCCTAACAGCCTCACAAGTTTCCTGTTGTGAGGCAGCATTAACTACCTACTTTAATACAGATCGAGGCACTCAACTCCACCATTAATTAGCTCATCAACCTCTTGCAATCAGTAGTGTGCAGCATAAACAATTCCAGCCCTGCTCCACTCGAAGCTAACTTAATTCTGATGAGTATTTTGTGCATCACTGATTACAAGTGTGAGCTGTTTTCAGAACTGATAATTGAAGTCTCACTAAGTGATAGAGCTGGAGCATTAATTTTTCTGGATTGTTTCACAGGGGTAATATTTGTGGCTTCTAGAACCATCATAAAGATGCGGAATTCAACCTACAATCTCATGACAGTATTTCATTCAACATGGTAAGAAATACACATTCACAAAGCCTTTAGTAAATCTGAGCACACAGTGCTGGAGGGCACTCATTACCTGTATATTCTTGTGCCCATCTACTGCCCCATGTAACACAGCAGAGCAACACAACCAACTCAACCAGGCCCTATGTAAGGCAATAGAGCCTGAAGTGATGTTTCAGTTTAAGAATTTTAATGCTCTGAAAAGGTCCCTGGCCAGTGGAAGAAAGCTGCTTTTGCTTCTTTTGCACTTGGTCTTCAATACAGACCTGGCACCCGTTGGAACTCCTCAGTTTTCATTGGGATCATCCCAGGGGTTACACTGCTGTTGCTGCATTAAATCCTTTCTTAAGGAACAGGAATAAAGGTCTTGAGTTCACTTGGTTAAAAGCAGCACTCACAGAAGGAGCAGACTCCAGCAGATCTCTAATTTGTGGCCATGCAAAAGCTCTGGTAGGGAGCATTTTAGAGGCCCACGTTCATCCCCCCACTGCAGGGCAGCACGATGCTCCTGTTAGCTTGAGTCAATTAAACCTTTGGGTTTACACTTCCTCATGATTTTGCCACTAATTTGTTCGCACTGTTTTATGAATTGAAAACAAGCTTTTGAGGGACCTTTCCAAATGTCTTCACATGTCCATACCATTAACTCAGACCAAGAATAGCTCCAGCCTAACTAAATACAGCCTTTAACATCTCCCACAGCAGTGGGTGAGAAAGAGCTACGCCTAATGAGCCTCAGCCCACCAGAACATATGTTTGTCAGTACTGCAGATTGATGCCAGGATTTATTATGTAAATTATTACACAACCATTTCTTGAGTCTCCAGTACTAATGACTTGCTGTGAAAATAGATCATAAGCAGAAAAAGAAAACCAAGAGAGAAACCACATTATTCATATCTGAGTGGTTTTACTTCTGCCATCCATTCCCCAGCCAGAGCAATTCTTGAGATAAATCATTTAATCCACTAGAGATTGCCAATGAGTTCCTGTGTTTGTGTCAGCAAAGGAGCCTAATAATAGTACAGACAGTGAGAACCAGAAAGGGAAACAAAAGAACCTCTGACTCAAAAGATCATCTCCCTTTGTACCCTTTGGACTGCACAAGGATGTTTACACAGCTCATTTAAGATCTAACTTTTTTTACAGACGCTGGTGCCATCCATTCACGTCCTGTAACATGGACTGATGTTTCAATGACAGCTGTTCAGAAACCTCCCATTTAAAGGTACAAATTCTGCATCATTTTGAAACTATTTGCCAGAAATAAAAGGTTAAAAATGTATGCTCACAGCAGTGCTCTTTCCACAGGTGTGTAACACCTGCCATGCAGGCAACATGAAACATGGAAAGAATGTTTTATAGTGCCTCAGCTCCTTGCTGTGGAGCTCACCCTTTCCAAAGCACCAGTCAAAATTCCACATAAGTGAGCATTTACAACCCAACCCCTCCTTTTCTATTGTTTTTATTTTTATATCTGCTCCAAGTCCCACCTGCTTTTTTCTTAGTTAAAAAAAAAAGATTCATTCTGACCTCTGTCAGAAACAAACATATTTCAAGTTAACAAGCTACCTTTCAA
Source organism: Passer domesticus (assembly GCF_036417665.1). NCBI lineage: Eukaryota > Metazoa > Chordata > Aves > Passeriformes > Passeridae > Passer > Passer domesticus. The sequence continues at coordinate 78,982,888 of NC_087478.1, read as the reverse complement.
AAACATCCACGCTGCAGTCTTAAAAGTGATTGACAGATGAGTAGTTCCCAGCCCTCTGCTAACTAGTTTTAGACACTTAGCTGCTGTCACCCTAAGTACTCTAGGAAACAGCAAGGCACCTCCTGACAGAGCTGAGATCATGGGGCACAAGCTGCTCATTTCTCTCTCTGACTACAGGGGAGACAGCACAATTATTTTCCCAACTGAAGTGCATTAATTACGTACCTGAAGTTATCCAGGCTTATGCAGACATAACATTTACAGAGAACCACTGCACCTAAAGCACTTCTGTGGAGAGCTCCTTCTTTTTAAGTGGTTTTTAAGCCCCTGTTACATCTTCAGGTACCTCATTCCCACTGAATTAACTGGGAGCTGGTGAACATTACTTAATGAAGACCTTTCCCCAAAGCACCTGTGAAAACAATATTTCTGCTTTTCACCTGTTTGGGAGTCTGGGCACAGCAACAGAGAGAACAGGTAGCAACTTATGGGAGGAGGAACAGCTGGGGAAAGAGAGAAAATTGAGTTACCCTATAGGCATTTCCAGCAGCTCCTGGAGAGTCCTGCTGGCTTTGTGATTGATGTAATTCATGAAGGGCAAGAAGGCAGCAGCAGCTGACAGTGCTGCAGAGGGGCACGAGGCAATATCTGCATGCAGAGTCTCCCTCTGTGGGATGCACCACTTTAACCCTTCACTAAAGCATGTTAAGCAAGGGCTTGTGCATTTATTTGCAAGATAAAATCATCCTTTTGACCAAAAAAGAAACTGTTACAGTGCAAACAAGACTTTTGTTGAAGGTAAACAGAGGCTCAGAGGAGAAAAGCAGCACACACATGAAATTGGCCAGGCTTATTTAAGCCTGCTAAAATAGAGTTGAGGATTTACCAGAGAAGATCTGATAACATCCCATATGTAATTTAAAAAAGGAAAACAAATATATCCTACTGTATCTAGCACATCTCCATTGCTGTGTGTTTTGGGAAAAAGTGCAATCTCCTTCTCCCTGCTTAAATGGGCCATTTAAACCAACAAAAACATATCAGCTGGGTTTTAATGTGTATTTCCACATTAATAAGAAGCACAATACAAAATACAGAGAGGTGTAGGCAAACAAAATTAGGAAGGAACATCCAGCTCCATATTTCCAACAACTTCCAGCATGAAAAGAATAAAATGCAATACCAACTTAATCATGCAATCCCAGCCCACCCTTTCTCATTAATGACTTTGGGAAGATAATGACTTAGGAAAAATGTATTACCCCATTGGTGTGAATTTCAAACACATCTCCACGTGATCTGATCCTTAGCTCTAAAATGCCCAGTGTTCCAAATGCCAGACTCTTCCCTTCAGACACAGCTGACAGAATTTAATATTTGTCTTTAATACTAGGACACATTACAAAGCAATGTGCAACCTAATGTGAGGGGCTGACTTGACAACCTTGGATCACTTCTGCCAATATTTACTTGTGGAAGTGATAGATAGAGGTTTTCCATGGAGAAAAGCCAATTCCTCATTAAATAATTTGTCACAAAGTGTAACATAATCCATTTAATTTTTCTAAGACGCAGCAAAATATGTTGCATTGGACGTGCTCCTAAACGGGGTGAATGGTGGAATGGCTATACCCTTCTAGTTTAAATTATATTTAATTATGTTCTTTATTCTGGCTGAGCCAAATGTCTGCATTCAGCCATGAAAAATGCTACATCAGCTTCCTGGTCCTGCAGCTGCAGGTGAATGTGGTTTGTACAAGCTGAGGTAATATTGGAAACTGGTGTCAGCACCTAGCTGTAGAAAAAACAGCACTTCAGTGCAAGGCTGTTCATTATATTAAATAAAGGCTAGATTTTAAGAAAGTTGTGGTCCATTTTCTTCATTATAACGTATGTGATAGCTGGGCCTAGCAAATAAAAAAGCTTTAAACAATCTTTGGCCCAGAGGAGGTTATGTTTCTACAGAAAATTAATAACAATATCTAATAATCTCTGCAAGTCTCTTAAATTCTCTGGACCTAATAGCTTCCCTCCATGAAACAGATATTACACATATTACCCTCACAAAAGTCACCATGATGATGAAAAATATTTCTTCTATCTAACCCTTCTTTCAAGGAAAAGAAAGCCCTTAAAAAGAGATTTAAAACCTGATGGATACATGAGCTTGATGTAAGCTCAGGCACATTTTCCCTCGTTACAGAAGACACGAAACACATGCTCATGTGGGACACAGTAGGGTCTTCTGGCTCCTCTTTGTAAATTCGCTCTCTGCTGGAAATTGGAGGATTTTTAGCTCTTTGTCGAGGTTTGCGGTGGCCTCTAGTGGTGTCCGTGGGAATGGGACGCTTCCCTCTCCCGGCTGCCGGGACATCCGAATGAGATCCATGATCCCAGAGCATCCCTGCCCTGAGTTCTCCCATTCTCTCAAATGGGAAGGGTGTAAAAGAGCTGATCAGGAAAACCAGGAGAGCTCTTCCATAGTTTATGCTTTGGGATGACAAATAGAGGCTCTTTAAATGTGAAGAAGTAACTTAATTTGCTCTCTATTTCTTTGCACAAGCTCAGAAAATCCTTTTTATTTCTAAATCTTTTATCCTGGTGCCTCGAATTAGTCCTCCTCCCTAGAGTTTCCCCCAAAGTCTCCAGGACCTATGGTCTTTAACATGTGCTTGAATTCACCTTCAGTCCGGAGATAAAGAAATCTGGGGATGGTCTTTCCTGACAGAGACACAGGTGAGCTCCCAAAACTATTGGGACACAGTCTGACTGTACTGCAATAATGAGCAATGATAAGGATAATTTTAGCATCTGATTTGCTCCCAGGAGAAATGTTTTTGAGCTTAAGCTGTCTTTTAAATATTTCTCAGGTTCATTTCAGAAGCAAAACACTACCCTCTGCTGAGAGAAATATACACATTTTTCCTCACACCATGTGAGGAAACATTTCTGCATACACTCTCAGGCCTCACTGACTTCTTTGCCAGATGTCATTTATCATTTCTCTCTAATCTGTCTTGAAATCATCCTCATGAAAAGACTTAATCACAAACACAAGTCTCTGCTGTACCACTGCAAACATCTTTTAATGGTTTTGCTTTTTCTTCTTCCTCACCTCAGACCTGCAGTAGTGTGAGAGGCTCTAAAACCAGCAGGAATTTGTAGCTGCCATGGCAGTGTTCACTTCAGCCACCACATTATTTAGTGGCTCCGAGACAGTTTATTCCCAAGGCACTTGCTAGCAGAAATCAGGATCACGGAATGCTTGTCAGAGGTGTTTGAACTTGATGTGCTGGGGGAGAGCCTAATGAAAGGTGAATGAGTCCAAAACACACTGAGCTTTTTAAAAAAAAACAAAACAAAACTCTCATTCCTTCAAGGGCTCATAGAGAACTCATTCTGTTTGGCTTTTAATTTCATCTGAAGTATAAAACGTTGAGCAGACAATTTAATAATGACATGCTTCTTTCAGCAGCTCAGCTGGGCTCCCAGAAGAGGCCAGAAGCCTCCATGGAGGAGCCAAGAAGAGCACTGAAGTGAGGACTTTGTGGGCTGGGAAACCGAGTCACAGATAGCACAGCACACAGGTAGGACGTGACAAGGTCAGAAATAAACTCCAATTTTCCCAGTTCCTAGGATCCCATCCTAATCCCTGAACACATTCCTTTTCTTGGGAGGGTTATTTCATAGCAAACCCTTAAATCCCACCACCGTTCTCATCTTCCTCTGGCCAAATGATATCACATGTTGCTTTCATTATTGGTTTGTGCTATCCTTCGGCTCTCCTGCTCCACTCCAGCCCACGATCTTTCCAAAAGCACAGTGCAAATATTAACTCTGTTCTATGCAAATCTTGCCCAAATTTGTGGCAAGGAAAAGGCTGCAGAAGAACTGTATCGTGTGACTCCCAAATGAAACCAGCTGCCTCTGATTTCCATGTCTGTAACTTTAGACCAAATTCTGTGAGTTGGAAAGCCAATCTTCAGCCGCCCTTTGACAAAGGGAGCGTTTGTAATTATTTTTATTTACATTTTGCACTGTTAGCAGGGAAATTTGATTGCAAAAAATGTGACCTTGTTGTCATCTCCTCTCGCTCAGCCAATTTTGCTGCTAAGCTAATTACAACGGTGTGGAAAATTTGCCTTAATGGGTTGTTACATTGTAGCTGTCAAGTCTCCTAAAAAGAGACCAAAATTCTGTGGCACCATCTCCTACAGGTCATTGACAGCAATTGCAAAGCTCTCCTGCAGTCTTTGCCCTGCTTCCTGACAGGCTGTGAAGACTTCCGCAAAACTCTGTGCTACCACAGACCATCCCTGTCTGGCAACCACAACGACTGATCTAAAATTAAATTGGGGTTATTAGGAATAATATTAGACCAGAGAAGGAGATTGGCACCATGGGCTCTCTGAGAGTTGCTGGGGGTCACTATTGTTACAAGCTTATCTACAAATATTGTGTGTCTTCCAAAAAGCAGTTCTCATCTCTCAAACAGACAGTTAATGCAGAAATATTATTGGTCAGAAGTCTATAAAGTATAAATTAATAACTTAATTCTCTTTGGTTATTAAAGCACATTGTTTTCTCTTGAGCCTGCATGTTAATTAGCTCTCTTTCAGCTGCTAGAGAGGAGTGCCTTATTTCTCCTCAAGCATTTCAAAACTTCCTTCTCCAAGCTTCTTTATTCTTATGGGGAGGCGGGGATGAGAAGAAATGGATATTTTTCTCATTTTTCCCCACCTTACTTTCTACACGCTTACTCTGTTCTTACTCATTTGTGAAATGCGAAATCTTTGCCTGCCATTGTCAAAAATCTTGTTCTGGCTCTGATTATGATCTGAGCTGTTGTAAAAATTGTTTTTGGAGATCCGTAGGATAAGAAAATCCATTTGATTATCAGCAAAGGATCTCTTTGAGGAGTCCCACTGAAATATGAGACCATACAATTGCATTTTTTTCTCCTAACACTGCAAGAATAAACAGCTGTGACATTGCACAACAATGTGCTTGTCTTTGTTGAAGAAACTTTCTCAAGGGCTTCTCGGGCCTCAGGTGTGAGGGGTCTGGGTTCCTTCTGCCTGAGGAAGTCTGCAAGGACTACACCTGAAAGTAAAATTACACTGGTCCCAAAAATGACACTATTTTCCAAAGTCAGGCTCTGGCAGTGTGAAGGTATGAAAACAGCTACAACAGAGCCCTACCTATTGGCTTTAACAAAATTAAAATGTCAGCGCATAGGAGCTGCATCTCTTAAGGCCTTAAGCACCAAAACCAAGCTGTGATTCCCATCTCTTACCTCACTGCAAATGGTGCCATGAGATACCTTCTTCCTTCTTTGGAATACTGTGCAGTAAAGTGTCAGCCACTGATATTAAGGGAAATGTGAACATCCAAAAATAGAAAGTGGTGGAAGCAGGATGACACTTCAGTGCCAGGTCTGAATTGCTGTGGTCCATTCACAGCCAGCACCTTGAGGCTCAGAATAAATCCTGCAATATATTTCCTTCTAAAAGGAATTTATGGACAGGAAGAAAGCTGGCTAGTGGTGTGAAGTCATTGTAAAACAAACACATGCACAAATCCTGGTACTCTTCAAAGGGTAATAGATTCAAATCTACTTCCAATTATTTCCAATTATTTCTTCATTTTCAGAGGGCACAGTGGAATGAAAGTATTCAGAGGAATGAAAGTAGTGAAGCTTTATCTTAACCCTGCCAGATCTGCATAAGAGAATTTGGTTTATAGCTTGAGGCAAAAACACAGTTATTTGCAGAACCTTTGGCTTCCTGGCTGCATATCCCACGGGCTGTGAGCATCCCACATCCTCATCTGGCTCTAAGTCTCCAACTCAGCAGACCTCCAGCAGAACATACCAGAGAAAGTGAAAAACTCTCAGTTACCCAGCAAGCAAGGCATGCAACAAGCTCACCATCTCCTCTGACAACATGAAAGTGCAGAAGATGTCCTTGGCATTCCCAGAATAATTCTTCTCTTTTAAGTCCCAGAAAAATAAATCCAGAAATAAAAACATCTAAGTTGAGAACCACAGCAACAAAACCCAGATGTGAAAATCCTAGATCCACAGGATCCCACAGATTTTGCCTTTCAGAGATAACTCAGAAGAAAGTTCCCAACTCTTCATGGTTCTACAGATTTCATTTTCTTGCATATCTTTGCCAAAGTTTTAGGGTTTGAATGCCAACATATGACTCTCTGAAATATGCTACGTTATGAAAGTCACCCATGTAGTTCTAAATTAATACCTGCACATATTTCTTAGTTCTAAACTACAAGTCACCTTGTAGTTCTAAATAAATACATGCACATATTTCTTAGACATATATTTTCCTAAGTATCAAGCTGATAAATAAGCTGATAAACATGTAAACAAGTCCTGGAGAGTGTAAATTACAGCATGCTTCTGGCAGAGTCAGCAATCATTTGCTTTGCCCATTGATTTTCAACTCCTTCCTCTTTCTTATATACTCACTGCTTCTAAAAGCTTGCTTGTATTATTATCAGTACTGATGGCTGTTATAGTAGCACTTGCAGACTAAAGCCTCTTACATCTTGTGTGTAACAGACAGAAATGCTCCATGATTGGTTTTAGAGGTGTCTCTGAGCTCTTGACGTGACCATAATCCGACTGAGCCACGTGGGCTCAGCCAAGCCCCAGCTCAGAAAACCCTTCCCACTGACTCTGTGCCCCATGCAAGGGACAGGAGCAAAATCTTGGCAGGATTTTGGGAGCTCACAGTACCTAAAATATATATGCTACTGCAGGGTTCACAGATTACTGTCAAGGCAACTTCCCATATGCTTCTACTGTGATTTCTTCTGACTATATTTTCAATAATTTAAGCTTGCTTACACTTAAAATTAATTTTCTTCACATATATATATATACACACATTATATATATTTAGTCTTGAAAAAAAAGATCATAGAAATTCCCTTAGTTAAGCAATCAACACTAAAGTGGCTGAAGCAAAGGTAATTTTTATGGAAACTTTGCAATGAATAAACAATTTGAAAACACCTCCCCAGCACCATCCCTTTTTCCTGCCAGCTTTTCACCTGGGATTGTTTTCTACTGTGGAGCCACTTTCACTTTATCCCATTGGATATGCCAGGTCAGACCCATAACAGCCAGGGAGGCTTTTGCAAAGATGAAATAGAGTAGAAGCAGGCACAGAACAGGTAAATGCTGGTGCAATCCAAAAGGCAGAGCTTCAGGAATAAAATGCAGCCTGAAAATATTTCTGGTCTTGGTGGACACAGCCATTGCAGGCTTCCCAGCACTGTTACAATATTTCATAGAGAAAAAAAAGAGTTCTCAACAGATCTGAAGATTTCACTCCAGTGTCTGACCCTAAACACCACTATTGGATTCTCTGGAAAGCAGCTTGCTCCTCAGAGCCTGCCATTATGTGTTTTCAGTCCTGCATTTTTATTATTCCCATTTTATAATTTCAATAAAGTTAATAAATAGTAAAGTTTAACTTTACAATAAAATTTTCCTTCACAGCTTCAGGTAGTGTCTTTTTAGCCAATCTCTGTATACAAACTTACTATAACCAATGCAACATGAATGGAAGATTTTATCCTTTCAGTGTGCCCATTTGAACAGCAGAAATTTTAAATTAAAATTAAAACCCAGAATTAAACCCAGTAAGATTCTTTGTAAAGGTTTGGGAGTTTTTTCTGTTTTGGAACAAATGCAGAAGTTTGCTCCACTCTTTGCAGAGTCACTGTGACCAGGCAAAACATTTGTGGTCTGTCAGGCTGCAGGAGCTGATCCAGTTACTAGGATAATTTACTCTGTAAATAGACCTAATTTCTAAGCCTTGACTCACCTTTGACACAGCAGATTAAGTGCTAGCAACTGCCAAGCCACGTGGTGCTGTGCTTTGCTGCTCCTCACAGCAGAAGCATTTAACTTGTGCAACAATCAGAGTGATGATTCCAGGAGGAAGCTTCTTATTATATGGAATTACAGGCTGGTGATCCAGACTGACTCTCTCCACCTTTCTCTACATGAAAAGAAATCGAGTTCAGCTTGGACTGGGTCGCACTCCAAGCACTCAGAGGCAGCATTTGACCAATATTGACCACAATAATTCTTCGTCTGCCCCTTCTGACCTTGCCCCAGGTATCCCAGCCACAGTAACATCTCAGAAGAGAGAAAATATCAATTTAATAGTTTCATCTAGCAATTTGCTGCAAATCATTTAATATTCTCAAGCTACAATGAGGCTGAGAGCCTGCAAGGCTTTGAACATTTTATTACCCTGCATCCAACTCCATGTTGGTTGTGATTAAAAAGATTAATTTAACTTGAAAATAAAAATACTTATGAATGATATGCTACCTCATTAAAATGATAAATAAAAGGGACAAAATGAGCTTATTTTACAGCTCTTGTCTCTAAGTGAAATGAGCTGGAAAAAGGATGAGGCTCTGGTTGAAACTTCAAGGCACCTGAAGGCCCCCACTGACTTAATAAGGCCAAGTATTTTCTCATTTCCAATTTCTTCCTTTATTATTTTTCCTACTTCCCTTTGAGCACACAAAACTAATAAGTATTTTTTTTATCACAGAGAAATAAAGTAGCACTGCTGAAATCTGCAAGAGCAAGTGGGCACGAAAATGCCTTTTTTTAAATAAAAGATTTTTTTTTAATAAAAGCTTTAATAAAGATGTATGTATAAGCCTTGAAGCTCTTCAATAAGAGGTCTGTAGCATCATGCAGGCTCAGGCTCAACTTCCCCTGAAGTTGGCAAACTATTTCACAGGAAACAATCTTGTGCTGGTCCCAAGGCAATGAAAAATATTGTCTAATATATCTTTTCTATCTTCAGCCTCTGTGATCAGGTTCTTAATTATATCAGTTGGAGTCTATTAGGAACACAGGAGAGTGGATATGCAGATCCCAACTATTTTTCCTCCTGGTGCAAGAGGTGGGGGACACACTCCCCACAGTCTTTCCCGGTGGGTGCTGGGGGAAGGGAAAGCTCCCAGGGTCCCCATCCACACTGCCATGCCCAGCCAGAGCCCTGAGCTGCAGCAATAATACCTCAATTGCAGGTTCTGGTTTAGGAATGTGGCAGCCAAAGCCTTGGTGGCCAACAGGGCTTGCTGCTACCAAAGGTGTCAGGACCCAGGAGCCACGGATTCATTAAATCATTTTGGTTGGAAAAGACCTCTGAGATCAGAGAGTCTGGTTCACCCCAGCACTGCCAAACCCAGCTCTAAACCAAGCCCCCCAGTGCCACATGTACACTCATTTTAAACCCCTCCAGGGCTGGGGACTCCACCACTTCCCTGGACAACCTGTTCCAGTGCTTGACAACAGGTTCTGCGAGGAAATTTTTCCTAATATCCAACCTAAACATCCACTGGTGCTACTCTTGTAGCATTTCCTCTTGTCCTGCTTCTTTTTACTTGGGAAAAGAAATCAACTCTTACTTGCAGTAAGCAGTGAATGTGTTCTAGAAGGAGTACCTCAAAAAATAATTTTGGAGCCAGTCGTTAATATTTTTTCAGAGTAAATGAATCAATACTGGTAGCAAGAGATTTCTGTTTCAAAAGGGAAGACCTGATAAATTGGAAGTACCAGTCAATAAAATGAACTAAGCTAGTCAACCAGACAGAGAAACCCGGGGATCTGAATGCCTGCCTGCAATTTCTGTAAGTTCATAAAAGGCACATAAACTCATAAATTCACAGCAAGTTCATAAAAGGCTTTATAACACATGCTGCCTGTGAGAGCAAGAAGGCTCTTTCCCTCCTCCTCCCAAACCATCCCTCATGCTCCAGTTTCTCAAAGGGATTCAGACCTCACTGGTGCCACCAGCTCAGGCACAGGTATCCTCAGCAAAAGGAGCAATTCTGGCTCCAGGCCGGAGGAAAAGCTGGAATAAAATTTTGTTTCTCTTGTTTATGGCTTCGACACGCCCTGCTCAAATGGAACTCCAGAAAATTCAACTTACATTAGGGTTTTTAGAAATATCTTATTTGTGTTTGTATTCAAAATTGTGCTCAGAGTTGATTTACACTGCAATAAAGAAGTAATTTTCCTCTGGCAAGTATTGCAGCTACTTAGATATTCCACTGACAGCATTGCTTTAATGAAAGCAGAGACATTAAGAAAAACAGACAAACAAACAATTTTCTCTGCCTGTTGAACTGTGACAACTGCTTTACCTCTGATCAACCTTCATTAACAGGGGAAACAGCTTTGTCCAACAACTATTTACAATAAAGGCGGTTCCAAGTTTGTGGAGATCAGCACTTTGAATTTAATTGCAGAGGCTTTTTAGTACAAAAAAATTAAAAAATTAAAAGCTGTGTGCAGCAAGACACATCCAATTAAGGAATAAGCAGATCATTATTTACCAGAAGAACTGATTCTGCTTTAAGGCTAAGTCACAGCTAACACCACTATAAAGAGTACAACACACAGATTTACAGATGTAGGAGGCCAGGCTGGAGCTATGGAATAGAAACAGCAGCTGAAAGGATGTCTCCTCTCATGAATCACTCTGACAAGGCAGAGAGTTCTGCCTTTTACTGTCATCCTTTTCAGGTTGCAGACATGCTCAGAGGGTATATAAAACTGAGACAATGATGAAAATGGATTTTAGTAGCAACCAGCCCAGACAAACAGCCACACTTGAGTTCAGGTATAACCAGAAATCTGCAATTCAGTACTTGAACAAAAGTTAAATATAAGGCATTGCTGTTACAGCCTGATAAAAACCCTGGAAAAGTTATAGAAAATTTAATTTCTGAGACTCAGGCATATACCATGTCACAACACATCTCCCCTACTTTCTCCCTAGTGTCTCAGTTTTACCATTGCTACCAGATAACCAAAACAGCCAAAGCTGCAGAATTCTTCAAACTTGCATTTAATCCTCTCTTTTGACACTTACAGAAACTGAGCAAAATGTGAGCATTTCAGAATACTGGGAAACAAGACAGAAGGCACAAAACCCAAAAAGAATCTCGTGATTCTCCAGGTACTTAGTGTCACTTTAAAGTCCAAGAGGTAGAAGGCACCAGCAAAAAAATGACAACCATTAAAACACAAAAGCTGGGAACAGAAGCTCTCATACATTATATAATATATATATATAATAAATGGTGTAATATGCTCTCATACATGATGCAAATGGCTTAATAAGCAGCCACAGTAATTATAGGCCCTGAAATGTATAGAAAACATTATTTGTAGGTATCACACTATAGTTTACCTATCTCTTTAAAATCCAGATTGGATGCAATCAGATATTTACATAATCTTAATCTTTACATGATCATAATCTTATTGCTACAGATTGTACATAAAACTCAAGTATACTTAACTACAGGCCTTCGGAATAAAGGGGAGGGGACAGAAATAATTAAACAGAAAAGAAGCTGCCATTGTCTTTTATCTACCCTGAACTATGCAGCAATTAAAAGCCTTGTCTAGTGGGAAGTTTTATGAGCGCACAAAGCTTGCCTACCTTATGATTTTGGGATTTCCACAGAAAAAGCTCAACTCCTTGGACATCCACAACACCCAGTGCCTGCGTGGGAGGATGTTCTTGTGGGATTTTTGGGGGGGGGGGGGGGGGGGGGTGGGTGGGATTTTTTTTTTAAACACAGTGGGTCAGCACAGAGCATAGGAAAGTTACAGCTATTTTAGAGGGAAAAAAAACAAAAACAAGTCACTGAGTTATCAGTATCCTGATGGTATCAGCTGAACTCACTTTGTCTGATCAAGCCAAGTCCCCAAATGCTCGAACAGGGAGTGTAAGAAAGGCCAGGTGAGGCTGAGTGGAGCCATTAGGGCTAATTTGCATCCACAGGGTCCTGGCCCAAATATCTCCAATGTCCCTTTCTCCCCCCATTTTGCTTATCTTAAGATAATTGCAAAGAAACAAGCAGTGTACTGTCTTCTTGAAATGCAAAATTTGTCCTGTGTTCAGCAGTGAAATCCAGGTGTTGTCCTGGGCCAGGAGTTTACGTTAGTGTCACAGTTAGAAAAGAACAGATTTTCATTTGTGCTGCATTAAAAACACCCATGACACAAGTCACTTTTACAGCCCTGGTGACTCACAGCAAAGGATGCATAAATTGAGGTAATCTGGCTGTTCAGGGCCACAGCAACCAAATGAAAGGAAAACTGCCCACTGGAGACTCAGGCAAGTGATTTATGTTTAGAAACATTCAGCTTTTCAAATAAATTTGAGCTAAAAAGCAGCTAATTTCTCAGGTGTTGTTCAGGAGTGCAGAGAGAAGGAGAACTTGAACGTGCCAAAAAAGAGGAGAGGTCACTGGCTGCTTTGAGCAGAAGGACAAGGATTTGACTCCTCCAGAATCAAGTTCTACCAAGCATGGACCTCTCACAGTCAGGCTCATGGCATGACCTTAACCTACTGTTATTTTTGTTAATTTACATGTGGTGGAGTACCTGCCCTTAAGAGTTTAAAATGGGGAGCTAGATAATAACAACAGGAAAATAGAGGGGAACAAAACCCAACAAACAAAACCCCCCAAACTACTGTATGCAGTTCTGGCACTGCTGCTGTGAATTAAATCAGGAGAAAAGTGTTACACAAATTTTCATTTTGGGGAGAAACAAAAGGCTGACTCCATGACCAAAGCATTGGTTTGATGCCACGCAATATAAATCTCATTTTGTGTTTGTCTACAAAGCTAAAAGAAGCAGTGAGTCCAGAAGCAAATGGGACTTTAGAGGAGATGATCTCTTCATATCTGCTTTGGATGCCCCAGTGTGAAATCCCCTGCACATAAATTTCCTTAGGCTGGAGAGTCCTTTCCAGTTGTAGCTGTGGCAGCTTTCAAAAAAGCTTCTGGAGAAAAAAAAAAACAAACAAACAAGCAAAAAAAAAAACAAACAAAAAAAAAACAAACCACAAACAAAAAAACCCAAAAAGCAGAAAACAAACAAACAAAAAAAACCCCAACCAAACAACCAAAAAAAAATACAGCCAAAAAACCACCCCAGTGAAGTTAATCATCTCATGGGACATAAAACAGCAAGGAAGAGCCACTCACAGCTGTGGGACCAGGCACTGCCCACAGGCAGCACCCTACAGGAAGGTGATCAGATTGCATTTTGGTATTTAGATGAAATTATCAAGCCCACGAGACAAAGAAATGTTCTGTACCTATCCATTAGCAAACTAGACCAATACTTCATTCAGCTCTGGGTGCAGTTTCCTCAGAGCAGTTACAGGCTGTACCTCCCACAGAACGCTGTTACTTAACAGAAATTACAGACAACAAATCATCCTGTCTGCTTTGCCTGTAATCTTCACAGCAGTATGCAATTAAGAGCATTAAGTAAAAGAAAAAATCAACAGGAAAACACAATGCTATAAAACAGAGTGAAAGTAGCCTGTTGTAAGTGGCAAGGAAAAGGTTTGTGTTCCTAGCCAAACATCCCCGTTCCCAAGGATCATATAGAGTCAACCCTTCCCTCAAATATTCAAATTTTTGAGGGGCACTCTCCTGTGTAAAATGAAAGTGTTTTGAGTGGAAATGCTAGGCAGAGCTGTATTATCATGGATCTAGAGGTCAAGAAAGACTCTTACTGACTTCAGCTAGTCAAGAATAATTTTCTTCCTCATCTTTCTTATCCACCTACCACACCAATAGTCATCACCCTTGCAAATAGCTGATAGTTGTGTGGGGTAGTACAACAAAGGTTGCCATCTTCAGAAATGAAAATGCACAGATTTTTCTCTACTCTCTGTGGACCTGATTGGAGCCTGCAAAGATCTGGATGAGAGGAAAAAAAAAAATCACATTGTGGCACATATTATGAGTTCTTACAAGAATGCTGGAGAAACCTGATGTGATTTTCAATAGAGAGATATTAGCATTAGAAAAACTATTCTGGAGCTGACAATTTTAAGGAAGACTAAATAAATATTACAAGGCTACTTTATGCCATTGGCTCAAAGAAATATGAATTAGCCAAGAGAGAAGATTTTTGATTTGTAGTGATATGGCAAGGATTTGAAAATCCACCAGAAAGATGGGAAAGGAAGAGAAAAAAATAGAAATTTCAAAAGTTTCCATAAATTAATAATCAAAAATCTTCCTCTGTGACTATGAGGAGGAATTAACTACCAAGGCTATAGGAGTCAAGTGAAATGACAAATGCAATAATGTATTTACAGCTAAAGTTACAGCAGAGTAACAAGCACAGCTGTGATGGTGTGGTCAGAACTTCAGAATCACATTAAAAGAACTCCATGCCCAAAATGGAGTCAGTCTCTAACACACCTAACTGTATGGATGCTTCCAGCATTTATAATAGAACACTTGGAAGCAGTCAGGTATTTTATCTCAGCACGTTTTCCTGTCATCTTCTATGGGTCAAATTAGCAATTGGCTTTGTTTGCAAATCAGCAGCACAGGAGGAAAGAATTCCACACATAAACACAACAATGTGAAATAAAAGAGACAGTAAAATAACAAAGATATTCTAATATAAAAATAACAAAGCCTTTATGAATCTGAATCCAACATTTGGGGACAATAATTATTTATGGAAAAGAGAGAGGAGCTTCTTCTCAAGAAGTCAGCAAAATAACATTTGTAACGCTCTGATAAAACACGAAGAACTGTGTAATCTTCTTTCAGCCTGCTGGAGTGTGAAAGAGCAACATTCATAAAAGTCATTAGAATTTCAGAAGTGGATAGTTAAGGAGACTTGTGACTTTTTTTTCCAATTGGTGTAAGATGTTAACAGCAAAATGGAAGTTCTGTAAGTTTCTGTCTCCACTACCAAGCCAGAGTCATGCAAGGAAAAACATCAGAGAGTTTGTGATGGCAGCCTACAGCAGCAGCTCAGGAGAGACAAATTCCCAGAACACCCAGCTGAGATCTCCCATTCAGGTGGATCTTCTGACTATCAAGAAGATCAGGAAGACACTGAGCAAATCTAAGTATTCAGATCATCAGTAGATACATTGTGCTTATTCTTATTGCCTTTTGGTATTCTGGTTCTTGGTCCTTTTCCCTGCTGCACAAGAAGTGACTAAGGAAATGGCTTCCCTTTTACACAGTATTTAACTTTGGAATTTCTAGAGTGAAAGATGGAAAGATGATTGCTCTTTTAATAACAGAAATCTATTTTTAAGATGTGGTGAATGTTCAAAGCCTAACAGCCATGAACTTCTGTTATTCAGAGAGGACACAAAGTACCTGCACAAGTAATTGCTCAAGTTTTCTTAATATTTTTTAAGAAAACATCTCAGTGGGTACTAGTACTACTTGTGCTGGGGGAAAAAAAAAAATCAATCAGCGTGACGCTTAGAAATAAACATGCCAAATGTCCTTAGTTAAAGGCACTACAAAGAGCTTATCTTCATGAAGTTATAAAATATGTTTCATTCTAGAGAGCTAATTCAGTGTAAAAATTCAACAAAAATTAAAGCCTGTGTTGTTTTTATGTGAGCTATTTAGTTAGGATAACATCTATAAAGGACTGACTGAAGTGAAAACTACCATCTGCTCTGCATTAGCATCTTACCACCCAGTCCTTCTGAAGTTACTTTTTTCTTTTTTGAAGTTACTTAGCAAATCCAGTGCCAAAGGATTTTTCTCTCTCCCTGCTCTAATCCAGTTTACTTCCTCTCTGTCAAATCTGTCAAGCAGTGAATGGTTGGTACATTTCTGTGCATGTTCTAGTTCAGCTGGTCATGGCAACTGAGCTGACACCTACTCACTTTTGGGCTACTCCCTTCTTGAAAAAGCTGCTGGGGAAAAAAAAATACTTTGCTCAAAAGCTGTCCTCACATCAACTTTGAATTAGCTCTTCCTCCCTCCCTGGCATCAATTGCTCAGTGGTTTTGTTTCTTTCTGTATTTTTTTCAAAAATAAAGGCTCCTTTGGTAATACAAGCTGTGCTTCCCCATGTCTGCTCCAGTTGAATTCCACTTGGACTCCACTTTTCTGCACACAGTTGACTGTGGATCTGATGTTTCAGATAAGGACTTGCTGCACTTTGTAAAGGCAGTATAATCCCTCAAACTTTAATGAAAATGCCCCACCCAACACATCCCAGCTGTCATTTAAAGCCAAAATGCATCAGTGAGCACAGACCATACATCAAAACTCTCATGAGAGCCTTCCAAATTAGCAAAGACTTGAGGTAGTGCAGCCTAAAATTCTTCTTTGACAAATTTTACATTTTTAAATTTAGGGGAAAGGAACTGAAACCTAAGCAAGTTTAGGTTCTTTTTTTTTTTTTTTTTTGAGTATTCATTTCCTTTAAAGTTTTCCTATGGAAAAGTCAAATTGCACCATAATTGACACTTTATGGACACCAACACAAGCACTGGGATATAACTGAGGAACAACATGGGTTTTGTGCATTAAGAAGGACCAAAATGCCACAGGACTGGGCTGGTTTGAACCACCTTGGATGCTGCAGTCAAGGAGTGAGTGAAATTTCTGGGTGTGTTCCAGTGCATGCTCAACACAGTGGAAATATTTGCCCTGATTTTCACAGGGTTTCAGTCAGGCCCAGGGGAAAGTAAAACTCAGAAAAGCCTCACAACAAATGCAATGCAGGTGTTTAGGAGCTGCTGTGTTTCAGCTTCAGATACCTGTGTATCTGTTTTTCAATAAGTATTTCAGAGAACATCTGGATTCTAACGTTAAACAAAAATGAAAGTTTTGAAAAATATTATTGTAGCTCTGATGAGAAACCCCCTTAAATCCTTTTTTTTTTCAAATTTTGTGACTATTTCAATATCCTGATATTGTTAAAGTTCATGGGCTTATGTGTGAGAAGCACCTCACAAGGATTTCAACTTCTCTTTATAAGGAGTTACTAGTTCACTTTAAAAATAGCCAGAAAAGCATTCTGTATTTAGAAAAGACAAAATCTTCCTTTCTCTCTTTCCCTGCCTGTCTCCAAAAATAAATCAGGAATTTGGTTCTTCTCTACACTCAGTTATTTTCTGCAGAAAGAATCCTAATATTTAATATTTAAGATGGTGCATTCTTGAGTGAGAATTTGACAAAAGCTCTCATCTGTATTTGCAAAGATCATGCCTGGATGATTTTCACCAAAACAGCATAAAATGTTTAAAAAAAATGTTTAATTTTATCCCATGTGTGTTGAATTCCCAAAGCACAGTGGGGAATACACTTCCCTCTACTGATCAGGTCATTGTGGTGATCTTCTCCCAGATTTAACTGGAAACTCACACTGGGGATGACTCGATGCTAATCTGAAGCTGCTGAAAGGATTTCAGGTTCTTAAGGCTTTCAATACAATTGGAAGAAGAAGAAAAAGAGTTGAAGAGTTGTTTAACAATCCACACTGCTCCAAGCCTTTGGCTACAGCTGCCATGGAGAACTCCAGGGCTTCAGTGCTAGCAGCACCTGCCTTTCCATGAAGTTGTCCCTCACCATCTATAAAAAGTCCCTTCCCTTCACAAACACAAATATTCCCTGTATTTTCAAATGGTAAATTCATTGCAGGAACACTACCAGAAGTACCAGAAACTTTCCAGGTTTTATAAATAATTTCTTGCAATAAGAGGTTTGTTGCCTAATTAAGTCCCTTAGAGGCAGCATGGTTGGAATGGATAAATATTAATTAATTAATAATGAAAATGAAGACCTTTATTTTCCTCTGCCTTTCTTCAGCAATCCCTCACAGGTCTAGTTTTTATTTTAGAATTCTTTTTTATCCCTGTTCCCTATTCCATTTTTGATGGATGTCAAATTGCCAAATTCATATGAACCTCTATCAGTTTCTTTAACTAAAGTAAGTTTTTAATAGAAAAATGAAAGAATCAAAGACATCAGCAAAAAGGACTAAAATTAATGAGTTTCTTGTTCTCTTACCAAAGCTCTCTGTCAATTCTTATGCCCTAGGACACATGGAAAATAAAATTAACACTGCAGCCAGATTTCTAAAAGTTTCAGCTGATAATAAAGAATGTAATGACAATATCTGGAAACAATAAATTGTCCTACATACAGAGAATATTACCCAAGGGTGCATATAATCCCTCTGGCTTCCTTCTTACCACTCTGAGCATAATGAAATATTACTTATTGCACTGTCAAAACAATTGCACATTAAACTTCTCCACTCAGGCCAGGCTGGCCTTAAAATTCTGGCCTGGAGCTGTGCCAGCTGAGGTCTCGGCATCCCAGCACCTCACAGAGCAGCTGGCAGGTCCATGCCAGGTTTGTGTCCCCTGCCACCAGCCACCCACACCTGGGCCACAAAGAAAAGAAAGCCCTGGCTGCTCAGGGGGATGATTCTCTCCCATCCATGGATATAAATAAATCTCGAGGCACTTTTTCATCTTTCATCAGCTCTGTCTGGGCTTTACAGAGGCTCTCTCATGCACTCCCGTGTATTTTTAATTAATTACCGAGGAAGGCTGCAGTGTAATTCCTTGATCCTGAGGCCTCCATCACCCAATGTGCCATGGACTATAATAAGCTCCAGCATCAGTGTTTCCCCTTGCCCTGCATGCCCCTGTGAGGAACTGAACATTTTTACAGCTGGGAGTCCCCACTTTTCCTGTCACCATCATATTTTCTGGAGAAATCTATTGCCCAGGATCCTTCTCCTGAGAAGCTGAGAAGCCTCAGAGAAAAATGAAAACAATAATTATCTGTTTTGCTTCTCCTGTACTTTGCTGCTTTGGAATGTGTTTGGAGATTGTTTATCCAACAGGTGCATGTTTGATTGGTTTCATGTGAATTGCTTTGACTTAATGACCAGTCAGGGTCAGGCTGTGTTGGGACTCTGGAAGGAGCCAGGAGTTTTCATTATTATTCTTTGCAGCCTTCTGTCTGTATCCTTTCTGTATTCTTTAGCATAGTTTAGTATAGTTTTAGTATAGCATTCTTTAATATAATATACTTTAATATCATAAAATAATAAATTAGCCTTCTAAGAACATGGAGTCAGATGCATCAATTCCTCCCTTTGAGGGAGACCCCAGAAAATGCCACACTTTCCCACCTGAGGAAAGGCCACCCTTCTGCACAAAAAGCAGGCAGCTCCTCACACACCTCTCTCTAAATTATTAAAATATAAATATCACTGCTTTATAACAGAGCTGCAGATGGGTACATAATAGGCCCCAAGCCTTTAATCTTTCCTTTGTGAAGAGTAGCACTTCTCTTCCCTACCAAATTATATAATGATGCTGTGTTCTTCCTTGCAGGTCTAAACCTTGCAATTCCTGGAATCAAACACAACAAGATTATCATTATGATGTTAATACAGCTCCTGCAATACTGCCCTAATACTATCTTTAAATCAAACAAATAATTTATAATTCATCATTTTCATCTTAGAAAACTGCATGCTCAGACTTAATCAGAGCTATTCCAAATCTCCAAACACAAATTATACTATCTAAGCAACTTATTTTGAAACTCCTGACCAAAAGACTTGCACTGGGTAGGAATCAGAGGCAAGATTAAATTTTCCTACTGTTTTCCAGCAGGATCAAGGCCAAGCCTCAAGGAGGGTTATCTGTTCTCTCCAGTATCACCATCATCCGCAGCCACAGAGAACATGAGGGTCTGTGCTGGACCTTGGCACAATTTTGCCTCTTGACCGCCTTGGTTGATTTTCTATTTTTTGGTTGACTATTTTCCCCATCAACCCAAAGATGAGATAAAAGCAGATCAATGCAAAAGAAGCTTTTGTTACAGCCAGAAAACTAATGAGACTTGCTTACAATGAGGCCCACAAAGAACTTTGACCAAATACAGAGACCTAAATTTAAGAGCACATTCATTCCTACACAAAGGCTAATCATGCAAACCCGACCAATCTGAAAGGCTGCTGCACCTCCAGCAATACTGTAACCCAGCCCTTTCACAGCTGGTATGAAGACTATGAATTAAAAACAAAACACACAAATTAACAGAAATAAACAAACTGAAAAAATAATCCTTGTTATGAAACATGGGAAGTTAGGCAAGTTAGACAAGTTTTACCACCACACACTAACAACTTTCTAGCCCCTCCCTTGACAGGTATTTTAAGTTTGAGGGATTATTTCCCTAATAACACTGCTCTAATTGAGTGGTAGTGAAGCATTTGTTTTGATTTGCAGAACAGAATAGCTTTCTTTGAAAGCAGAAAAGCTTTATCTCAGAAAGCCTTACACTTTAAAAGCAGGTTTTTTGCCTAAACATTGCTGTCACACTGTCTCTCATTGAAGACCTCTGCTAAATCACTGAAAATAAATGAAGTGAAATAATAATAATGTCTCAGATATTTTATTCTGTTGTTCTAGATAGTGCTGAAATCATGTGAGAACAAAATGTAACCAAAGCCAGGTAATTTATCATTTACCTCCACTGTTTCCATTATATGAAAGAAACCACTTAAAGCTGGAAGCAAGAATTCCATTAGAGACCGTTAGCCAGAAGAAATACCCAGATTAAAATCAAACAGAAAGCAGAAAAACAGAGATGATGAAGAGGAAAGCATCCTATTAGGGAAAGAGAGAATATGACAAGGGACCAAATTGCACCAGGCTACAGAGAATTGCTGAGCACTAGGTTCAGCTATTGAAGAATAAAACATTTTTGCCAATTAAATGGCAACTAATTTCAGTAATAATTACTTTTATCTCCATTTTTGTTACAATGGCATTTCTAGAGAGGATCTTGGTGCTGATGAAGAGTATCTACAAGTTACCAAAGAAGCAAAATCACCAGGAGAATGAAATAATTCCACTTCTTCTAAGCAATGTGGAGATTTTGCACCCTCTGCAGGTCCAGGAAGATATAAAGAATCTAGAAATATACCCATCCTGTAGCAAAAACGCATTTTATACTTTATTTATTATTATAAATGCATTTTATACTTTATTTATTATTTATTTCAGTGCTGCATTGCTGTGGCAATGTCAGTTTTCCCCCTTTAAGGCATCCCTGAGTGTTGTCCTTCCCAAACCAAGCCAAACAGCATATTTCCTTTTCCCTTTATGCTTTGACTCCAGCTCAGAGCACTGCCCTGCCAGCTGGGGCCAGGGCACTTGCAGTGACCACGAGCCTTCTTTAGACAAAGCTCTTTTCTTCCCTACTCTGAAATATTAGAAGGAAGGGGTTTTAAATGACCAAACCCTATGGTACACATGGCCTCACCTAAACATGATGCCCTTGTACTCCTCTGTATATTGGTTTTTTTCTTCATGTTCTAGTTCAGATTCTTTGTGCTTCTCTGCACGAGACACTTTTGACCACACACAGACTGAAAAACCAGCAGCCATCACATAATTCCTTGTAGAAATAAAATTATTTCAGGTAAAGCACACCTTTTTCCAGTGTCACTTTGGGAAAAAAAAAAGAAGAGGGCCAATTTTTAAAGTTAATATATGTCAATTTAATCATGGAATGAAAGTTCACTGTGTAAACATCATCCAACCTAATACACTGCCACAAAATATCAATATAAATAGATATAAGGAATTCAATCAACAGACTTTGAACTTGATTTCCTCAAAAGCAAGTAATCCTTTAAAATATTAAAAGAGAAAAATCTTGACAGTGCCTGAGGAAAAAAAAAAAGAAAATAAATAACACTGTATTTAAGATGAAAGTGAATTTGATGGATTTGGTAAATCCAGTTATATATTACTGGGCACCCTTATCTGATACAGCTGCTCGAGTACATGTCCCACTGCAGCAAATATAAACAAAGCCAGCAATTGATGATTAAAATTTGTGATGAAAAGACATATTGGACTAGTCTCAAGTATATTCCAGGGAAAGACTCTACACCACTCTTCCTGATGACTTCAATGTGTGTTTGAAGCAGGCAGCTGCTTTCAATTGCTTTTGAAACCTCCATTGACGTCAATAAGAAAACAATGTCAGCAAAAGATCTATGATAAAATAAGATGAGCTTTAAGAGCAACTGTGCTTTTGGTTATTTATTTTTAAAGTACTTTGTTGCTTCCAGTGGGACTCAGATGAAAAACACACTCACATTTAAGAGTATGACTCCCCTGTTTTTCCTGCCTCTCTCCTTTCTGGAGCCCTCATTTCTCATGTCTCATTTCACACCCTGCCCCTCCTACACAGAAGCCATTCCTAAGCCTTCCCCTGGTTTCCCCACCAGTTACAATTTCACTTCCCTTCCAATTTACTAAAGATCAGCAATAAATTTGTTCTCCTAAAGCATTGTCATCAGGCTTTACAGAATAACAGCCAAAGGAAGAACTAAGAAAATATTATGCACTAGGTTTATACACTGCAATTGAATTTTCACAATCAAAAGACCTACAAGTATAGTATTTCTTATTAAAAGTCCAGAGCTGACATCCAGGTAAGCCTAATATTCCATGGGGGTCACATAAATACATTAGGAAGGTTAGAACATATCTCCAGCTAAGGAAATAGCTTTAAGATCAAGATTATGCCAAAACTGAAGGATGAATGGCAGTACAACCTGCCCACAATCTAGGGAAAGGTGGGGCCTGACATCTTCATTCTTTTATAACAGCAGACAGTTTTTCAAGCTTTCTCACACTTTTAACAGTGAGAAGAAGGGAAAAAAAAACCCACTTTTTTTTCTCTTTTAATTTAACACATGGTTAAGTTGGTTGTTTTTCCTAAAGGTGCACTCTTTGTCACAGGATTGTTAGCATAGTCCAGCTTTGCTGATAATTTGATTTTCTGAACAGAAGAAAATAAAATTGTCACTTTACCTGCCCTAAACTGGTTTTAGCACATGGTTGTCTTCTCTTGCCAATGAAGTTACAAAATTCCCTTTGGAAACTGATCTGCAGACAGTTACAGAACCTCTCATTTTACCCCTATGCACCAACCATACTGAAAACTCGGCTCTTAAGATACAAATAGATATGTGAGAAAAAAAAAATTGAACTTGGAGTGTAGCAGTGTAATAAAAACAAACAACTCTGTTTACATAAATGTGGTTACTCGCCATTTCTACATGTGTGAGTCAGCACAGGCAGCTGGGACAGCCACAAGCTCAGAACTAAAACACACAGAGAACATTAATTTCTGTCACTTCAGCCAGCAGGGGATGCCCTAAGCAGCACCTGGGCAGAGGGACAAGACAAAAAGACAAAAGACAAAAAAGGCAAAAAGATGAAAGACAAAAAGACAGAAAGGCAAAAACGCAGAAAACGCAGAAAGGAAGAAAGGCAAAAAAAAAAAAAGAAAAAAGGCAGAAAGGCAAAAAAGACAAAGGCACCGTTAAACTCTGTCCATGCTGGAGGACCACTGGCCTGCTGTTCACACAGGTTTATCAAGAGTTATTCCCACTGCAGGGTCACCTGAGCATATTTACAATCGCCAGTCTTCTGCTTTTAGCTCACCCCTCCCAACATGAATATACCTCCTTCTTGACACAATAGTACCTAATTTTAACAAGGCCATTAAATAAAAGGCTGACAGTTCTCTTGCAGCAGCAATGACAACAGTGAGCCATCATCCATCCCATTTAAAAATCGACTATTCCCAGTTAGTAAATGTAAATATCTTCTCAGGGAGCCTGTTGGACGCCACCCTGGTGTATCTGTTTGTTCATATTCACAAACAACTATCTATCAACACTTCAGAGGGCAGAGAGCTGGGCTGCTGCCAGACCAGTGCATTTCCTCATCCATCACAGCCTTCCTGCCCTCCTCTCGTGAGCAGCCACCCCCGCTTCCTTTGTATGGATAATCTCAGGTGATCCAAGTTGTCAGCGTTCTTATCTGGATCAAAGATGTTGTCTCAGCTCTTTGCAAAAAACTGCAGTGGAAGAGATCCAAGATTCAGAGGGGGAAAGGCCCTAAAAGCAGGGAATAAGCAGCAATCAGATTGTACAGCTGGTGAACTGGAGAAAGCCCTTACAGGATTTAATTCAAGGCTCTTCTGAACACAGTTAGTGACCGCTTATGGATGTGCCAAATGAATGTGTTAGGCTGCTTAAAGGCATTAGTGAAAGCAGGTTTTAACATAAATTTGCAAAGATGCAATTTAACAGAGTTCAGTGGCAAGACCAACTCCATCACTTACCACACAGGTGAAGCATACAAAGGAAAATTGCATTAGAATCAGCTCAGAATAATTTACATGGAAACCAGAGATGGAAAAAAGAAAAGGTGCAAAGGGTAATGGTGCAAAAGTGTAAGATGCAAAAGGGCTTAACAGTACTTAGTCACTGACTAATTTAATATTTATAAAGTGATTAAATAGGATTTATTACAATTACTAGAATGACCTAGTTACAGATTCAAGATAGCACCATTGCTATTGTACTGGAGAGGGTATTTGAATTAATTCACACGCATGCATAAACAGAGATACCTATATCTATCTGTACAAAGGTACCTGTTAAAAATTTCCCTTGAGTGCAGTGGAATACTCACATTTGATGCCTTTGCATCTCTCAGTGGGTGGAGGAATGGAGTCATCAGCCCAAGCTCTGTCATCAACTTTTGGCAACAGCCCTCCAAGGATCACAAACATGAGGGCTCATGAGCTCTGAGAGGATTCCCACTCACAGCGAGGTACTGGCACAGCCCTCTGTGGTCCAGGAGAGCTCAAAAGCCCTCACTTAGGATCTAACAGGAATCCCAAAGGTTGTAGAGAAGCCCCAAGGAGAGGGGAGCAACTGCACCACCATACTGGAGAAACAGGATATAGCATGGGATTCAGTGGACACAGCTCTGCTGATTCTTTCCAAGGAATTTCTAACCCTGCTCTCAGAGCTTTGGTGAAAAGTTTCACTTCAGTGTTACTAAAATTGGTGTCTTGCAACCACTCCAAAGGCAGCTGCTGCAGGGAAATGATTTCAGTAAGTACTGAAAATCCACAGCTTGCTGATAAATTTGGGTACTGTCCATTGCACTCACTGAGGGGGGAACCAATCAAAGCATTCTGCAAATGTTCCTCACACAAAAACTTTCTTCACTGCTGATGTACCTCTTCCTACTGACATTGTCAGATCCAGGAGCATGATGTTGTGCAAATAAGACTGACAGAAGTAGATCTGTCTCAGTAAGAGCAGACCTCTCCTGCTCTAAGTTACTGGGGCTTGTTTACTTTTGTTTTTAAAGACAGGCTGAGAGCATTCAACAATTCACAAACCCGCTGAAGGCTGTGACAGGGTGCAGCACAAAAGGGCAAAATTTGGGTGCTAAAGGCATCCTACAAGAAGGCCCCCTGCAAAATGGTCATCTCCTGCACAGTGCTAGCTACACTTTGCACAGCAGTGCCACTTTCACCCTGCCCATACCCACAGGCTGCAGTTTTGGGGGGGCACAGGGCTGGGTGCCCTGGGGGGCTACCCAGAGCATGACAGGGAAGTGACTCAGCCAGAGCACTTAATTAATTAATTAAGGGATTAAATCCTCCCTCCTGTTTGGAGAGACTGAGAGGGTTGAGGATCCTTAGCCTGGAGAGCAGAAGGTTCAAGGGGGGTCTTGTCAATGAATACAAATACCTGAAGGGAAGGGGCAAAGAGGACATAGCCAGGCTCTTTTCAGCACTGCCCAGTGCCAGGATGAGAGTCAGTGGGCATGAAGTCAGAGGAAGGTCCCTCTAACATTACAGAACACTTTTCCACTCCAAAGGTGACTGAGCATTGGCACAGTTTGCCCAGACATGTTGTGGTGTCTCCATCTGGACACAGCTCTGAGCAGCCTGATCCTGGTGGCCCTGCTTGAGCAGGGAAGAGGTTCCAGATGAATTCTAGAGGTCCCTTCCCATCTCACCATTGTGTGGTTCTGTGCTGGGTCTCAATCTTCACCCATTACATATCCTGAAAAGGTGCCCAGTATGCTTCCTTTAAACTTACAGGAAAAAAAAACCACCCAATTTTACTGAAATATATATAGAGATACTTACCTTTTTAACAGTTTTAAAAAAAATCACATTTGTTGTTTCACTGTTGCTTCAATCAATACATTGCAATGTTTTGTCAGCTATGCAGTAGTAGACACTTGTGAGAGGCTCCTTAGCATTAGTTCAGGAAAATAATGCAAATTGTTTCCCCAAGGAACCCTGTCAGCCAGGTTGGGACTTTCTGCCTAAAACCTTTCATCTCTAACAAGTGGACCTGATGGTCTTGGAGATCTTTTCCAGCCTTAATGGTTCTATGATTCTGTCTAGACAAAGCACTCCCATTGCACTGCTCACATGAGAGATTTGCATTTTTCGCCTTTCAGCAGAATCTGATCACGAAGGAGCACCATTGCTCTCTAGAAAAGTCACTCCCAAGGAGGGACAACTCTGAATCAGACACTAGTAAATTTCCAATCAGGTGGTAGCGACCCATGGGCATGATTAACAAGGTTGTGGACAAGTCACCACCTGAACCTGCAGGCTCTGATTCATTAAAGATCATGGCAGGGTGCCCGAGGGAGTTGCCAGGCTCTGCAGAAAGTGAAATCACCATGACTCAGCTAAAAAGTTGATGTGAACGGGTCCCAGTCACCACCCATACTGCATCCAGCAAATAACAGCAGTTAGAGAATAATTAAAGCCTTTTAAGCCCTCATAAAATCAGGTTTTATGTGGCTTTGAATGATGAGTTGCCTTCCTCAATGCAGATAAAGAAATCAGAACAAAAATGCTGGAACAGAAAAGCCTGTACACGTAACAGAGTCTTTCCAGCAATTCTCCTCTGCCAGCCCATGCTGCGGATGAGTTGCCAAAATCTCTCCCTGCTCCTCCCTGGCCTGCAGGAAGTTCACTCCAAAATCATTAATGTCTTCAAATAAAGATTTATAGGGAGGAAAATTGTTGATGGCTCTGTTAAACAAATGGGTAAAAAGAAAAAAGGCAATTATGTGGGGTTTATACCTTCCACACCAAGATTTATTGCAATTAAAGCAATAAATAGCAATTAATAGCTCGATCTCAGCATTTCCTAGGCTAATCTGTACATAATTTTAATCAGTTCCTATTGCTGTTGCACCCAAGTGCCTTTAATAAAAAATTAAGTAATACAGATATGACATAGGCTTGGTATAAAATCTTTTCAATGCAATTGGAGATTAGTGTAAGAATAGTGTGGTCCTCTCTGGCCTCAAAAACAATGTACCATTACTAAATTTATAAAACCTCAACAGACTTTTCTCTTTTCTTTCTTTTCTCTTTTCTTTCCTTTTTTTCTTTTTTATATCTTTCTTTTCCATCAAATTCATCACATCTCTCACACTAGCTTTGCCTTTTTCTCGTTTTGGGTGGGGTTGTATGAGCTATGTGTTTTTTCATATTTGTTTTCAATAGAAGACACCTCCTCTTGCTGCTCCAGTTTGACCATTCTGGAATTATCAGCCACTTTGAAAAATCTGATTCCCTGCTTCTCTATCTCTACATCATATCAGTGGTTTTTTTTGGTTTTTTTTCCCATTCTGGAATGTGTGATGACATCCAAGGCAACAGAAAAATGACAATAAGGCTTGGTTAAGCCAATGGCTTAGAAACCAGGCCAGGGAAACCAGGAAGAGATTTTGTTTATATTTAAACCCAGAACATGCATTTGCTAGCCAGCTAAAAATACTGTCTCATAAAAGCAGCTTAAATAACCAAAATGCACAAAAAATTTTAACAAATCAAAGTCCAACATCAGTTAGCGACTCAATAACTCATGGTTGTTCTATATTTTGGTAAGCAAACATTAAAATCTAAGTATAAAATATTTAATTCTCACTTACACTGCACAAGTCACAAGATGACACCAGCAGAACTTCCATAGCATTAAAATTGGTGGTCAGGGATCAGCAGGGAGCAAGTGAGAGTTTATAGCAATATAAGGAAAAGGGAAAAAGTAGACTCAAGCAGAAAAGCATCCCTGCTGTGACAAATAAACACAAAGTGTCTGTGACATGTGAGATGCCTAAGGTAGGGTGTTGAACTTATATCAGCTCCATGGTGTGAAGCATCTTTTCTTCCAGACAGCTGCCAGCCAAGCAGCCCTGTCTGTCCAAGCTCTGCCTCTTGATTTCTGAGGCACTGCACTCACACAGAGTCTCCTGTCACCTTTAAATACCACTTTTTGTGGAAGAGGTTTTACAGGGACTCCTGTGAGCCAGAGAGAGAAGTTTGATTAGAGGATCCATGTTTACCCCTGGAAGAATTTTCCAACAAATTCGTTGACATAGAAACCAAGAAAGAAGGATAAATAAGAGAAAGCTGCAACTGCCTGTTCCAATAATCACTTTGAATGAGTAAAAGTGTAAACTTCTGAGTTTTGTAAGAATGTATAAAAAGCATGCATGTTATAATAAAAACAGGTTTGAACCTTCTGAAAATGGAGTGTTGCTTTGTGACTGTCTCAGCTATGACAACTTTTCACCCTGTGCAAAAAGCAGGAGGGTTATTGGACTAAAGCACCCCGTGTTGACAAATCACAAATCCATTGTAGAGCATCTGACCAGTACTGGGTGGAATTTTAATTGGGTGAAATTTTAACTGGGGGCCAGGGAAGAGATTCCTTCACACAGACTGATGGTCCAGCAGGGAGCCCATCCCTCTGCAAACACAGGGAATGCAGAAGAAATGAGCTAAAAGGTAAGGTCCACGTTCCCTTTTAATGAATTCCTCTCTGAACAACAGACGAGCCTAACATTTTTGAGCAAAAACATGAAAAATTCAGTCCATTTGCCACCACTGGAGAAAATCCTGCAATGGGCTGACGGGCATCTCGTGGGTGCCGGCGGTGACGGGGAGGGGCGAGGCGGGGCCGGCTCCGAGCCTTATAGCGGCCCCGAGCGACGGACGGACAGACGGACAGCGGCAGCATGGCCATCCCCTGCGTGGAGCTCAGCAACAAGATGAAGATACCCGCCCTGGGGCTGGGCACCTGGCAGGTAGGGAGGGTGGGGATGCGGGGGGAGATGCCGGGATGAGAATTAAGTTAAAAACGAGAGAATAGAGAGGGAAGCGCTCCCTCTAACCGCGGGATCCGTGCCCTGCGCGGGCGGGATGGCGGCGCTTGTGTAACCGGGCGGGATGCCAGGCGCGGGGGGAGCAGCAGGCAAGGGGGAAAAGGCAAAAAAACATATAAATTAGGGGTCGTGGAAGGTGGAAGGAGGCACAGAGTAAAAGAGGGGAAGCGAAAGAATCGGGCCGAAAAGAGCGAGTGGCAGCGGCGAGCAGCGCCGGGATGGGGTCGCGGTCTGGGGGGGTCTGGGTACCCCGCCCTGGCGGGGAGGATTTGGGGAAGGTGAAGTGGCGAAACTGCTTGGGCAACCTAGGGAGCAAAGAGGGGAAATGGCAGAGGAGGTTGCGCTGCTGGCAGCGGCAGAGTTGGTTTTTCTTGCAGAAACAAACTCCTTTCTGCTCCGTGCAGAAACGCCGCTGCGCCTGGAAACTCCGCCGGGTTCCAATTAAACACAGGTGATGAGCAAACTCCAGGAGCAGCTGGAAAAGGGGACTGAGGAGCTGTCACAGCACTGAGACCTGCCAGGGGGACATGGCAGAGCTCATGGCTGGCTTCTGTCTGCTTTCAGGCTCCTCCAGGAAAGGTGGAAGAGGTGGTGAAGTTTGCCATTGATGCTGGCTACCGCCACTTCGACTGTGCCTACTTCTACCAGAATGAACATGAGATAGGGAACGCGGTCCAGCAGAAGATCAAGGAGGGAGCTGTGAAACGGGAGGACCTCTTCATTGTCACCAAGGTACAAGGGTGCAAGATTATTTGGGCACTTAGCTTTTCTTGCAGAGAAACCCTTGTTGGACCCGTAAAGTAACACAGGGACCTATTCCCTTCTCTGACATTCACTTCATGGTTTTCTTGTTGTGTCTTAAAAGTCCCATCCTGTATTTACAATTTGGACTCAGCTTTATCAGGTACTGCTGACAACTTAGGAAAGATATCACAGATATTGCTGATCTAATAATTTCCTGGCATTGATTAAGTCAGTTGTACCAGATGTTCATTTGGATGCACCCAAGATAAGGGGGAAAAAAAAAAAAAAAGGCAAGAGAGTTGTCTGGACTCATCAGTGCTAAGCAAGACATTTGAAAACTCTGTCATGTACAAATGGTAATCCTGAAAAGGTACAGAAATCAAAGCATTTTATAGGTGTTTTCTTTACTCCTTATTTCATCCACTTGTCCCAGACGTGCTCCTTAACAAAAAGGAGCTAATAAGTTTGGGGGTTTTCACCAGCAAAACCAGAAATCTTTGACATTAACTAAGATTCCCCACATTAAACTTTTTTTTTTTGTTAAAGAACATTGCTCTTTTAATAATACTTGTTCTTCTATTTAAACAACTTGAATTTTAATTTCAAAAATGAAGTAAAATTGACAACCGTTCCCCACGTGGACAGTTAAAAGGGACAGAAATAAGGTATCTATGGCCCAATAAGGCTCAATAGTCAAAATTTAGGCTGAAAAAAATAATTGTAACACTAACAGCTTTGCTGTGTCAGATGCACTTGCCAGATGGTTACATTTATACCTGAGAATACCTTCTCACAAGTGGGAATCCTGACTCCACCTCCAGGACTGTTGGCTCTGTGGTATGTTTGTCCTGCCTTAACAGTGAAATGTTGCCTCCTCATCTTCAGCATGCACTGACTTCAGTGGGGAGGGAGTTTTCCTCCAAGTGAGAAGCTTCTGTCCCCTGGCCCGCCCTGTGGGAGCTGTGAAGTGACAGTGGGGCTTGTTCTCTCCCCACAGCTGTGGAACACGTTCCATGAGAAGCACCTGGTCAAGGTAGGATTCAAGAAGAGCCTTGCTGCACTCCAGCTGGACTACCTGGACCTCTACCTGATGCACTTCCCCATGGGATTCAAGGTAGTTCTGCTCTCCACACCTTTCCTCCTTACGACACACTGCATCCTCTAACCTTTGCTGTGGCCATCTTCATCACACAGCTGGGATACAGGGTTCATTTGGCTCTTCCCTGATCCCCGTGGCAGCAAAAATTTGGTCACTAAAGCAGTGGTGTGTTTTAGCACAGGGGTCTGGCTTTTGATGCCTTTTGGAAGGAGATGGAGGTGTGAGACCCCTGGGTCTTCTGGGAACCAGCACAGGATGGTGGTTACAGCATGGACATCTAGGTTTTTGGGGATGTTGGCTTGGCCTAAGTAACCACCAGTGAAAAATGAAGCATAGCACAGAGGGAATGTGTTTCTTCCCCCTGTCTACATCTGTGTAAAATAAATAAGAAACTAGAATAAAGGGGCCGTGGAGTGTCTGTTCCCTCCTCTCCAGGTCTGCCAAAGTTACGTAATTATTATAATCCCCACACTCCTTGCATGCAGGGACTGATTTTGCTAAATATGGCCCTCGTCCAAAAGAGAATACTAATGGACAAGCATCATTTTTAGTTATGCAAGATGTTTGAACAACCTGCTAACTTGCTGCCTGTAAATGCAGTCCAAAGTGCTGACACACTGTGGGAAATTCAACACTTAAAACACTTTAAAAAGTCTGTGTATTATCTGCCTTGATTTGACAGGCTGGTGAGGAGCTGCATCCTCTGGATGACAAGGGTCACAGTATTCCCAGTGACACAGATTTTCTGGACACATGGGAGGTAAGTCAATAGCTGCTCTTCAGAGAAAGTATCAGCTCTAAAGATGGAGCAGAGATCTGTGTGCAAAATGAAATTGAGGGATATGTTTGACTATGAAGTACAGCCACACAAAATCATATTTCAGCCTGTTTGTATCTCTCGTTTTGGGGAGCAAGAAGGGGATGGTTTTAGTAAGGCTAAAGGGAAGGAATCTACCAGCACTGTAGTTAGTGTTTCTAAAATACGTGGATACACATAATGGTAGAACCAACCCTTCAGATTAATCTAGATGTGGCTGTTAATTTACTGGGTGTTCATACAGTTAGGATTCTATTTTCTTTCATGAACTGAGATAGTTTTATGTAATCTAATCTAGCCTGAGTTGTTTGTTCATTTGCCACAAGCTTGAGGGAAATAAAACAATGTAGTTTGACAGTAATACCACCAACTCACACCCACCTTGGTTGTCCTTACTCATTAGGCCATGGAGGAGCTGGTGGATGCTGGCCTGGTAAAAGCCATTGGTGTGTCCAATTTTAACCATGAGCAGATTGAAAGGATCTTGAACAAGCCAGGACTGAAGCACAAGCCTGTAATGAACCAGGTGAGAATTTTGTTTCCCTTCCTCAGCTAACCTTGCAGTCTGGAATCATAGAATGGATTAGGATTGGAATCATAGAATGAGTTAGGATTGGAATCCATACTTTAAGGATTGTTTAGATCCCCTTTCCATGAGGCTGGAACCTTCCATTTAGAAGTATTTCTAAATATATTTAATATGTGTGTGTATATACATAATCAGAGTATACCTAAATTCATATAACATATAATATGCATGTTCTATATAAATAATATATAATCTATATTTAGAGTAATCTTAAATATATTCAGCAAAATCCTCACTGGGAATTTCTGCACCAACATGGGACTATATTGCACAGCACTTACTCATTTTTCAACATAAAATAAACCACTCAGCTTCATTATACAAAGGAGGTTGAAGAGTACAATTACATAACAAATTCTCACCACATACCTCATGAATGTAATCACAGGACAGCAGCAGCTTAAGGACCTTCTGATTTTCTTCCACATGCAACTTTTTGCACGCAGCCAAGGGTGCTGAATGCCCATCTCTTCCAGATGGGGAGTATCCAGGGAAATCCCCACACTAGCTCAGGTGAAAGTTAACTACTGTACACGTTTTTCATGTCGCCATGCCTGGTAGAGAAGTGTTCAGAGACAGCTGGGTATGTGCACAGGACCATGTGAAGGGCACAGACACAGCCCTGTGCTCACGCCATGGCTTGTGGCAGCTGAGCAGCATCCCCGTGGAGCTCCTGTTGCTTTCAGGATGTCTTACCCAAACATCTACTTGCAACATCAACTTGCTTGCTTAGGTTAGCTCAGATCATCTCCCCAAGCTCCTTCAGGAGTGAAAGAGGCTTCTTGAGGCAAGGAGAGGTTGGGTGCATCAGAGCAGAAAGTAAACTTGAGGCATTCAGAGCTGCCCCTCTGACAATGCAATCCTGCCCTGCAGTAGCCCAGGAAGGCTCATTTACCACATTCCACACAGATAACGCTTCCACTCTTCTCATCTATTTTTTGCTTTCTGTGGGTAATATGTAGCATGAGAAAGCTCTGTTCTCTGGTAGGCCCCTAGATACTGCTGTGACATTAACAATTTTTTCATAAAATAGATTTGAATCATGACACTGGAAGTCACGTTTTCTTTGACCCAAGAGGATTTAAAATGTAATGCTCTGCAGCTCAGCAAAGTCTGCCTCTTTCATCAGCCATCTTTCTGTGCCTGCAGGTGGAATGTCATCCATACCTGACCCAGGAGAAGCTGGTCAAGTACTGCAAATCCAAAGGGCTGGCTGTGACTGCATACAGCCCCCTGGGCTCTCCTAACCGCCCGTGGTAAGAGAGCACTGCAGCCTTTCTGCACACAAAACACTGCAGTTGAACTAGGAAGATTATTATTATTATTAATTATTTTAAAATTAGGTAAATGATACAGTTAAAACAAGAAAAGTTCTGTTGTCTTGATGCAGATTGTGTCACATGATGTAAAGCTCCTACAGCAAAGCCATCACCTTTCTACTGCCACCCTTTCTGTTTTTTAACAGGGCTAAGCCAGGGGAACCCACACTTATGGATGACCCCAAGATTAAAGACATTGCAGCTAGACATAATAAAAGCCCTGCCCAGGTAAGCTGCCAGAGCAAAACATTCCTCCTCCTCCACAGATGTCTTACAGACCGGTAAGAATAAGAAAGCAGCATCCTAGCAGATGCTACTTTCTCTAGAGATACATTACAATGTGACTGAACTTGACTCTTAATTTGTCCAAGTTCTTGACTCTCCATTCTACCCAAGTTCTTAACAGCATTCATAAACATTATCAGCTATTTTCAAGGAGGTCTTGAGTGCCAGGTTTTGGGTTGGATGATCAGCAATGGTACATGCTTACCTCAGGTGTTCACCTTCCTAAATTTTTATTCCTTTTTCCAGTTAAGTTATTGTTCAGAAGAGCCCTGCAATTTGGAGACATATTTGATTGCCTCCAGTCTGCTTGTGTTCACAAAGAATTATTGAAAGCTGCTTAATTATTTAAGGTTTCTTTTTCTCTATTAGTTCGTTAGTCACACAAATTAGTTGTTGCCTGGGGTGTGCAGAACCTGCACTTGAAACAAAGCCACATGTTCACATGCAATCAAAGACAATCATATTTTAAGACAGGAGAGCAGGATGAAAACATTGTAGGCAACAGCTGGGGTTTTTGCGGGGAGGGAGCTTTTAAATCCTCTAAATACATTTTTCCTTTGATGGACTTCCAAAAGCTGAACCTTTGTGAGTACTTACCTGTGAGCCCAAAATAATCTGTACTGTAATTATGCTCATGGAGTGTGAGCACTCACCTAATTCAAGCCAGAGCATCATAATTTTTTTTCCCTTACAACAAAAACAAAACAAATCCTGCAAAAGCCACAATGTAGAAACAACATAGGCTTGAAAACAATTATGGTTTGCCAGTCTTCTGTCAAATACATGAGCGAATCCTGGCATATCAAACTCCTGTGTGCAAAGTGGTAGTCTTCCAAAAAGTGAAAAAGAAGTTGTCAAATAAAAGAAAAAAAAATCCACAACATGTGTTTGAATAGATTTCCTGGGACCTCAGTGTCCATGCTCCTCCTTGTTCTTTCCTAGGTCCTGATCCGCTTTCTGGTCCAAAGAGACATCATTGTCATTCCCAAGTCTGACAAGCCACACCGCGTTGAGGAGAACATGAAGGTGAAGTTCCCTTGGGAAATGCTGCTGCCTGGTTTTGTGCAGCATGGGCACCCATGGCCCCTCTGTGTTTCCAGGCAGCACCTGAGGCACTGGAAGGGGGATCCAGAAATTTGAAAATCTGGGGAAAGCATTTTGTGCCTGCTAGGAGAGAAATGGGTTACACCAGGCTGTCTGAGCTCTGCTGCTGCAGAAAGGGAGCCCCAGGTTTGGACTTGCCCTTGGGGAAAAGGTTAACAGGTCCTTAGGGTGTAAAGGAACAAGCTGAGAACAAACACCAGGCCTGTTAGAGTTTGTCTCACTGTGAGGCTGTGGCTCCCCTTGGCAGTGAAGTTCAGCTGGATGTTTGCTCATAAGGTGTGGCATCTTATACAATACCTCTTTCTTTCAATCCATGGTGAGAGGGTTTGGAGTTATTTTTCCTATGAACCCCTGGAAAGAACTCTTCAGATGATTACTTGTGAGGCAACTATTTGCAGTTGATACCCAGTGGCCCTCTCTCATAGCAGAAAATTTACCTCCAGTTCCAGTATTTGTGACGCATCCTGAGCACCTAAACCCTCTGTGAGAATTACAACACAAAGTGCAGTGGTGTTGGGATTCAGCCACCCAGAAATTTAAGACCTTGCTATGAACAGCACCTCAGAAACAAAAGGACTGTCTTGATGACTTCAAGGGTTCTTATTTGCCTCAGAAATAAGAGGATTGCTTAACTGTGCTTAATGCATTCCTACCTCAAGTCCTAAGTGCATGAAGCACACTTAGCAGCTAACTACTCACAAAACTCAAACCTAACTAAAAAGAGCCTTTTTTTTTTTCTTTTCTCTTTCCCTGTTAGGTGTTTGACTTTGAACTGTCCAAAAAGGAGATGGATGTCATCCTCAGCTTTAACAGGAACTGGAGGGCAGTTCCAGTGACCCAGTACGTTCCTTATTATCCTTACTATCTATTCATCCTATTTCTGTCTGTATTTTCACTCCCCCCAACTTGAAAACATACATGACCTGAACCAAAACTTTAAACTTGAATGAGGCATGTCCTGGATCTTCAGGAGAGAGGTTCATTTGGAGTGTTCCCTCCAGCATATTGCTGTTCCAGGGGCTTTCTCCAGGCCTGTGTCCAGTTCAATGACAGCTGCAGAACCTGAGTACCCTGGCAGGAGGGGAGGGAGGCTGCAACAGGGAAATGCTGCTCAGGATACTTTCTGCACTGTTTGAACAACAGGAGCTTTTTCCTTTTCTTGAATAACAAAATCTTTCTCTTTTCAGAGCTGTCAACCACAAGGACTACCCATTCAAAGCAGAGTATTAAATGCAGGACCTCCATTTAACTCCTTCCAGATTAGATGTGCTCTGCAGCTTGATCTTCATTTCTTCTTCTGTACTTGATAATCATTATGAGCAGCTATTTTTTCCTGTTTTAAGGAGGAGACCACTAACTGATATAACAATGCAGCAATAAGGGTGCGGTTTTTGTAAAGGTGCTTAGCAGAAATCTGGTTTTAATTAGTAAAAAGACAATGTCTTTTCCTTTCCTTTCCTTTTTATCTGGTCTTTCTTAATTAGAGACATGCTTAACAAAAAAAACAGGGACTTACATGGAGTTTTTTATATGTTACTTCCAGTGTGGTCAGTCATACTGGCTCATGAGTCACTGTCAAAAAATGCTCTAATTACATTGCTTTTTATATATTTGTGATTTTCATAGTGTATTTCTAAAGCTCTAAAATTTTATATGAATAAAGTTTATTAACCACAAAAGTTGATCAGTGTAGTCCTTAAAAAAATTTTATATAGTTTTTCTGAAGTCTGGGGTTTTACAAATTTTAATACAGATAGAAATAAGTTTCTAATTTCTGTGTGAGGACAGGACATACAGATCACTTTGTGGCTTATTCTTCAAAACAGGATTTAGCTCTAGATAGGACCTAAAGAACAAAGCTGTAACTTCCTCTGAACACCCAGAAACTGAACTCCTGTGTGATTTGTAGGGAAAGTCAAAGGCAGCATCACGGAAGGAATAAGTCAGAGTAAAACCCAGGCAGCTGAACATCAGGGCTGACTCCAACATCAGACTGGGAGGCTCAAACGTAAACTTAGATTTTGCAGCTCTGCTGGCAGCACCCAGAATATTACACTCAGACAGGGGCTGGCTTTATCTAAGGAAAGCATGGAAAAAACTTCTTCAAAATCACCAAAGCAAATCCTGGGACAGCTTCTCAGTTAATTGCTCTAAAATATTTTCAGACAGATTTTGCTAGGCCAAAGCCAAGCTGGTTTGTGGCATCAGGAGGGACATCCTTAGGGGTTCTTCACCTTATCTCACGAGGACTTAGCAGAATTCCTATCCCACTTACAACCACTGGTCCATTCCTGCTCATTAACAAACAGGGCTGCTGCTGGAAATATCCCATTTATTGCAGATGCAGTTTCAGAATACATCGTTTGAACAAATTGTTTTTATTGCAGCCATCAGATGTATTTGAAAGACTCAGAGGAGCATTTACAAAACCCCCAAACAAAAACCACGACAACTCACAGACAGTGTCAGGCACAGCTTCACCCCCTACAGATAACTCTGTGCATCTCTGCATGTAAACAAGATGTCTCAGCCAAGCAGGGGAGCACAGCTTTGGGTTGAAATAGAACCTTTAGGAAGAAGCCAGATGCTGTAAGACATGGAAGTGGTGACAAGGGAGGTCCTGGGGGTTCTGGTGCACAACAAAGCTGTTAACAATGTGCTCAGGGACTACCTGAGTTGCTCAGTTTATGCCACCCATACACTGTAGGATGCAAATGCCAAACTGTAGGGCATGTAAATCCAAACCAAGCTGACGTCTCAAAGCCATGTGTTTACTATATACAAATGAAAACGTCTGTAAATAAGATATTCAGGGGAGAGAGGTAAAAAGAAGCATCACAAAGACAGAGGTTTACTTCATTTTTGGTGGACCTGGTGTAGGGCACTGATGGATGGCAAGATATAGTGTACAGTCATTTGAAACAAGCTCCAACTCTGCTTACATTTTTTTCTTTTTAATTATGGTAGTTTTATATAAATTAAACTACAACGTTTTATACAAGTGACCTATTTTTGACCCTCTATACCCTTACCTTTTCCTCTTTTAAAAACTATACTTTCTTTTTAATTACCCATTACTGGGCAACTGACATTTAAATTTTTTTATACTTATCTCACCATACCTCTAATGACAATTATGAAATCTTACTATAGAAAAGTGTGTGATTTTGTCTTTATTTTTTTTTAAGCTGTGATATTGGCTAATTATGTATGTTTATTGCTAAATATAATACTCTAGCACATATTAAAGCATTCTACCATTAGTAGTGCCTTTAGGCTAAACTTTGTAAAGCTATGTGTGTATATATATTCTAGACTGCATTCAATTACTAGTCACTAACAACAAAAAGAAATATCAGTACCGCTGTCAGCTAACATAATCATCCAAATTTAGGTATTAACTTAAACTAGAATGGAAAAATTGATACTTAAAAAAAGTATAAAACAAAAAAAAAAATTAAAACACGTTATTGATGCAGTATTTCTCATGACATGGGCAACTTACAGAAAATATTACATTGTCAACTAAAGATATTTCTTCCATGCCTTAGTCTAAAGTGCAGAAAGAAAAAGACTTCTGTATTACAAAAGTAACCATTGGTTTTATAGGTTTACTGCACACCTTTCCCAAGCAACTTCACTTTACATGTGTTTTGGGTTGACCTCTAATGCCAGCTGAAATCACTGTTCAGATACATATTTATGACTTTCAGTAGGAGAGTATATATTTCACAGCATGGGTTTCTTTAGGAATAAAGGCTCTTGTGCAAAGGCAGTACTATTCTGATGAATGTCTAGACTGATTATTAAATACAGTGCTAATATACATGGTTTTAACTGGGATAATGCAAAAAAAAAAAAAAAAAAGACATTTTGGTAAATAAACATAAATATAAAAAGAACAATTTAGCACTTTTTCCTTATTTTTTTTCCCCCAAACTGATTGGTCCAGCGTCTCTAGTGGCCTTCTACGGTTCTTTCTCACATTGTCTCAAACCTGCTGAGAAAGAGACACATTAAATATGGCTTGAAACAACCCAAACACATCTCTAGCACAGAAAAGGCACAGCCCTCTAGGTCAAGATGTAAGAAGGCAGCACACGAGCTGGGTGCTGCTCTGCTCCTCTACTGGGGGTGCTCTGAGTGGGTCCCCAGAGGGACAAAAATCAGAATTTCAGCCTCTGAGGGGAGGCTCAGCAGTGTCCAAACTCCTCTGCTGGGACTGCTCCTGTGGCTGGAGAACACCTTCCATGGTGCTCTCACCCTGAGCCAGCCCAAAAACCCCTCTCCTGACACTTTGGTTTGAAAAAGGACAAGAGGAGCAAAACAATTCTGCTTTGCACGGCTCTCAACCAAAAAGAAAAGTTCACAGGCACACCATACCTCTGGATTTACATAAAACCACTAAAAATGGGTGGGCACACATTCAAGTGTAGAAAACCAAGAATTTTTCTCGATTTGATCACTTCAGTCTTAGCAAAGAATCAAGGGATGTTGCAAAGCATCCTTAAAGCTATTAAACTGATCAATGAACTTCCATTCTTCCCCACTGGTTCTTAGCCATACAAGTAGTTTAGTTTGCTTTATTTGGGGTGCTTTAGGTTAAAATAAAAATAAAAAGCTAAGAGGTCTATTTTGCTGATTTCTTTCTGTAAAACTAGGTCGTGTTTCACCAGCCAGTGGTTTCAAAATGACAATAGCATAACTATTTTTGCCCTGAAAAGACACCAATGCACAGCTCCAGCAAAAGCAATTTCTCAGCCATTCATGTTTCAATGATATTTTAATGGAGTTTTGAAAGGCAAAGGTAAAAAGGGGTTTCTGCATCAACAAGAACAGCTGCAGAATTTTAAAACACAGGTGCAGCTATGCAAAAATGTGGCAATATTTCTGTATAATAATAGGTATTACAATGTTTGCATTATATTATTATATGTATATCATCAAATATTGTATGTATTATTTTATTAAATATACGTATAATAGTGTATGTTAACAATATATGCATAACATGATTATATTATAAATATGTAATAATATGTATTAAATTATAGAAAAAGGTGCAATATTATGGCATTACTTACCATTAGTCTCTGATTTCTTTCCCGTAGCTGATACCTGTTTGAAAAAGCAACAACACATAATTAAAATCCCATATAGGAGAAAATTGCTATTTCTAACAAGAAAAAAAAAAACAAACCAAAAACCAACAGATGTCCACACATAACACAGCTCAGCCAAACAGGAATATAAAAGAGATACACTGCTTTCTGAACCTCATTGTTCTTTCTTTTATAGCTAAAAAGGTGGGTTAGTAACAGAATATTATCCTGTAAACTCTGCCCAGAAGTGTTCTTACCTTAGAAGCAGCAGCTGGCTTCTCCACTGACTGCTTCTCCCAGAGATTACGTTTGCCAGATACATCTCCTGGTCTTAAATCCTGCATTTTTAATGGCAGAGAACAGAAACCAACATGAGTTCAGGTTTATTTTCACTTGTGAAAGAAAAAGTTACAATACAACTTCCTCACAAGAGAAATTGAGGAACATCCACCAGCGGTAAATATTACATTTTCTATCAGTTATAAAAATTATATTTCACAAAATAACTCCACACATATCCATGTTTTGAGACAAAAACCAATCCTGTTGCATCAATTTCATATGGCACAGACTGGTCTTAACTCAGTATGTTCAACTTAGGAAGTGTAGTGAAAAGTCATTGCACCCTCAGATTTAAAAAAAACAAATTAAAAATCCAATTTTTGCAGAAAAAAAAACCCACATTTTTTCAGGGGAGTATTTCTGCTAGGGAGGAATTCAAAAGTAGCTTTTTTGGTGATTTTAGATCAAAATAAAAATATTTTCTTTTAAAAAATATGTGAAAAACAGAGTTGGAGTTTTCATACAACAGAAGAGCAGATCCTGCTCTACATCCTTAAATACAGATTTCAGAACTTATCACTGTAGCCCTTCATATCCATTTAAATTTCCATTGCATCCTTTGCAACCTTAGGATGTGCCAATCACTAATTCGATAGAAAAAAAGCAACAACAACAAAAAAACAACCCAAAAAACAGATGAGGTAAAGTGAATAAAGAATCTCTGAAAATGAGAGTATTATTGAGACTTTAATCAAAACTCCATATAATTGTCAATTAGCTTCTTGGGGAAAAGGAGGGCTGCAAATGAAAATGGCATCTGCTGGGCAGCTGGATTGATATCCACCTCTGTGCTTGGCAAACAAGAGACTCAAACAATTTTGGACATAAGTACTCTCCTTTTCAGGAAGAATTCAAGTCCTGCATGACTTCCAGGATTTTGTACTGGAAGATCTGTAGGGAGGTAAGTTTTCTGCAAGTGAGAATTTCTACCTGTGAAATGCTCAGTGATGAATGGAAATGAGATTCCTGCAAGGGGTATTTGTACCCAGCAGAGACCCTCTAGAACTGATCACAATTTGCAGCCACACAGGGTTGCTGATGATTAAAACTCGAAGCCAATTTTGCTCTTTAAAAAGGCAGCTCAGAAGCAAGAGAGGAAGGAAGAAAGCAATTTTGACCTTATCATAAAGCCATTTGCAGGGGACATCATCACAAATTCATTTCCATAGTCCTGAAATAACTTGGGATCTGTGACTTCAGTTCACTGTAAAACTGAAATCTTTCCTCTGCCTTGAATTCAATATTCTTCCAAAACCCACAAAAATTTTGATGGTCACAAAAACTTTGAACATTTCTTTACTTCAGTGGAATGTGATGTGGGTGAGAAGTTATTTGCTTAAATAAGAAATTCTACCCTTCCTTTTGATTAATCCTGACCAAAAAAAAAAAAACCAAAACACACATTATAGATGTATATAAACCTTCATAGTCAATTATAAAAAGGTTTACCTGACCAACTTAGCAAACAGACCCCCAAAGAAGAAGAATAGGAGGAGGGCACGTTCCTTCAAGCAGAGACATTGAAAGAAGAAAGAACAATCTATTGAGAAAGAGGGAAATTAAGACATAGATAGAAACAGCTGGCTGAGGGAAAAACAAGAGATTAGTTTTACATTGTCTAAAAGATGCAACTTAAAAGAAAAGAGAGAAAAATCTGGAGGCAGATTCCGTAGTGGACAATGCTGCAAATTTCAAACTCCTCTTTAGGACAAACAGGAGTGTGAAATGAGAAAGTGTTTTTCAGGCTGCACTTTTCATAAAGGGCAGGTGAACTGGCAGAAAAACACTGCACAAAGATACAGGAAGAAATCAGTTCTTTAACAAAATCCTGAAGTTAAATCATTAACATCACAAACAATTCTCCGGTATGGATATTTAGGTCCCTCATCCTTAACCTTCCCCACCCCACAGTTCCCTCTTCCTGCTGCTTCCCACATTCCCAGTTTATTACCTCAACAGCATTTTCTGCTCTGATCCTTGCTGAACTAATGGGCAGGCTAAAGGACCTTCATTAGGAGTTACATTTAGGCTCATAAAAAAATAAATTATTTCTGTTGTGTTTTAAAACATACTTGGAAGATTTTTACAGGGCAAGGGCCAAACTCCAAGTGTGTCCAAGTGTGCAATCTGGGCTCTGTGGCTGGTCATTTCTAAATTAATGGTAAGCCTTTCACAGGAGGTAAATTAAAGCCATGCTCTACCAGAGAAGTGCTTCTCTGAGCTTTAAGGTGAGAACTTCCCTGTTTCCTCTTCCCATTTTCTGACCACAAGGAGTCAGCAGCCAGAGGGGTGTGAGCTGCCCAGAGGACACAAAGCAGAGTTCCTCCAAAGGCTGGTGGAAGAAGCATCCCCTGCCCCAGGAGAGCCCACCTACTGAAGAGATGGTTGTTCAAGTTTACTTACAGAAGGTTTTGGAGCAGGGGATTTGTTGCCTTCTGGGGTCTTGGTCAACCACTCGTTGATACGACTGGAGACACCAACCTTCAGTCCAGCAGTTTCCTGCAAAATTATAAAATCCAATGAGCAGACTTTCAGAATGGCTTTTGATCTGTTTACCATGGCTTAGATTTAAAAGTAAAGCCAAGCCTGGGTTTAATACAGAGGTCATCACCGAGCCTATGGCTTGCTCAGAGATATCCTGTGTGCTCTGAAGGTCTTGTCCCTGTGAATTACACAGTGCTGCTGCCCTCTAGTTTTCAAAAATTATATACATGCACTGACAAAAACATCTCCACTTTACTACCACCCCAGTAATAAATGTCAAACATAGTCATGCTGCTTCTACCACAAGCTCAAACACCAAAAATCTTTAGCTTAATAGAAGAGACATCAATTCAAATCTACTTTTTTCCTCTTGTTAAACTACTTTTCTTTTTTCAAAATAACTACACAATAGAGAAGTGGCCTAAAATTTAAAACATTAAATCTTTAAAAAGCTAGAACAAATTAGTAAAAGTTAATTGCTATCTGTAACAACCCATTCAATCTATGGCTCATCTTTTTGTCTATGATAAATGCCCAGCAACTCGCATCAATTTTTAGAAAGAAAATGTTGCCTTAAGGATTTACACAGAAAAGACAAAGATCTCACAAATACTTCTATGAAATATCTAAAAAAAATCATAACTATCCTGCCTATTCAAAGCTCTTCTGCTCTCCAAAAGAATTTTGCCCTACTCCAAGAATTTCTTTGTACTCTGCTTGAATGGCCCAGATATATTTTTCTAAGATATCTGATGTGGCTCTGGAATGTCTCATAACTGAGCTCAGTAGGTCACTAAATTCTTCCATTACACTCAATATTGCAGCCACACCATCTTGTGGCTTTCTGATGCCTTCAGGATCCTTTGGGATATTCTTCACCAGTGACGCCAACAGGAGCAGGCAGGCTTACTCCCAGGAGCACGAATGCAAGGTCAGGTCCTGAGCACAATTCTTTATAATCACTAGGATAATTAACACATACCTTATTTGGTGTTCCTGTCCCAGAAGGCGATGAGAAATTCCCTTTCTCCCACATGCTCTTGATATTGCGGACGCCCTCGGCTGGAACGTGAAGGTCGGAAGCTTTAGGCCTTGAAGCCTTTGTGCCCTGGGGAAAAATTGGGGCCAGTTGGTGTTTGGCACTGAGAGCTGGATTTGCAGGGTGGTCTGGCTCTGGGGAATGCAGCACTACTGTGTGGCTCTAGCGATGATCATGCCAAGATGAGAAGGAGTACCCAGCTCAAGAGGTGCCACTGAGACTCTCTCCCCTTCTCAATTTGCAGTTGCACCTTGATACAACCAGCTGTGGAAGTGGCACTCCCTTATTTTTGTGTTTATTCCCTTTCTAAAACCCATGGCAAACCTTAGCTCTGCGCACAAGGGTTTAAAATCTTAGCTTATGCCTGGCTCCTGGAAGCCTGAGCTAGGGAAGTCCCTTTGCAGAGGCAGGGGAAAGGCTGGTCTGTCGTTCAGCATCAGACTGCTCCATCTGCCCCAGACAACTGAACCTCAGCATTCCAGGGGTAAATCTCAGCAATTGCATCATGCTTGAAACAAGGGGTTCTTTCGAAGGGTGGTTAATTGGGTGGGAGTTTTTGGGTGGTTTTTTTGGGGAAAATGTGTCTTTTGCGTGGTTACTAAAAACACCAGGCCAAATTTGTCCTCTTTCTTCTGTTCAAAATTCTTGCACATTTTACATATTATAGATTGGATAACAATAAGAACCTGTAGGAGTGATGCTTTGCCTCTCTAATTGCAAAGCAAGGCAGATTTGGCAACTTGTGGACAAGTCAGAAACTCAGCAAAGGAAATATTTCAAGTCAGATGGCAGCCGGATACAGTGTTATCAATTTCCTAT
Organism: Passer domesticus; assembly: GCF_036417665.1. Lineage (NCBI taxonomy): Eukaryota > Metazoa > Chordata > Aves > Passeriformes > Passeridae > Passer > Passer domesticus. The sequence continues at coordinate 78,938,205 of NC_087478.1, read as the reverse complement.
TTTACCTTGGACTATGGACAGAAAAAGCCCTAAGTTCTGGCTCTTAGGCACAGCTGTCAAAATCACCTGGGGTCAAGGTCTGCATTTTAAAGTGATTTTGATTTCCCTTTTGTCACTGCTTGACTAGTTCTCTGCAGAGTGTCTTTGCCAAGGAATTTCACTGTGGGGTGGCAGCCAGCAGCACAGAGCCAGCTCCTTGTTCTCCTAAATAAGCTGCTAGGTCAACTCTGCTCAGGATGACCATCAGCTCTGTGCTGACAGGTCTCTCACAGCCAAGCAGAGGATGTGACAGTCACTCAAGGTGCTTTGAACCCTCCAAAGATATTACCAGCTCACAAAACAGTAAATTGCAGCATGAAAGGGAAGACCCGAATGTGAGGTTTTGTTTAGATGCATCTCTAGATGTTGGTAACAGATGTGCCCCAAGCACTTTGTTCTTGAAGTCACATTAAAGAAACGTTTGTGATCAAAAACCCCTGCAATTCTTGAACAGCAAAACAAAGGCTGATTAAAGGCCCCAAAGCCATTAGTAACTAGATCTATTTACTGGAATTAACTTACCCCAATTGCACTAGTGTATTGCTCAAGTTTACTGTCAATCTTTGAGACAACTGCTGTTGTCTGGGTGGGCTTCATTCCACTGTAGGAAGTAGGGGGAAAAAAAAAAGCAAGAATTATTATTCCCTCTACTTAAACACTGCTGTTTGAACTGAACTTACTGTTTCTTTGCTTTACCTCTTTTGAGCAGATTTGTTCAAAAATTCTGTCCGCTCCTCTATCTAGAAAAGAGAGGAACAAAAGATTTAAGTTTAAAGTTAATCAAGAGTCAGCCTGTGCAAGGCCAGCCTGAAATATCATTTTAAATGTCAAAAAAGTCAATCTGAAAGAGATGCATTCCAACAGAAATTTGACAGACACACACAAAGGTTTTATAGACAGGAGCCTGTTATGCTGCAGATTCATAAAAGTGGATATATTTTCTGCATGAATGTTTGCATCCTACACATTTCTTCAGTGCCTCGTACGTAACAAGAGAATAAATGAACAACACAGAAAGAAGAAAAGCGGAGAAGTTTAACTCAAGGAAGGGATTGATAGGCACAAAAATGTCATGTGTCATCCTCACATCTCCCACACAAGACCAAGTATATATCTCTTGAGAGAGACAGCAAATTTAATAAAATTTTTCTGAGCTGAGAGATCAGGTTTGGAACTCAGCCACAAAGCCTCCCTTACACATGTGTTTGAAGGACATGATCAATTTAAATTTGAGCTCAAAAAAAACCATCAGTGTAAACCCTGCTCATGTTCAGGCAGGGTCACTGCTGAATCAGTATCTACCAGCTGTTGTTATACAAGCTGTATGTGACATTTCATCATTATTTTCTACTCTGTAAATAAGAAAATATTGTGACGTCTCCAGAGAGGAAGACTCATTAAAGTCTCATATGGCTTCTGTCAAATCTCTCTGATTTGAGATACTCAATACTCAAATACTTTGAAAACAAAAAACTCCATCCCTGAATAAAGTTTTAAAACATTTCCCTTTGGGGGGTGGGGAGATGGGGACTGTGTGCATCTATTTGTATTCAGGGTCAAGAAATATTTTTATCAAACTAAATATTAAATAATAAATACTTTCATCAAACTTGCATCTAAAATGCAAGCCTTATCAACATTGCATTGTTCTACTTCTCATGCCAGGCTCTACAGTTTCACTGAGAATTAAAATGCATGCAAGCAGCTCCAGGGGATTGAAATGATTAATAATCAGCCTGGCTGGATTCCTGGGGATTCCCCAGTCTCTGCAGGGGCTCTCCATTTTCAATTTACTTTAACCGTGACTGCTCTGGCATTCGTGCCTTTAAAACAAGGCAATGACAGCCGTTCCTTTAAATGGTTCTCTTTAGCATCCAAGGCTTTCCCAGAACACCGAGTCCCACAGCAATCCCATCAAAGGGCATGCACAGTTTATTTCTCAAGCCCTTGCAAGCAGGCAGTTCACTCGAGTGCAGAATTTGCCAAAGGAGCTCACTGGAGGAGCTCCAGCTACCACCCAGCCAGCTCAAAGGCACCTCTGAAGCTCTAAAACATACATACAATTTACAGAGTCGTTTCCATCACCAGTTTTAGCTGCCAAAACACGAGCTAAAGGCAGTCCTGAGTGCAAAGAAGGGCTTTGCCAGGACAAATCCCCTGTTTCAGTGGAAGGATGTCACAAGGTGGCAGCAAAAGACCAGCAGGAGCTGGAGCCGCAGGAAAAGGGTACCGCTCTCACCCGGAGGAGGTACAGCTGGCAATGCCACAAAGCCAGCAGGTAAATGGTTCAAAAGTGACCAAACAGACCAGGGATGGTCACTTGAAACACATCACCTCGCTTCTGCTATGGTACAGTAGAAGTTTCCCCCAGTGCTGATTTCTGGGTCATAACCATCAATGCAGCAAAATGATGAATTATTCCAGCAAGAGCCTCCAGTTTATCCCCAGATAAACATCAGTGAAACCCTGGTGGGCAGCAAGGACAACATTATGGACTCTCTCAAAGAACCAGGACCAAAGGCAACTGCCTAATAATTAATTTACAGGATCTTCACACTCTTTTTATGTGCAGGCAGGAGAGATGCATCTGCACAGCAGGAAAACCAGGCTCGAGTGGGCACTGGTGGAAGAGGCGGGAATGAAGAGGAACATTTTTCTTGTGGTTGTAGTAAAAAGACAAAAGTGGGGTCGTTCTTTACCCACTGGTAACAAAGGTTTCTCGGAGCACCAGCTGTGGGATCAGGAAAAGGCCAGGGGCTGTTCAGAAGAGGAAAATGGAAAAGCAAAACCAGAAAATAAACAGGAAAGAGTTAGGAAGAAACCCTCAGAACTGAGCAAGGCCCTCTGACTGGGAAAGCAGGTGCCTTGCATGGAGGGATAAAATATCTTTGCACATTTATGTGAGGATTTATTCTAGAATAAATCCTCCAAAGATAGCAGAAGCAGACATTGAATACACCTAGAGCAAACAAACCTGTACACACATGTATTCAACATAGAAGTGAAACATTTAGACTGCATAGCAACACCTAAAGGTCATTTACCCACTGCACATCACACAAACTCCATGCAAAGAATTTAAAACATTTGACACATACAGTGAACAATATGACAAAATAGATCTGTAAAAGAAACAGGCAAACGAGGTGATTAACATAAAATTCAATATGTTTTCTCAGTTTTCAGGAAAGAAGAATAATCTTTTTACTGCATTCATCTTACCAGGATCTTGTTCAATAGCTTGGACTATATTTTGTGACTATGAGGTACTTTCAGAACACACACATACTCAAAAAAGTGAACCTGCCAGCCTCTAATTAAATTATGACCAGAAAAAATGAGTTAACACACAATATTAGACCATGACTTGGGAAAAAAAAAAACATTGGATATTCCCAGTAAAATCTGTTTCATATAAAGGTATTACATTGATTCATAGGAGTTTTAAACTGTGTATTGGATATTATGCAACAGCAACTTGTCAACTGACCTATCTTCAAAAGAAATATGTCAAGGAGGAAGTGGAATAAAAAACAAACACAGAAAACCCTGTATTTTAATTTTGCCTTATATCCAACATGTGGAAGGACCTAATGGAAATCCACTGGAGCAGTAGTTCCTTGGGAGAGGCTTCTTCTTATCCTCCCTGAGTGGCTCACACTGTCTCTTGCTTCATTAGGCACAGTTATGCTTTTTCCTGCTGTCAGCAGCACCTGAGCAGAGGGTGCCAATTTAGCTCAGTTTACCTACCAGACTCCAGTGCTGCCATCAGCATCAAAGATGGGGAAAGCAAATGTCACACATCCTGTTCTGACCCTTCTGTTTTCCCTCTGCCTCAAGAACAGCTGAACTAGGGAGAACTGATTGAGTGGAGTCTAATTCTTTCCAGTCACTGCCCCAGCTGTCAGGTACTGAGAGCAATAAAGAGATAGGACAAGACAGGTCCTTAAAGAAAAAAAAATAAGTTTCTGAAAAGTCCTGTCTTCTGGGTTAGCTGTCAGCAATGCCTTGCAGAGAGTGCTGGCTGCCACATCAGCCCCTGTTTCCCAGGAAATATTTTCTCCAAAGACAGGGATACCCCAGCCTCCAGCCATTGCTCCCTCCCCTGAACACCTAACTGCTTTTGCATTTCTCCAGTGGTGCTGTTCATCCCCAAGAGGACACTTAGTACTGTTCTCTCCCGATTAACCCAGAGAACAGAACACAAGGACTCAGTAACCTTCCTTTGCAAAGAAAACATGAGGAATGAACTTGCCTGAAAAGCAAAATGATCAAAGATTTTTCTGGAAATGTCATTCTTTGAATGCATCATGTTTTTCATTAACTAAATTAGGGAAAGGACAAGCTAGAGGCAGATGGGAGAGCAGCAGAGCTTGTTCCAGGCTTTGTCCTTATTTTAAAAAAATAGCAAGATACAGGACAGAGGTTGAACAGAAGTTTGGTACCACTGCAGCCCACAGGGTGTCCACCTAGCCCTGAGAAATCCAAACTGCTTCTGTCCCTGAGCTAGGGATGAACTTGGCCTGCATTTACTAGGCATGTTTTCTTTTCACTGTCCCCTCAGAAGGAACCAACCCTCGAGCTGTCACTGTGAGAACTCCACACTGGGGTAGCTCTGCTGAAGAGTTGTCTCAGGTTTGAGGGAAACGCTGTATTTACACTTTATTTAAAACAACAGGAGCTGTCAACACTGTGATTTCTAGAGCCCAGACTAGACAACCACAGCAGGTTTTCCCAAATACAAGCAGATTTGTATCTTTTGTCCATGTTCATGTATGCACATTTACATTTGGGCACCCATGAGCTGTGTCATACATGGAGAGGAGCTGCACATCTTTGTCTCTCAGTTCTGAGTCTGCAAGCCAAGCTAGTCCATGGCTGCCTGATGGACAGATGCAGCACCCATGGGATGGAAATGTGCCACACTGCTGCTCAGTTAAGCTCTCTTCTTTCCTTTGCTCTTGCAGTTCCCTTGGCAATCAGCAGACCCTACTTTCCTCACACTAGCCACTCCTATGAACTTCTTCTTCCCAAAAGCTTATCACATCAGGAAGGACAGGGAAGGAGTAAAAAAGGTGCTTTGCCAGATTGTGACCCAGGAGAAGTCAGAATGTGCACATGTATTTGTATCACAAATTATTTTTACACTGAGCCTCCCTTTTTTCAGTATTAATTCCAACCACCCACCTACAGCTGTGCATTTGGGATTCTCACATGACTCATGGCAGGTCTGAGATGATACATCCATCACGGGACAAAACCTGTGCCAGATGCTTTACAAATCAAAAGATAACTTGGGCAGTGCAGAGCAGACAGTGAGAAAACTGCATGCCAACCAGCTGAGACCAGCCTGGGAAATCAGTCCAAATTAAAGGTAACAAAATAGACTCTCTTCTAATAACTGGATTTTGACATCAAGTTTCACATCAGGGTAATGAACTGAGATTACTCTTCCCTCAGCTCTTGACCACAGAAAGCCAAGAAACAGTTTGGGGTGTGAACTTCTACAACATTACACATCTACACTGGCCACCCACAGACACTGGGCTGGAATCTGTAGAGTATCACCAATTTCTCAGAGAGAGAAAAAGAGAAAGAGAAAAACATGTGCAGAGCTCCATAAATCAGGTTTTGTAGCAAACAACTTCTACCTAACATGACACAAAACCCAGCACAAAAAAAAGTACCTTGGGTTCCTAACAACATTTTTTAAAATGTCAGCTTTCCTCTGAAAATACACTTAGAATGGTGTAGCATCAGTACAAAAGATATCTGAAAGCTTTCAGCCTCCTGCCAAGTGCAGTGTTTTTTCACACTTTCCCCAAAACTAGGATCTACATCCTTTTTACTTTGTGTTTTCAAGCACAATTTCCTGCATTCGGAGCCTTCTGTGAATTAAAGCTCCAAATGTATGTCATAAAAGGCATCTCAATAAACAGAAGAAAAGGAAGCCCTCCCAGGAGGGCTGGGAAGAAGCTGTACATTTATAGTGTCTGTTATAGACATCATCTTTAGCAACCAAAATGGCAAGACCAGGTTTAAGTAATGGAGTAAGTAATGAAGCTTTGCAGTCTTTGTTTACAACTGTGTGCATTCTGTCCCAGTATTTCAGGTTCAAATGTTCAAAAATATTTGGACTCAGTATTTGCTAGAACTGGACCCAAAACAGACCCAAATCCCCAGACTGGATCAAAGTGTAGGTGAAGATAATTTTGTTGAAATGCAATTTTTCACTCAACAGTTAAAGTTTTAATCTCATGGAGATCCAATTCATGGTTCAATGACCTCCTACCTGGTTCTTTTCTCTCCTATTTCCCACTAAGAGCCTTTTTGACAAATGTTTGGGATTCTTAAATGACTAATGACACAAAATGAAAAAAGGAAAAGAACTTGGAAAACATTAATAGATCTGCAGTTTGAGCTTGAGCTGAGAAAGTAACTGGACTGAATTCCAAAACAACACTCCCAATAATTGGGGCCAGGATTCCTCTTCCATGCTGAAAGACAATTTAATTGATTTATCACACTTCTAATATAATATAGGCCACAAAAGACCGTTTAGAATTCCTGCAGCAACAGAAGGGTGAGGTTTGTAATTTTTGTTATGTAAGAAAATGAAATCCAGCCCAGTACTTCTAGATGTTATTTTTAGGGGGATTAGACATAAGCTAGAATTCCCACACAGGTCAGTCACAATTAATGATGATTAGGCTGAATATGCTTAAGGACAAATAATCTGGCAAGCAAGAAAATAACTGTGGATGTGGAAGGAGTGAGAGAACATTTGTGACTTAATGCTCTTAAGAGATCTTTTCCAACCTAAATGATTCTGTGATTCTACTCCAGTTCACAAAGCACTCCTATAATAAATTTAAAATAACACAGAATTACTGCCCTAAGTTTCAAAAATAATTCTCTTGGAGGTGAGGATCCTTTTAGGAGATTCTTCATCAAGAAGAGACAGCTGCCAGTCTACTCTCTGTTTCTAGGATGGAATTCTAATTTTCAATCATCCCAATGAATTAAGTCTTTCAGCTAGAGGTTTCAGGCTAAGTCTATCACAGCATTTTCCTGGGTTTGATTACAAGTATTTGATTACAAGTATTTCAACATTGCTTTTGATGTTGGACTGTTGGTTTGGACAACAAACCCCACTACTTTTTATGTCCTGCATAGATGCTAGTGGGGAGGTTACCTTGAGAGATGAACCTTTAGGGCTGAAACATTTAAATGGCTTCTTGTCTTCAGACACACCATCTTCTGGCATCTTTTGGCGTTTCTCAGCAGCTTCAGCCCTTCTTCTTTCGATTTCTTCCTTCATCCTCCTCTTTTCCTCCTTGAAAAATACGAACATTTACTCGTTCTTTCAAAATCTACATCACCATCACAGGGCTGTGCAGCCCTGCAAACATTTACAGATTTTCTAAAAACAGTTTTTTATGCCATTGAAATAGTTCAGTGATTTGCCTGAAATGTATAAAGGTGTTAATGACAGTCCATCACAGAGTTAAGGATGCCAGGGAGACAGCCAACGTGTGCTGCTCTAGTGTCTCCTCACAGTAAAGTCACCAAATTTATTGTCATAGAGAAAAAGGCTCAAGCTCAGTTTCTCTGTATTCTCATGTATCACACTGGTATTGTTCTTCTGTCCCTCTACTCTGACACTTATTGTGCCAAGGTTAATATTTAACATGGAAGAATCAATAGGTGGCCAAGAAACCCAAGATTAAATGCTTGCAGATCTCCCTCCAGGGGTGAGTTTTGCTTCACAACCTACAAGTCAAACCAGAAGCCCTCAAAACAACACCAGTGTGAGCACTGGTCAGAGGGGCCCGACCAGCAAGGAATGGTGCAATCTTGGCCTCTGCTGAGTTCTGCTGTAAAGAGCTCCGTACATTAAAGGAATTGGCATTCAGCTGCCAGATACTATCAGTATTATTCATTTACCATTTGTTTTCCAAACAACTAGGATTCCTAAATGATGCACCAGAGACTTGGAAATCCTATTTGCAGAGTCCCTTGGCAGAGGAAGTACAAGAAAACAGATGTGTTGGATACTCAATATTTAAATAGACAAGAATATCTCCCTAATGAGATCTAGCCCATTGTAACTATATATAACATTAGCATTCCAGACCATCTGCAGCAGATAAATTTTGACATGCACTTTGTAATTCAATCTGTATAATGTAAAAATAAATAAAATTCTGTGGCTATAGCACAGCCCCAAGATTCTGAATCCCCAAGAAGATAAGAAATTTGCAACTATCACAGAGGAAATCCTGACTTGTGAAAACAGATTTTAGAGCCCTGTCTGTCCTAAGGCTAGAATTAGAACATTTTTTCATACCCTGGATGATGCAGTGTGTTTTTACTCCTAATGGTATGTTCTGTTATTGCCCAAGTTAATGGTTTGGTCCAAATTATACTCCCCCACCCCATTGTCAACCTACCCTGAGTTCCTCTTCAATCCTACCTTGTTCCTACCCACCTGCTTGGAATTCCCCTTCAGAAATCCCCTAAAGTAAGACCTCCCATTAGTCCATGTGACCCAACCTCCCCTCCATGTCCATGTGGCCTTCCCTCACTGGAAGATGCTTTTGTGAACCCTGCCTGTTACCTCTGCCCAGGATATTTCAGGTCAGCTGCTGATTTATCCCCTCCCCTTGAACCACCCCCGTTTAAAAACCCCTACACACCTCTGTTCTGTGTCTTTGGTCCCTGACCCTTCCATAGAACAAATCCTTTTGGAAACCATTCTAAACACCTCTCCCTCGTCCTTGCTCCTGCTCTTGAGGATTATCAACTTGTGCTGCAGAGATAAAGCCCTACAGCTGTATTATCCCAGACTGTGCTGCTTTCTGGGAACGGCCCACTCTTGGCATGGAGCTGGAAGCTGGCAGGGGAAAAACCCAGCACTGCATCACCTGGATGCTGCATGTTTTACCTGAGGTCTTCACTAGACAAAGAGCTGTTGACTAATGTGAGGAGAGTGGAAGTAAAACAGTAATAATGGAATAAACCCAAGTGCAACACCCCACTCTTCACACTCACCTCCTCTCTGATTTTTCTCTCAGCCTCCTCCTGCTTCTTCTTCTGCTCCTCTTCCTCCAGGACTTTCCGGCGCTCCTCCCGCCTCTTCTTCAGCTCGTCCAGCTCCGCCGCCGCCTCCTGCTGCTTCTCCTTCAGCTTCTCCAGCTCCTCGCTCTCGTTCTCGCCGCGGCGGCGGCGCTGATCCTCCAACCTCTTCAGCGCCTCCGGCTTGGCCTCCTCCGCGGCCCCCTTCGCACCCGAGCGCCTGCAGAGGCAACGAAAGGGAACATACAACTCCACCAGCATGTATGAACAGAAAGGTGCATCAGGTCTTTTGCTTACATTTTCTGGGGAAAATATGACTTTTTAGTAAGGAACTGGAAATTATCAATGGTAACTTTCCATGGGAGAAAAACAGGAATTTTCCAAGAAGCTGTAATACATGTGACAGAAAAAAAGAGAGAATGCCAAAAAAAAACAACCCAAACCTAAAGAACTTGCATAGGTGAAGTGCATGCTTCCAAGAGAGTCAGATAGCATCATCTTGTTAAATAATTACCACATCAGTGTTTAGAGAAATGTCTGCTCCTTAAGTGTGTTTAATGTTACTGCTGACAAGGAGACAGGTACCTAAGATTTCTAAGTGTGCTATTGACAAAAAGACAGAAAATGAATGTATTTATGGAATTTAAAAAAAAAAAAAACCCAACCAAAAAAACCCTAACCTTTCTGTATTGTTGACATCTAAAAAAAAAGGATACAAATGACTTCATTAATGCAACCAGAGTGTTGCAGAGTATAAATACCACAAAACAGTATAAATCAAAGATTCCAACAGTAACTGTTAGAGAGATGACAACATAAAAAAACTCTATATAAATTTGCAATTCAGTCAATCATGTGCAATCCTGCAAAGATGCTCTTCATTCAGACAGATGCCTCATGCAGATGGAGTCAGCCACATAAAAGGGGATGTAGGACTAGAGCTAAATAATATGTAATTTCAATATCATAGCAAAATCTACTAACACAGAGTTCTCTGCCCCCACGTGAACTTACCAAATTGAATGAAATTTGGTTCTAGCATGGCATGCATGATTTAGGAATTGTATCACTAAAAATACATATGAGAAGTTAATTTAGTGGCCACAAATAAGGTCTTGCACCAGGTAGTGATGCCACATTACAGTAAGGAGCTCCTGCTTTTTAAAATAAAAAAAACACATATACAATTGACCACGTATTGTGAGAATACATTAGAAATTTAATTTGAAATTTCATTTAGCCTTTCAAAAAGAAAGTGAAGAGCAATACCTGAGGTGTGATTTTGAGTGGGTGTCCAGCCTGGAATACCTCTGGCTCAGTTTGCAGAAGTACTGAGAACCCAAAATATTCCACAAGCCTCTACAAGGCACTATGTAATTCCCAAAAATCGAATGCACCCAATGCTGCACAGGGCAAAAGAAATCCTTGGCTATCTTCAGGCTTTTCTGTTTCATTGCAAGGTTGTAGCCCCTACAGCAAACAAACTCAGGAACCTCAATATTTGTTTCCTTTGCCTCTTGATCTCTAAATCTGTGCTGCCAACCCACCAAGACCTGCAAACTTTGGGCCCAAAGAAGATGGAAGAAATCACTTCAGACAGACAAAATTATTCCCCTGGCAAGGGCAAACATTTGGCCTTCAGAATGAAGAGAATGAAGAATATTTGCCAGGATTTTGCTGAGGAAAAGCCATTCTGTTCCCCACCAGCACAGAAGGAAGGCTGGCCCTCAGTGCACTCAGCCTGAATGAAATCAGCAGCTACTCAGCTTGCAGCTGACTGAGCCAGTGGCAGAATGTAGTCTGAACATTCTTGCTTGCAGACCTTGGGTGATTGCTTTGGCCTCCTTAAAAAGAAGGATATTTAAAGTTTTGAACTTGCTCTATTCTTATGTTGCTCCTAGTCTGCCCTGACTAGTTCTGCATAATCCAAAAGAGCAAACAAAACATTGGCAGTAATTATCCTTATTTCCCTCCACATCCAACTCCTCTGTTTTCAACAGATTCTGGGAAATCTCTGTTCTCTGCTGTCAACATTGGGAAGTTAGTGTTGAGGTGCTGGGTGGAAAAAGAGTTATATTAGCACCTCTTTGGTATTAAGAAATGAAGCTGGTTGCCAGATTTCAGACAAGGAGGAAAAGGAGAGAAATGCCCTGTGGGAGCCAAAAACGTCAGAACAATGTAAAAAAACATGTCACCACATATTTAGGACTTTTGCAGTCCTGTATGAGAATAGGGAGGAAGGCAGGTGGGAGGGGAGATGGGAAGGGGAAGCCATAAAATGGGATTTTATTCTGTATTTCTCTTACTGACTGACGTAGACCAAAAGAGATAACATTTTTCTTTAGTCTCCACTACCCTATTTTGTTCTCAGTTCTCACCACTGAATGTTAGCCAAGTTATATTCTTTCAAAATAGAATCTGATGTGTGTATTAAAAAAAAAAGGCAACAAAGGGCAGTTCCAGACAAAGCCCAACTCTGTGGAGGCAGTTCATTAGAAAATAGCCCAAATTCATACCCAACAACCTAACAGACACTGGCACCTCTGCTGATGTTGCCAACCCAAATCTACTCAGCTGATAAAAGGATGTTGAACAGGCTTCTTCACAACATCATGAAACAGAAGAAAAACAGAAATGGGAAAAAAAAAAAGGAGTGGAAACTCAAATCTACATTTTGCCACTAATGCCTGTCTCCCACAGGAAGTAAAGCAAATGAAAACACATTAAAAATATTTTTAGAAAATCATTCTCATTATTGATGATGTGACCCAAGTTTTGAGCAAGGCCGATTTCCTGCTGTTCCATCTCCATCACTGTCTGTCTTTTGGCCTTAGGTCAGGGTGTCTCCAGGGTCTTTTGAACTGCATTTTATTTTGAGAAAGTTTGTTTTTCCCGGCAGAATCATGAGGGGAATGCTGAGATACAATAGCAAATCCCATCTGCCATGCTCAGATTTCTCAAAGTGCCTGGAGAGCTTAACCTTTCCCTTGCCTGTGTCAATGTAAAAATAGAAGAGAGATGCAGAAGGAGAAAAATTTTGATTTCTAACCTACTCATTCCTAGTTTCCTGTAAAAGGAAGAACTTAATTTCCATTTCATGTATCCCATGCCTTTAGCAGGCAGGATCCTTTTAAATTAAATTTTCACTAAAATTGGTACCTTGAAAATTGTTACCTTCTTTGAATTTCCCACAGAATAGAACCACAAGCCAAATATTTCCTTAAAAAGAAAAATCAAAATCAAACTGTGATACAGATTATAAAAGGGAAGGGGGAAAAATTACTTTGGCTAGGAGAGGTTTTTACCTAACTGGAAAAACACTTTTCTACAGAAGCCATTAATTTCAATGTTTCCATTGAAATCAAGAGAGAAGCTCTTTCTAGACAACTGGACTGTGCTTTATTCTGCTAATTAAAGGTAGGTGGGTAATTGGAAATAGGTAACTACAGTAAAAGTTGAGATCGGACTAAAAAAGTTAAAGAATACAAAATCTAGGGTTTTGTCACTATTGGTCTCTGTGTAGATATTAGAAATTAGTAAGGAAGCAAAGTTCCAGAGGAGCAAAACCAAGTCTCTTGTCTCCACTGGGGGAGCAAGTCCATTTCCAGATGCTTTCAGGATTTCATGTTGTTCCTGCAGCTGAGTGGGGACAGCTCAGAGACTGCAGAGCCACAACCCACTCAACACCTGAGCCACTGCTGATGGTGCCAGCCCAGTTCCTCCACTCAGCTGCCACAAGCAGAGACCCAGAGATTGCCCCTGATCTGCTGTAGCCCAGTTCTCACTTGGAACTCACCCAAAAGCATTCTCAGTGGGTTTGAGTTTGGAGGCAGGGGGCTCGCGTTCTCCGTTCTGCGCCTTTTGTTCAGGAGCGCCCTTCTTACGATCCCAGACACTTTTCATCTCCTCTTTGGGTGCTTTGTCATCTTTTACCTGCTCAGAACACAGCACAAATCACAGAACAAAACACAAGACACACCAAAGGAGGAAAAAAAAAAAAGTCAGAATGAGGCATTCTAAATAACAGCTGAGAATTACAAATTTCTTGGCAAGATTGGGAACTGTCTTCAAACTGCTTTATGTGCTGTAGGGCAGAAGTGATCTGCAAAGCTCTAAACTGTGATGAATTGGCACTTTGCTGTCCTGATCTGAATTCCAGGTCAAAGCATCTTGAAAATAATATTATCAGTCTTCTGTGAAAGTTGGCTGTGGCCATGGGACTATGCCACCACACTGCTCCACTCTGCAACTGCACCCCCAACTCTTCCTCTCATTGCAGCATCATTCATCTCTTACTTCTTAAGACTGGGGGTTGCAAACTCTCTGGGACTTGCTAGCACATTTTTGGTACCAGGTTTAGGGCATTGGTGCAATAAAAATAACACAACCTCCAACAAATGCCAAGCTTATTTGACAAAGTTGATGCTATTTTCATTGTCACAGCAGAGGGATATTTCAATACTGCGAGAATAATGGCCAAAACACAAAATCATTTTGATATCAGAGCAAAACTTACTCTGACAAAAATCACACTCCTGCCTGGGGTTGGTCATGGATAGCATTATTAGAATATTTAAACCTGTGAAGAAGGAAATGCTCTGGAAAGCACAAGTAAAAATTCCCTTTATCCTTAAAAAGTTGTGTCCTATGATTCTTACTAGTAATCAAGAATATTTTGTGCATACATTTCATTCTCCAGTATTTCTTCAGAGTTATGAGCTTGAAATATTTATCAATGCCACAGATGGCCTGACCCCAGAGTGCTGAGCCATGGCTAGGTGCTGGCAAAAGGAGAAACTGATTTAAGTTATGCATCCTCAGGTAGCAATATTCCCTGTTAGTTAAGACTAACAGCCAAAACAAACTTTCAACAGCAGCAGATGAAATGTTTACCTCCAAAGTATTTGCTTTCCTCAGCTCTGTGCTGAAGGAAGGTTCTAGCTGGCAATCAAGAAATACCTTCTGTGTAGAATTTAAATGGAGACCTTTAGAAAATAAACATTTTGGAAGCCTGTTGCAATCCCATTTGCTAACTAGAAAGATAAAGAACTTCTGTAACTGTCCTGTCTGCTCTTAAAGGTGTCTTAAGATGCACCCTGAAATGAAAAAGTAGAACGAACACAGCTTCACAGCCCAAATCAAAAGAAATTTCTGTTCTTCCTCATCGAAGAGGAAGAACATCCATCCATCTCAACTCCTGGAGAACCAAAATCTTGACCTACAAAGGATGAGTTCAGAGCCTACAAATGATGAGTTCAGAGCCTTCAAGATCCTCCTAAGGCTGGTGCCGAGTGAAGCCCCAGAGTCAGAGCCTGACTTTACCTGAGGCCAGTCTGCTGCTCAGAGAGACTGAGCAATGGATGCCACCATGGTGGCACACGTTAGAAGTGAGCACAGGATGCTTCAACCACTTCAGCAAATTTGCTGCTGGTGGAGGATGTTGGGCACAACCAACAGAGGCATTTGCTCTGCTCTGAGAGCAGCAGAGCAGACTTTCCCACCCTCTCCTGCCAACAAGGCCTGGCAGCAGCTCCCTGAGGGACAAGAGGGGAGCTCATCTTCCATGGCTCCACATTCTTTGGCCATGATGCTGCAAGAGAGGGCCTCAAGGAATGGTCCTGCTGGGCTGAAAGCAGCAGGGCTGTTCATTTATCCTGCTGAATGCCATAGACAGCATCATCTTCTGGGCTTTCCCAAATCCAATTGGTGGTCATGTTCACAGCAGCAATCTCCCAACCCTTCAGCCCCAGCCAGGGTGATGCTGAAACTGGCTGTGTTGATTGGTGCAAGATTTCTTGTGCCAGGATGTCTGTCCTGGGGTTTTGAGAGCGTAAGATTTCCCTGGCTGAGATTTTCATCAGGACCTTCCTAAGTCTTATTTATAAAGCCAACACTTCCAGCTGCCTTATGGATTCAGGTCCACTGGGGAGGGTTGTATCTCTTACATCTTAATTGAAATCACTGAGAAAACTAATATTAAAACAATATAGTTTAAAAATTAATAGGTTAGGAAATAGCATTTCAGAAGCCAGTATGATTTACGATAATGTGTCTGTGTTTGAGAAAACCATTAACATAGCTTGGCCTCTTCATTCAAAAAGATGGCAAAACAAGGTATTACAGAAACATTTCACATCTTTTGGGCTCAATCCTTCTTCTAATTTTAATACCAAAGCAGAGAATGATTAGCAAAGAAGCAGAAACTTTTTTATCTCATTCCAAAGGCAGGCAACAAAATAAGTTCTTTCCCTTGTCTGACAGCTTCCCTAAATTACAGACTAATTCAGCTTCTGCTGAATTAAAAAAGAACTCCACTTGGAGCAACAGGTGATACTACCTGAACTGAAATAGCTCACATGTTCTCACATGTGATACATCTCACAAATCTTGATATCAAGCTAGAACATGACCAAAGGCATGGTTCACAAATTTCCGGCATTATGTATTTATATTTTTATCTCTTTCCATACTACCTCTTTTCTGTTTGATTTTTATGCTATTATTTGAGAGCTGAGATTTCTGAATCTTGCGTTTGAACACCTCCAGACTGAAGCAAATCTGTTACTGAGGCTGGGGCCCATCTGGCAGATCTGATTCCTTACTTGGGCTCAGTTATTCGGGGAGTTAAAAGCTGTGGGCATCTGGGTCTAGGGCTCCCCTGCAGAGTGGACTGCCACCCCCAAACACCATGAGAAAAGCAATGCTGCAGCATGTCTAGCCAAACTGGAAGCAGGAAATACCAGGAGCCTCACATCATGAGAAAGCTTGGTCTTATGAACTTCTCAGATCACTTTTAAGAACGAAAAACTGTGCAGGAGTTCAGAAAAAGAGACAATTTTTTTTTTCTTGCCAAATTAATCAAAACCTGAACTCTGAGGTCCAAAGCAAAACCTGATTATGTAGATACATTCTGTTCCCCCAGGGTCTTGTTCATGGAACACTGGCATCCTCTGAGCTGCATGCACATTCAGAAAGAGACCTCACAGAATTTGTATGTCCTGGTAAAGGGGGGGAGAAGTTGAGATGGGAACCTGATCTTGCCTGATCATCAATTTTTGTTCACAAGTAAAGAAGCAACAACTGAGATTTTCAAGACATTTTGAATACTCAGGATGGGTATTCACATTGCATTAGAAGTGGGATTCTATTAAGTTGTCTCAGCTTCAGCATCCAAAGATGGAAACACTAAAATCACAACTTTTATAAGTCTTGCCAATTTCCTGGAATAATCTAGCCCAGTGGGTAGGGTTTAAAAGCATGATGAGAGCTCCAGGGAGAGCTGGCCAAGCTCTACATAAGAACAAGCAGCACAACTGTGCCTCAAGTTCCCACAAATCAAAGTTTGTGGCCAGCTACAGACTCCTCTTTACATTTACTTGCAGTATTCAAAGACTGCATGCAAAAGTGACTAGTGGAAATTGGTTATGTCTTCTTAATATAATCTACCCCCTTTTTTTTTTTGTGCAGCTGTTTCCTCACTGCTCTCTGAGGGTGAGCTAAGCGTCTTCCAAACTCATCTGCTAACTAAGGACCCTGGAGCGGACCCTCCACAATCCTCAATGGTCCCAGTCTGCCAGACAGGCAGAAATCTGTGCTGTGGCTCCCTTTAAGCCACACAGACCTGCCTGAAACCAAAGGGGTCCAAATTTCCAAGGCTCTGGCCATCTCTGAGCAGTCTCCCCTTATGAGAATCAGGGTCTGTTTTTAGAGCTGCAGCACTGAACCAAAACCCCTGCACAGCACCGAGCATGGCTCCCTGTGTACAGCTGCACCCTGAAGAGAAAATGGTCCCCAAATCTTCTTTACTTTACTTACCATACAGTAAAACACCATGGCACCAGCTCCTGTGTTTACAGTGGAAATGCAATGCAGTAATTTTGGTGGATTTGCTCTTTAAAACAAAAGAAGAATCTTGGGTATGCAGAGTTTACACCATGGGGTGTTGCAGCTTGCAGGGGAATTATTAGTTAAGGCAGTCTGCTGGCCAAAGGGCCTAGATTATTATTATCATTATGATGATTATTATTAATTATCATGATGAGGATGATGATGATTATTATTATTAGAGTAGGTTTTGTTCATAGGGAAAAAGTTCACAGTAAAGTGAGAGGAAACCAGAGAAGGATGATTAGTTGATACTGTCCTGAAAAATTCATCCCCAGAGGGAAAACCATACTTGTGTTGTTGACTGAACTGAGTTTCCTGAAATATTTGTTTTTAGACAAACAGGAATTGGTCCTAAAGCCCCAAAAGAACAAACTACTTAAGAATTTGCTTAATTTTAAGCACTTAAGGAGCTTCATCCCTATTTATTTCAGCAGGATTACCCATGTTCTTGAAGTGGAGCACAGGCTTAAGTACTTTGCTGAAGAATCAACATTCACTTATAGGTGCCTTATTTGTTTTCATATCTCAAGCTTCCCTATCACATCTAAATCAATGGTTTATGAGTTACCTGATCTTGTATGGAGGTAGCTTGGAGCTTCTCTTCTGGCAGCTTTTCCTTTTTAGCTTCCACTTTTTCTTCCTCCTTTTGTTTTTGGGTTTTCAATAATTTATTTTTTAAGACAAAAACATCACACCTGCTCGCATTTTTTGTTTCTCCACGCTGTGTTCAGGCACCAATCCAGTGTGCAGCCACAACTCCATCATATGCTGCTGTGCCCACACCTCTGTGTGCAGCTGTGCCCCCTCCACCCTCCCCAAATCCTCCCAATTCCCTCCCTTTGGGCCTTTCTCCCTGGCATGGCATCATGCTCACGTGTCCCAGTACAGAGCCCTTCCTTGTGATTGCATTTAGCACACAGCATTCCTCACACACTTCAACAGGTGCTCATAATATTTTCTGCCAAGATGTGTCTGCCTCCACCTCATGTGTTACTGCATTAGGCCAGTTTTTCTAGCAGCTGAGGGGGAAAAAAGGCAGCAAAAGCACATGCAGAGTTCTGAACATGCAAGGTTTTCTTTGAATGATGGAGTGGGGTCAGGCCTGTTGTGCACTGAATTATTGGTAAGCAGTAGGAGATTTCTTTTTGGAAACAGCACAAGTGTTAGTAACTTCAGTAAAGGGCTAGATCTGTGAGGAAATTCCAATTCAATCTGTTCTTGCATTACATTTCACACAAACCACAGGTGTCTTATTTTGGTGCAAAATGTTTACTGTACCTGTTGTTTTACGACAGCTGCTTGAGGTTTTTCTTCTTCTACTTTCTTCTCTTTTACCTGTTTATCTTCTATTTTCTGTTCTTCCATCTTTTGTTTTTCCTTTAATTTCTCTGCTTCTAGCTTAGCCTTTTCCTCAGCTGCCCTCTTTTCCTCTTCTGCCTTTGCCCTCTCCTCAGCTGCCCTCTTTTCCTCCTCTGCTTTTTGTTTTTCCTCAGCTGCCCTCCTCTCCTCTTCTGCTTTAGCCCTCTCTCTTTCCTCAGCTGCCCTCCTCTCCTCTTCTGCCTTAGCCCTCTCCTCAGCTGCCCTCTTTTCTTCCTCTGCTTTCTGTTTTTCCTCAGCTGCCCTCTTTTCTTCCTCTGCTTTCTGTTTTTCCTCAGCTGCCCTCTTTTCTTCCTCTGCTTTTAACCTCTCCCTTTCTTCTGCTTCCTTCCTTTCTTCCTCAGCCTTTTCCTCATCCCTAAGTTTCTCTTTATCTACAGCATCAGTTACACTTTGTGTCCCTTCTGGCACAGCATTTGTATCATTCTCTGCTTTGTGTTCCTCTGCATTTACAGTTACTGCCTCTTCTTTATCAGTGGATTTTTCTGCTGTCACTTCTACCTGATTTTCCTCTATGGGGAGCTCCTTTGGTTTCTCCTCCTGGACCTCCTCCTTGTCTTTTTCTTCTTTTTTCCCCTCTTCTTCCCCATCTTGCCTCCAGTTGTTCCTTTGGTAGGATTTGGTAACTGTTTCTGTCTCCTCAGTCTCATAGCGTCCTCGGCGTGTCTCAGCCTTTTCCTCCTTGCCCGTGGTCTCGTTTTCTTCCACATTGTTCACTTCTCTCCTGCTGGGCACTGACAAGCTCCCATCTGTGATCGTGGGGTCGAGCTCCTTTTGGCGTTCCAGGGCTTCCTGCAGACGTTTCTGGCGTCTCTCCTCCCGCCTTGCCAGCCTCTCCAGCAGTGCAGCTTCATCGTCTGTGGAGCGCTTGCTTTCCTCTCCTGCCACACTGTGTGAAAGAGAGACAGGTTTGCATTAAAAAAAAATAACTTGTTTCTAACAACATATGCACTTCACTCTTTCTAAGGAAAAAAGCTTGTATCATCATTCCATGGTTGGAAAACACAACAGGTTACAGACTACAAAATGTAGCTGTTGTTTTGATGTCTATATCCATTCTCCATAAATAAATTGCTTATGGTGCTCAGTACCTATTAGCACTTGCCCTCACAATTTAGCTTTTTTCTATCAGTTGTGTTATGGCCACTGGAAATCCGGGTATATTATTTATATTATTATTTATGTGAAACTAAACAAATGATGGACAGGCAGGAAGGCACCTCTGGACAGACAGAGAGGCCACTCAGCTTGTGGTGATAGAAGTGATATGGTGTAATGCTTTAGTGGCTGCTGATGGTTGGACTTGATGATCCTAAAGGTCTCTTCCAACTTGGATGTTGTATGATTTCAAGTGTCACATCCTTCCATGAGCTTTTCTCTTCTTTATATCCGCCTGACACTGACAATGCCAGATGAGTGCTTGCTCTAGAGCTCACACCCAGCACCTTGCAGGTGTGTTGCAGCCACAGTTTGAGGACTGGGTACCTCTCAGTGCTTTGGCCCCACAGTGCCATGACCCCTGTGAGCAGAACAAGAGATGTGATGTTTTCTGAGGCCAGATGCACCCATGCCTGAGAGAATCTGAGAGCCCCCATGAACCACAGCTGAATTACCCTACAGAAAGCCTTGAGGACACCTGGATATGTGCCATGAGCCGGATGTGTGATGCTCCCACCCTACCATGTAGACACAGCCAGGCTGATCCTCACTGTGTGAGGTCCTTCAGTTTAAGGATGGCCAAACCCAGCACTTCAAATTCAAGCACCAAAGCAAACCTCTTCCAGGCACTTCTCTGCTCTGAACTAAAACTACCCTTGGCTTGTCAGTAAACAACATCAGACATTTACCTGTTCTGGGCATTGACCTCGGATTTCTCTGTCCCTTCTCCTGAGAGATCTCCTTCCTCCTTCTGCCGCAGCCTCTCCTGCCGAGCCCGCCGGCGCCGTTCCCTGGCGGCTTCTTCGTCATCGTCATCGTTCCTCTGGTAGGACAGCCTGCAACAGGGACAGGGAAACATTGGTGCTATGGCATACTGGACACTGAGAAAAATCACAAAAAGCAGTTTTCTTGAGCACAGTTAGCGTGGCTACAGCAGCTGCTCCATGTGCTGTAGTGAAAATATGCGGTGAAATTGAGATGCGTAATTTCAAACACTGGTTTTCTTCTAGTTCTCAGAAGAGAACTTGAGAAAATAGACTCTGTGAAGACAGCAGCCACACCACAGTGTCAGCTGGCTCCTAGAAAACACCAAATCCATGAAAGCCCAGCTCTGAAGCTGAGTAAATATCCTCCTAGCCTGCACCATGATCCTGTCGGAGCACTCACCAGCAGCATTTGAGCAGACTTGATCAAGTCCACGTCACCGATATTGGACTCAGCAAAGCAGCTTTTCATTAGTCTCCTCTAAATATCACATGCTGAAAATGGTGACAGTATTCTACATTTTAAAGACTAGAAAGCAGGGAGACACAAGTATGACAACAGTTCTCAGTGGTCGGTTCTGAGTGCCAAACATCTGACACCCACAAAATTTTTGTGAGCCCAGAGCCCTGCCAGGCCAAATCACACAAGATCTCTGCTGTGATGAAAGCCTACAGCTGAGAACCCATTGTATTCCTCTACCCAACAGATGATTACATTTAGTTTCATCCTGCTTGAAAAGGAAAGCAAGGCCTTAAAATCCTAATAATCCTGTGTCCCATTCAAATCTTTGCTGAGGTTATTGCTGTGTGAGATAAAGGGAGAGGCCTGCATTCCTCTTATCTTTTTGAGCAGGGAAAGTGAATTAGGAAGCCAGCATGTGCCAGACCCAGTCAGGACATTCATTTACTTTGCTTCTGGCAGTGGTCTGACACACCATGGTTAAGAAGTCTCCCTTCTTTTTATAGTCACATATTTGAGTTAACAGTGCAGCCATGAACATGGAAAAAAAACAGAGTGCTGCATTGACTAAAACCAAGTACAGATAATGTTCATATTGCAAATATTTAAACATTAAAAGCAACTAAATTTTGATTTAGCCATCAGTCAGACTCTTTGGGGCAAAACCTCTCCCCATCACCATGTTCTTGTACTACTCTCCTTTGCTGAAAGAAGGATGAAAGCATAGGTTTGACAGGGGTTCAGTTACCCCAATTTCACTTTAAGAATTTAAAGTGTAAAACATGGCTGAGCCACTTGCCAGACCTAGAACAGCATTTTCATCCTCAGTGCACCAAAGAATTTAATTTGCTACTTTCATGCTCTGCTTCAAGAGGTTCTTCTTTTTAGAAACAACTCTTCTCAAAGAGAGTGCAAACCATGAGCAACATGGCCATGAGGGAAAACAGCGGGGGATGAGAAAGAAAGGAAGGGGCTGAATTAAAAGCACTAAAGGTGTGATGAAGGGAAGGCAAGGAAAAACACATCCTGCCATTTGCAAGCATCTTCAAGGGGTACCAACATTTCATTTAGGTCTACAACAGAAGGGATGTGAATACAATAATAAACCAATGGGGTCTTTAATTTCCACAAGAAGGAGATTGTGGAACAAAACTGCACTAGCAAACTGACCACGGATACCCCCTTTTTTAGTAAGATGTTGGCTGTCAGAAGCCTATGATCTTTTCAACTCTCAAGTCCAGCTGTAAGGGCACAGGAGAGGACACACTTCTTTTAGCCTGTGGCAGCTGGACCATGGCCACAACTGAGTCAATATCCAGTGTCTATAGCTCAGGATTTGTCTTTGCAATGAGACCACACAAAGATTAAGTTTATCCCACTCTCTGTACCCACACAGAACACCCCTACACAGCAAGGAGAACAACTGCTTTTAAAAGTCTCTTTAAAATGCCTTTTTTAAACCACCAGTTGCTCAGCAAACTAAAAAAGGAAGCAAAAAGAATACCCTAAGCAAAAATTCCCACAAAGTCTTACCCATTAAACAGATATGTACTTCCTGTCCTTGGACACTTATCACATAGATCATCTGTTAAGAAAGCTCACAATGTTTCTTATTATGATTCTAAACACATCCATTGCCTTACTGTATATCACAACAGTTTCTGACAGCGAGCAAGTACAACAGGTATTCCATTCATGAGAGTCACCTTAAATATCCATTTCTGTTCACCAGCACTCATGCAATCTGCCCAGTAATCAGGGAACAGTCATAAGACACAACTAGTTGCAGTTTTTTCAGGAGATTTCTTTCTTGTTTCCCTTACAATTGTGTTACAATGCTTTCAGTGTAAGGGTGACCCTCATTCTCCCACTGCTACAGATCTCTGTAGCAACCCACCATGAGCAAAACCAATGTGGGAGCTCTTCAGAGCCTATATTCTAATTACCTACATCTTTTGACGTGCTTCAGACTAAGAGTAAATAAATAATAAAAAGTATGTCTCCAAGATTTCAACTGTGCTTATCAGACAGATGGAAATCTGAGGATCCACGCTGGCCTGTGTTGTTTCTCCACCCTTGGAGAGCAGCCTTGCTGCCCAGCACACACCCAGAAACTAAATTAAACTGAACTTGTATCCATTTGTCACCTTCCACATGGCTTTGCAGGCAAGCATCTCTCCACCACCTCTCAGGCAGTGAGGCCACAGCACAGCATGAACTCCAAGAGGTGTGCCAAGCCTGCTGATACAACTCTCTTGTGGAATATTCAGATCACAGAATATTCTGATTTGGAAGGGACCCACGAGGATCACCAAGTGCAACTCTCAAGGACTGAAATCCCAGAGCTGAAGAACTCAACAACAAATTTCATTAGTATCTGAGTAAGTCTAAAAATGCTGCCCTCAGATTGAATGGGGGGAGACTTTGTGTGAAAAAGAAATCTGCTGGATTGGGAATACAGGAGATGTGGCCATCTGCTTCAGACCTTTTTCAGAGAAATACAGTCTATATTTTATACCAAACACTGAATTTATGTAAAGTTATAACACAGCAAGAAATTTGGTAATAGCTGGGATGATCATGGGGCTGAAACCATTTCATACAAGCCAGCTTTAACTGGTTTCTACTTGAAACCTCAAATCAGCCCAAGCATTATCTAAGGCACTTTGGGTTTGGAACTCCTTGCCCAGTAGTAGTACACTATTATTATTTTCTGAATTATGACAGCACTGAAATTTCCTAATCAAGCTCATGGGCTTCTACACTAGGCAATTTGTGAAGATAGGGCAAAATCTGGTCTCTATTCTAGAGTATGTATTCTGATTAAAGAAAAACCTTATAATTTGTAGCACAAACTGCCCTCAATGAGTCATAAATAAACCATATGAATCTAAATTCTTTTTTCATTTTTCACAGGAATAGGAAAAAAAAACTGCCTAATTTGAGCTGGATCCCACTACTCCATTCTAGAGGAGGCAGGGAGAAAGAATTGCTGTGGATCTGAACTCTGACTCCATTTCACGAGTCAAATACATGAAAAAAATTCCAAACAGAACAAAAGCCTTTAAGATTTTTAAGCAGGCAGCTCATATCTGCCTCTTCTTCCCTCCATGGTTCACTCAAATGTCAGTCTGGTTTTTATGCCTGCAGAAACACCTTGCATTATTAGCAGTGCCCTCGCAACATGGACTCAATTAAACACAATTGCACCTATTCAGCAAGCTCTTTCCCACACTACTTTGTTATCCTGAAGCTTTTACATGTATTACAGATTGATTTTGCCTGTGTTCCACCCCAAGAAATGAGATCATCCTTCCTGTACCAAACTGCTGCACCTCCAACTTGCAGCCCAACCTACTTCTAAGACCTCTGCCCTTTATTATGTAAGACCACAGCAGCTGAAGTGATATCTGCTGATTTGTGACTCCAGATTTATGTCAGAGGGAGGATGTCAGTAAAATGTCCTCAATGACAGATTTCACTGCCAGACCCAACCTATAAAAGCTGAATTTGTTGGCCTTCTGTGCTCTTAGAAAGTCTTTCTATTTACCCAGGCTCTTCCTGAAAGGATGGGTGGGGTGAGGATGGACTTTGTTAAAATACCCACTGGGGAGTGCTCTTTGTGTCACTGTTGATATTCAGTCCCATTTTATTTATGATGACATATGCTTTTAATCCTTTTATTGTTTGCTTAATTTGTGTTATGATAGGCACACTTCAAAACCTGAATATAAACAACTGATCAATCTTCACCTCAAAATAAAAAGAAAAACATAACAAGGGCACACGCTTCCACAGAGGGCTGTGCCTCTCTCAAGCTTTGCGTGTCAATCTCAGCTGTATTTCATTCAAGTCATATCTAAAAATGTGCTGAATGGTGGGGGGCAGTTGTGGGGAAAACTGTTTCTTCTAATCATTCCTCCATCATTCAGTGAGAGGTGCCAGAACCTGCTCAAGAAAATTCATTTTTATGCGGGAACGAGCAGAATTTCAGTCCAAAATGTTCCTGCTTCAAAAGGATGCAGTGAGTGAAAACAGGGGATTATGGTGGAGACATGCAGACATGCCACCACAGTTCTCAGTCCAATGTTGTGCATGAATGCTGCTATTAACACCCATATTTTTCACATATTTCTCAATTTGACATGCACCATTTTTTTTTTTCACATTGAACGTAGGAGAGACAAGTGGATAAAATTAACCAATGGCTGGAAATGAAACCCAGACAAATTAAAACTGGAAATTAAGCACACGTTTTGAACAGCGAGGATAATTACACACACAAGAAATGATGGAACATCCATCTCTTGCATCTCTGCATTAAGAGAGATGCCTTTTTGGAAGTTATGCTACAAAATAATACTGATTTTTGGGTTCATTGCAGATAACTTGGTGAAATTCCAGTAACACTTATGTATAGGAAGTTGGACTAGATTATATGGTGGCACCTGCTGGACTTAAACACTACAGCCCTCTGTTTACAAACAGTTCACATTTCTCATTTTGCCCACAAGTTATCTCTGTCTCAGAAATACTTTTACTCTGTTTATCCATCCATTCTCTACAGGTACACAGCCTGTTCTTCTGAGCAGGCAAATTACCCAGATATGCACACAGTTCTTGGGCCAAAACAGAGACTGATGCACTTTGTAGTGTATTATGTTCTTTTCATTTCATGAAAATTCTCTTCATTTTCATGAAAATTCTCTTCATTTTCATACTGTGCTCCTAATACAATTTCTTCTTTTTCATAACTCCAAAGATTTCAAGGATTATTGCTTTTTTCTTATTAAATATGTTTACAGAAGAACATTTTTTCTGTCTGATCTGGCATCCTTAATTTCCTACCATACCTTTAAAAGCATTTCTTCTACCTTAAGCGTTGATTTAAAATACCTAAAGGCTAAAACTTTTGGCCATTTTCACAATGTTGTTTTTTTTTTGTTTCAGCTGAGCAAAACCTTTAGATTATTTACTTTGGTTAATGACTTGGCTGGGAGATTATTTTGTTTACATGACAAAACAGTTAAGCATGGGAAAGAAAAGGCCTTCTAAGAGGTTCAGTTTGTGACCTTTTTTTTGGTTTTTTTTATGTTTTTGACATTTAGATTTTTTTAACAGGTAAGGAAAGAGTAGGTGCACTCATCCCTCTAACAGTGTGATTCTACAATCTAACATGGATGGATGCAAGCCATCCACATCAAAGAATGAAGGATAAAAAGTAATTTGCAAAGTAGAAACCACAAGGAAAAAGGACTCCATAGTGACAACAAAAATCCTTGGTGATTACCAAGTAATTAATGCCAAAACCATCCAGAGATTTGATTTCTTTGCAGGGGATGGCACTGAAGCCTCTAGGAAAGACCCGGGCTTCCCAAATTACAGATTTCCATTGAAAATGTAAGTTTCAGTTTTGTAGATGTCCAAGATTTCCAGTGTCCTGTCTTTTTTCTTTTTCCTGCTCAGAAAAGCACAGTTTATTTGGTTTTAGATTCAAGCCCTAAAACTGGGCCTCAGTTAGACCCATCTGTACCATCACAGCATCGCTCTGCACAAAGGCAGAATGACTCATGCACGCTCCTATTTTTCTTTTCCTCCCTTTCCTCATGGCTTAAAACTGATGATCTGTTTCATAATATGAAATGCAAGCAGATTCTGCAACCACAGCCACATAGCTCTGGTAAATTGCCTCTGAGCACCTCAGCATAAATCCAACGCAGGGCTGCAAACATGAAGGGTAAAACCCTTCCGCTACTGAAATAATGTCAAATTTGCCTCCAACATATATTATATTTAGATAAAAGTGCTCGCTGGAAATGTACCGGGGGAAGCACATAATTCTCTCAATATGTGAAGCCTAATGCTCTGCAGTTTTACTGCGTAACAATAGACATGGCACTGACCTGCCAGTGAGCAGAGCAGCATATCCAATCTGTTCCAATTTAGAAGTTTCACATGGAAAAAAAATAAAACAAAAAAAAACAAAGGCAAGCAGAAAACAATAATTGGCCAAGTGCCTTCTACCTGATAATTTTTTACTGTTTTCCTCAAAGCTTGGTGCAGTTCACCCAGATCTCCGTTTCCCTGGCAGAGGGCAAACATACAAAAAAAAGTGTACAAAACCAGCTTGCTTTTCCAAACATGAAAAAAGTGGGAGCAAAACCCAATCAGTGTGCATACCACTGTGGTTAATGTGGTGTTTGTTGACTCCGGAGCAAATTGCTTGCTGCCACCACCTCCAGCTTCTAGTGCTTTATTGCATATAAAATCCAAAATAATTTATGCTACAGCCTTACCCAGTAAGTAATATTTCAGGCGTATCATTTGAGAACAATGGGCATCTTGCCTAGCTGAGGCATAAGTCAGGCTTTACAGGATTTGCCCTAGAATGCACAATCCACAATTTCTACAAAGACAAATAAGAAGTTTTCTTTCTTGTGGTTTTGTGCTGCTATATTTAATATGGCTTTCAAGGCAATTTTATATGTCAAATTGCTAGCTTACTGATTGCATCCAAAATCAAAATCTAACTCAATGTGCAGTTTAGCCCAATAGCTGCAGCAGGCAATATTTTTGGGAAAAGCATAGTTTCAACTTTAAAAAAATATATATTTCTGGTGTTATTTTTTAATTTCCAAGCTGTATCCTCAGAAATTAGCAAACAAGAACAAATTGATGATGTCAGGAAAGCACAAACTTAATTACAATAAATCATGTATGTATTCATGACCTGGTAACCCAGCCTTCAATTGCATCTGCTTATCTACTTTCACCCTGGTTACCAGCTCTGGAGGCTTCTTTAATGCAGCACTCTAGGAAACAGAGAGCCTCTTAACAAACCAATGCTCCCACTTCATTTCCCCCACAAAGATTAATAGGATTGCTGCATTTTAAGAATTCTGTATTTTAAAAGGAAATGCAGGAGCATGAGGATAAGGTCTCATACACACAAAGCTTCTTTAATTTCAACCTGCTCTTGCTCCACTGAATATCATGTGAGGACAAAGACTAACAAAGTTAGCTCAGAGAATCACTTATTTGAGGATGAAACATTAATATCCAAACCAATCTCAGTCACACACCCTAATCCTCCATCACCCTGCCCAATCTACTCACAGTCAACTCCCAGCATATATTTATTCACCATCCACCCTGACAAAACCAGAACTTTGTGAAACTGGAGATGGAACAAGGCTTTGGTTTTCAAAGATGAGAAATTTCTGAGCACAACTGCCTTTTGCACTCCTGCAGTTTCTTCTCTTTGCAGGGTATAATGAAGAACCACAAGCCAAGTGCTGAAAGGAAGAAAATTCCCAGCATCCCATGGATTGATATCAAGGACAACACCCACCAACAGTGCTTTGGAGTTTTTTCATCCATCACTGAAATGCTGCCATGCCTGGGGTGGATCACTGTGTGGATGGCTTCATATCCAAACCAGTGGTCCCTGAAATTCATTCTGTATTTGGGACAGAGATACTAAATGGGGCAGGAAGGAGGAATGAGGAAGCAGGAACAGCAGATTAGGTCTGCAGCACAGGAGCAAGAAACATCCCTGGACTGTGGACAGGGAGAGAGGAGATCACAGCAAATGGATGAGGAGCCTCCATCCCTGCAGGGCACAGGATGGGGAGTGGGGGAATGCTGATAGAGAAATACTGGGAGAACAGGGAAAAGGGAAATAGATCCTTCCAGGAATAGCAAGGACAGTGAAAGCAGCAGCACTGGGCAAGTGTCTGTCACCACCATCCAAGCCAGCTCCAGAGGGCTGTCCAGGGCCTGGAAAACCACAACCCTCCATGACTGGTGGAAGGGAAATGTCACAGCAGGTTGTGACACCCAGGTTACACATCACTCAGTAACTCACCCTGGACAGAAGTGTTCTGTGCTCTGAGACACCTACAAACAGCCAGAACCCAGCATTTTTGTTGCTTACTCCACTGAAGGTATGGGTGTTAGCATTAGTTTTGTCTCTGTGAAGCATCAAAACTGCTGTGTCTTTCCCAGGGGACTAGAGATTTTAATTAAATGACTATTGCTCAGAGCCAGACAGGTCCCTGGGGATGTCTGCTGCAGCTTTCAGAAATACAGCAAACACTGTGCTGACCAACAAAGTATGAGACATGTATCTGCACACAGGGAGTCTGGAAAAATAATTTTACCAGATAATTATTCAGATAATAATAGAATAATCTTTTTTTGTCGACTCTTCCCAGCATAAAATATGCACTTAAGAGGACACAGCCTTGACATAGCACAGCAGACTACTGAAAAAAATGCCACAAACAGGATAGCGCATGAAATGCAAGACCAGAACACGCACCAAAACAGACCAGACTGTGAACCCTTTGCTAACCGAAATAAACCACTTGAGGGGAAATATGGCATTACAAATACATCCAGTGCTACAACATGTGGTGAATGGAAAAAAAAAATTTAATGAAAATCAGATGTCTGAACATTTTCTGGTACTGATTCCCCACGCACACAACTCACGGATGCTGTGCAGGTGTGGATTTTGTTTCAAGGGAAATTCATGGCTGTTTGCTTTTAGCATGGGCAAGCATCTCTCTCTTTCTGAGGTGTTTAAGAAGCCTACTGTCAACAGCCAAGGTGATTAGGAGACACTTTCAGTGAGACAGCAGAGGAATTATTAGTGCAGATCCCATCATTTGTTAACAGGATTAGGGGCAGATGCATTCCATGCATCCCTGTGAAAGCTAATCCTGATGTGTCTTTCACTTTCATGAAAGGTAAAGAACCCTTCCATAAAACAGGTCTGCACAGACCTGCAGGGTCACGTCCAGCACTTTGAACAGCACACTAATGTTACAACAATTTGCAGACATCGTATAACAGCACTGTGCAAATTAAACAGCTGGAAGTTTGAAATGTAGCCATTGTAACTACACCCACACAAACACAATAAAATATCCTGGCTGTAGCCTTTCAATTAGTTTTCCCTTAGATGTGCTTGTTCTTCTCATATTGCTTCACTGTAATCCTTATTCCAGAGATGTTACTCGTAAGAAATTACCAAACTCAGTATTTGAGATACTGTCTGGAAAGCTGACTGAGCTCATGAGAGCTGATTAATCACACTGCAAATACAAATCTAAAAGCCACTGTTCTTTAAAAAGGGGGGGTGCAAGGGGGAAGAACAACCCTTTTCACAGGCCTCTAGCATCCAACAAAAACCTCTTCCATTTCAAAGACTCACTAACAAATTATCCACAATTTATAAGCTGTCCACAGAAGTATCCGGATAAAAACCAGGAATCACTAGAAAACAACAATTTGCTTGCCCTAAAAGTGCCCATAGTCTGGAGACTTCCAAAGGGATATAGGCAGCTGTAAAGAGGCACCTAACACAGAGAAACTGCCCTGTGGAGATACAGGGACAGGGTGCAATATTCAGTGTGATTTCAAACCACAGCAGTTATTGTGGCACCCTTTTTGTTGTTGCTGCTGATAATTTCAGTTTCTTTCTGGAACAGCAGCTCCACACAGGAAGCCAGTCAGTAATAGCTGTTGCAAAATGCTTTACACAGGCGGGCAGCAAGACATGAAGGACAGCAAAGAGCTGCTGTGATAAGAAAGCAATGCAGCCACCGGAAACAGACTACAAGGGCAGCCAAAAGAGGATCTGATCCCAAAGGTGAGAGGAGACAAACCCTGATCAGTTTCCATCACCAAAAAGCAAAGCCATCCAACAGATTCAACTGACATTTTTACAGAGAGGGTAATCAAGAAATCCATCATTAAACGTACACACCCACAGATGTTCAAGCCAAGGTTTCTGGTATAATCCATTAGATTCCAGAAGTGAATGCAGCCTGATGGCTATTTTCCCCTTGTTGTTATACTAATTCTTGGCTCCTGTTATATTCTTTCAATCAAAAGATCTCAACATGTTCTAAAATGTTAAGCAACCCTTGCAACCCTTCTGACTTCTGTGTGGTGAGTATCATGGCTATTATAATGCCAGTTTATGGAATGGAAAACAGATATATAGATGAATGTACTGCTTTTAGTCTAAACAGAGCAGATGTGGTTCTCTTTTGGCTGCACTGCTTCACACCTGCTCCAACAACTTGTTGAAGCTACAAGGAGCTCTTCCAGCAACTTCTGAAGGGAGTAGTTGTGGATATGTGGACTCTTTCCTCCCAGCCCATCTCCAGCAGCTGCACTGTGCTGACTTCACTGCTGCTCTTGAAAGCACATGAAAGCCACTGACAGAATTATCCTGGGATGTCTTTTTCTGGCATACTGAACAAGGAGACTTGCTCCCCTGAGCTCTCTCTGATCAAGTGATGGCCTGGCTCTCTTCTACATTTTAAATAAAACCTGCTGCTGCTAGGTATTTCCAAGTCAGTAGTCTACATTTTTAAAAAAGAGTTGTGCCTGCTGGGAAATAGGAAAAGAAGGGCCAAAAGCAAAACCAGGGGATCTCGTGGCCATGTCACTGCAAAAGCACCTTGGACTTTTCAGAGGGGTCAGCAGGGCTCAACACAGTCTGGAACCTTTTGGAGCACTTGGCTTTGAACTGAGACACACTTAAATGCATGAAAGAATGAGAAATGGGGTACAGCATCATTACTGGGAAACGAGGAGTGGAAACAAGGAGTGGCTTGCTGCCACACCCTTCTTCTTCTCAGGCTTCTACAGGTACAGAAAGCTCAGTAGGACTTGGTGAGGTAGGACTCCCAAAAGCTGAGGGAGTGACAAAACCCCAGCTCTACACCTGACAGGTTTTAGGGGAGATGGGACTGACCTGAATGCCAGCCAACCATTCCAACACCAGCTCTTGCAAGGTTTGGTCTTGATTTAAAGTCAAAACTCTCCTCTCACCTGGACTGCAAGACAGAGTGTTTTGGGGTGTCACTGAGACTTCTGTAACATTTGCACAGCAGATGGATCCCCAGAAATAACACCAGAGAGCAGAGCTTACACTTGATCCAACCAGGCTCTGTTCATCCAAGTGTCCTCTTCCCAGCAGTCCATTGTAGCCATTCACAGACACACACCAAGTCTGTTGCAAGGGAGATGCAATTCCATTTATCCTTTTATGAACGTTTTCACTGAATTGAAGTCATGCAGCCTGACGGGCACCGGGAGGGGCCAAAACCCAAGCACTGGATAGTAAATTTACATTTAATATACTTTTGTGAAAGTACAACTTTTGTAAAGCGAGGATTTGGCAATGTTAAATGACAAATACTTGGCATAACAAAGGATTAAGACAAGAGAATTTGAAGTCCTACTCACACAGAGTGTGGTCCAACATTTCAACTGAGATTACTGAGTAAACAAGAACATGGTCATTATCTATCTGAAGAAGATAACCTTTAGCAGCTACAAGGTAACAAAAAGGTCTGGGGATCAGACTCTAAATTGGAAAAGTAAGTTAAAACAAAGTAAGTTAAGACTTCTCTTAATTCAAGCTGACATGCTGAGTGTTATCTTGCTAAATACAGGGTTTCTAAGACTTCATTTGTCTCCTCTTCTGCTAGAGGTTCCTGTGTGAGATCCTTAAACTCCCTTGTCCTCCAGTTCCCATCTAACACTCAGAAATGTTCAGTGAAAAAAAAACCCATGTATTTCAGGATCCAGAGCACTACCCACGCCAAACACAGGTGTAACTCTGAACCCAAACACTTCCAACGCTCTGCCAGTGAGGTGCTCTTGGATGTCAGCTCAAGATGTGCAACAGACAGACTGCCAGTGCTGGTGCATAGCTATAATCACACACAGTTTTTCTGGACATTTCTCCAAAGTTTGCTCAAAATACCACCGTGCAAAATTGTTCAGGGGCAATAAACAGAAGGGCTGGGTGGGAGACACTGTCTCCTACCTCAGCACTTCACAGGGTGTTGGGTGAGTTTGAAAGACGAAGAATCCAGGAATTCAGGTAAGTAATTAAGCCCATGGCTTTCCCAAAATGCCAAAGGACCAAATGCAGCTCTCAGACATGCACAAGAAAGGCATATTTGCTCTCAGCTGAATGGGCTGCAAATCGTCACTAATGCTCATGCAGTCAGTGGGAAGATTTCACAGCCATATAGATAAGGACTATGGGAACACCAAGATAGCTCTGCTACAGCATTAAGAGAGTTTTGTGAGTTTGATAAGTCTTGAGTAAAAGCTATGTTTTCAGAGAACAACAAAACTGCTTTGCTACAGCCTTTATGGCAAATTTAACAGAGGAGCAAGGAGAACATTAGTCCTCAAACTTCATCTTTCTAACTAAAGTAAACATTTAGCTGGTTTTGGAAACATATGTGGCCTCTGCTAATTAGGCTTTTGGAGTCCAGAGAAAGAAAACTGCTGACATGATGTGTCTGACCACTCCTGTTCCAGGAGGAGGGAGATGACTAAGGCCAAGATTCTCAACACCATCTTACACACCCAGAGCACATGCCAGTGATTTTCCTCTTGCAGGACAAACAGAATCCTAAAATAAACCTCAGGCTTCACAGAGGAAAGATGAGTGTTACACAGAATACACATCCTGATTTAAAAATGGGATTCTTCTTTTATAGACATCACTGTGCAAGAGAATACAGTAAGGTCAGAATACACTTCATTTGGGCTTTGCAAAATAATCAAATAAAACACTATCAAGAGATGACTGAAAGAGAAAAATGAAATACATGACAATGGAGAATGTCTCTGTAGCTTATGGGACCTGGAAAGCCAGGAACAACCTGAAAATGACCCCAGAGATTGCAAAGGTTCCACCAGGGCCATGTCAGTGTGTGATGATGGTAGCACACATCACTGAGTCACAAACTGACACATTTGCTGACTCACAAACTCTACTAAATCAGGTATAACAAAAGAAGTACAAACAAACAAAAACCCAAAACAAAACAACCAAAAAAAAAACCCCAAACCCCAAACAACAAAAACCCACAGTAAAGAACAAGCCAGGACAGCAAGAGCTGTGATGTTAAAAGGTACTTCTGTAATAACATCACAGCCGAACGAATTGCAGATGGAATCTGGCAAGGCAAAAACCTCCTGTTCAGAAACATGTAATATATTTTTATGCTTAAAGAGGCCTGTGGGCAATTTGGCTTCAGCAAACCAAACAGAAGCCAGAATTTTACATCCTGTACTGTCAAGTGCATTGGTCTCAAGGACACACCTCTAGGACAGGCCTCCACACTTCCAGAAGAATCGTGGGAAGAAAAACAAATGCACATGGATGGCTTCTCCAGGGGCTGTTTTCTCAATTTTTTTAAAATACTTAGCACACCATTTAGGAGATATTTCTCAATAATGTTCGGTCTGGAACCAGAATCATCTTTTATTTTTCTGTTCTGTAATACAGCAACATTTGCCTTGAGGATCCGCAGCAGGACCAGATCCTGCTGAAGACGGGTATAAAGCAGATTGAAACTCATCTGAAAGAGTATTTCTTACTGTTGCTTAGTCAAGGTATATGGAAAAGTGATGGATGGAAATTAAAAAAGACGACAAAATTAGCAAAGTCCCTGATCTTCAAGAGAAATGCTGGCTGAGGAAGGGTCTGAATACAAACAGGCATCTTGCAAAAAAACCCCAAACCCTACCAATCCCCCTAAAAAAGTTTGCTTATCAATCTTTTGGGAGTAGTCCACACCTAATGGTTCATCTGTATATTTTGCTTAATATGAGCTGGTACATCCAGCCCCTGCTGCTAAAGCTGTTTATTTTCCTTATCTGTTTTATTATCACCCATTTGTCTTTCACATCCTTTCCATACATTAAGATAACCTCAATTATGACAGGATATGTACTCTAGGATTACTATGGTGGGAACAGAGGAAAAAAATTGCTTCACAAGTGATGCCAGCAAATGTATAGTATTCAGAAGAAAATAAGCAAGAAAGTGACAGAAAACTGGGTATTAGTGACTAAGTCAACCATTATTCCTCCTACAATCAAAGAAAAACGCCAGAGCACCAGGTGGAAAGGAGACAACCACTTTACATCAGTTTCAGTCTCCTGATGCAACACAAAGTGAATTTAGGCAGAGCCAGTACTTGGTTTAGTATTCTTTTACCAAGAGATAAACAGAGGCTGAGGAATAAAAAATCCAAAATACCAGCTTCTGCCCTCATTTGAAACTTTGTTCACCATAATTCAACTTAAAAGTCAAGGAACTACATTGAGCTCAGATGTGAAGCCTGTACTTAAGCCTGGGATGTGCTGCTCATCTCTGGAATTCAATATGCACATCCAAAGCAATTGGAAGAAAAAAAAACAGATGAGCAATCAACTAAACCTTGTAGCTAGTACTTTGCCTCAATAATGGGTTTTGGAGAAGAGAGAAATTGTATTGAAATACTTTGGAGTACAGTGTGATTTTTCTGACAGATTCACAAACTGCTTAAATGCTTTAGAGGTAAAAAAAAAAGCCCACATGGAAAACAGTTTTCCAGTGTGCTTGCTGTTCCCCAAAAAGGTGATTACAGTGTTGCACTGCTGGACTCACAAAAATGTCTCGTTACCACATCCAGTTTGAGTGTCAGAGTGAGACTTCACAGCAGCAGCTGCACACTTGTGAAAAAGAGAAGGAAGAGGGGAGGGAAAGGCAAAAAGGGGGAGTGGGGGAAGCCCTCCCTGTCTGCTCTGCAAAGGATTTGAGCTGCAGAAAAGAGGAACCGTGTCAGCAAATGCCAAACCAATGCGATACCTGCCAAACCGCACCTTATCCTCCTCAATCAGCAAAAAATTATCCACTGCCTGATTTCTCTTACCTCACCAATAAAGGGCTGGTTTTTTCCCTTATTAGGACAGTCTCCACGCTGTAAAATTCCGGCTCTAATAAGTGGCTTTAACAATATGTGCTGCACATCAGCACAAAAAAAAGCAGCTAATAAAAAGTGAAGCACAGAAGGAGAATAAAAGGGCTGAGTCCTAAATTAAAAAGAACAACATCAGCTCAGTTTGGGCTCCAAAATTTGATCATAGATTTTATGAAATGGAGAATTAAGATTGGAATGCATAAATGTATGAAGGCTAACATTATACAGATATATAATTATAAACTTGGCTCTGCAAACACTTATACATGCAAGCTACCTTACTGAACTCAGGGAGAATTTTTCACCATATTTAAGAGCTTAGCCATCCCAAAATATAAATCAAATAGTACCTGAAAATAGAGCAAGAAAGGGTTTTTCAAATGTTTTGGTGGTTTTTTTACAAAGTAAAATGTGGATAAAGTGAAAAGTTACAGTAAGTTGAGCCTCTATGTTTCAGTTATTTCAATGACTGATGGAAGTGTTTTACTTGGTTGCATTTTTAAGCATTGGATTTAATTTGCTGGACATAATTGACTTCATCTGCTTTATATAGAAATATATACATATATATATGAACTGAGAAGCAAAGAGGGCCTAAAGTAATCACCAGAGAATTTCCCCAAGTTTTTCCTGTTTTACTCTGAATTGGGAACAGGGTGGATGGGGAGGGCAGGTTTGGCAGGAAAGGGGCAGGCAGGGGTAGGGAGGAGAAGCAGGATAAAGCCCTACCACCCCCACCCGGCACTGGCTGAACACCTATGCCAACAGTGTGGAGAAGCTATCTGGATTTAAGATCTGCACTAACAATGAATTTTCTGGTTTTGCTGAAGCAGAAGCAAAAACCCTTGTCAGAGTGAAGTGATATGGAAAATGTTCAGGGCTGGTTTTGTTGTTTTCTTTTTTTTTTTTTAATTCAGCCTGGAACAAGAAAGCAGGTCTTTCATGTAAGTTTTTTTTTTTTCTTTTTACTTTTCTCTTTGAAATGTAGGTCAATTGGAATCAAAAGATTTTTTTAAAAAGCAGAATATTTAATTTACAAAAACTGCAAAGGTGCAACTCAGTAATTTATCTAGAAAGTGTAGAAAAATTCATTAAAAAACAATTTCCTATTCTTTTAATTTACACAAAGCCAATTTCAGAAACCTGACATGAACTCATAACCAGCTCTGCTCTGAACTGTTCTGAAAGAGTTCTGGCCAAAACTCTCCCGTATTTTCTAGGTTTTACTAAATTTACCTTTCATCAGAAGCAGTTCTCACAGCTCATTTCAGGCATTTGGATTCACAGCAAGTTCCTGGCTTGAACCAAGGCTTGTACAGGGTAGAGAATTTAGCTCAAAATTTTCATGAAACTCTCCCAAGTCACTTGTTCTCTGACAAAACTTTAGGTGCTTGATGCTCACAGTCTCGACCTAAGACTGGGGTGGATGCTCTAAACTCCACTCCAGCTTTGTGCTCCTGAGAGCTTTTCTTATTTTGAAAACAACGCCTTTCACTGAGGCAAGAAGGCTGCAAAATCTCAGATGTTTCCCTACAGACCTGTCCTTTCTCTGCCACAGAAACTCCTACCCAAAAATGTTTCAGTTCTTCACGTAGATTTGTCCCTGCTGGGGAAGAGCCACTTTCAGAAACTGAGACTGGGATTCTTTGCTTCCAAAACAGAAAAATAATCTCGCTATGGGTAAACATCTTTGCATGTCTTGTCTGTAGTTACACCGTGTCCTTCTTGTGTTACCTCAGCAATGTAAAAAGCTTTTACAAAGCAAGGATTCACTGGCAAACAGGAATTAAGAGCATGGTCAAAAGAGAAGACCAGAAGAAGGGGAGAGCTTCAAGTAAAAATTAACAGCATCAATTTTTGGAGCAGAAATAACCAGATAACACAGTGCCGCCAACACCACTGCTATCTGTGGAGGAGTCCTCTTAAACCCCTCTCTTCTCCTAAAATTTAGCTGAAAGCAGTCTTGAACATCCAGACAAGATACAGAAAAGATAACCTACAACACAAAGAAAATGCTGAAAAAACTGAGCTTTCAACAACCAAACTGAAGTTTGAACAGAAGTTATCATTTGCTGGAAGAAAATATTCTACCTGTTGGCAAAGAGAACTTCTGCTTTCTCTAGGAACTTGCACAGTAAACACTTCAGTGTCCAGCACAGCAAGCCAAGCCTATCCCTATACATTTATTAAATAGACTTCATGTTTTCAGGCCAACTGGAATTTCTTGGCTCCACTGAGAGCTTCTGCTTTTAATTTCTAGTGTATCAAATGCTAACAGGATTATATTCAGCTATTTAGCAATTACAAAATTTTCTACAAATACCACAAGTCCACTGAAAGCATAGAAAATATCTTTAAACAACGCAGATGAAATGATCACATAAAGGGGCCATTAGAGGACATTTGCAAGAAGTTAACAATCACATTGTACCTCATTCAAAATAATGCAATAACAGCCTCCTCCTTTTCCCTGGAGAGTCTCCAGAGAGTGAACTTATAAGGATTTTAATACTCCTTTTCTTTTCCCTGCAATCTCCTGAGAAGCCATGAGCACTTGGAATGATTACGTTATGCCTCAGCCTGGGAAGGGCAGTATTTCATCATGTATTTGTCTGAGCAATGCTTTGAAGAAGCCTTTGTGGGTAATGCTAAAGGTGTCTTCCCTCTTTTGGCCTGAGGTCATGGAGATGTTTGTTACAAGGGAATAAATCAGTTTCCAAGTTCTGGCCACACATTTGATTTCTCTTCGGAGTCCTTGCCAAAGAGAACTTTGCTTTTCTTCCCCAAGCATGCTACTGTGAGTCTTGACAAAAGAAACCCATGTCTGGTTTTCAAGGTGTGTCTGCTTTTGTTAGAAGCTGTTACAGGATCCAGGACTCTCAAGATACAGGAAAACAACACTACAGTAGCAACCCATGCTTCAAGAGAAAAGGATTGTTAAGCTGTGATTTCACTGATTTTAGAGAACTAACTTCACTCTCAAGCTAAGGCTTTGCTCCCAGCTTTTACTCCCCCAACACATCAGATATGCCAAGTATAAAGGCAGCTCCCAGCTGGTTCCCTCTCCTGCCCAAAAGGGACTGGAGGAGAATATCTCCCAGCAAGGATATCCAATGGCCCCCAATATTTTAAACAAAACAGCCAGACCCTGACACCTCACTAAACCAGGTCCAGCACAGACTAAAAAGGATCTCAAGGTCACCTCAGAGGTCCAGCCTGCACTCAAGGCCAGCTCCCCACATCAGGTATCACAAGTCAATGTTTTCATCACTTATATAATCACTAAAGTGTCCAAATCTCACCCACTTTGCCCCTTCCCCTCTCTTGCTTTCCCCTTGCACTGAGTGCAGAGAAATTGGTGCTCCCCCACAGCTGCTCCCTGTTCCCATACAGAAGTATGGGAGGGCTGGCTACTGTGGCTTGTGGCTGTATTTCACCACAGAACAACACACAAAAAAAAGTCATCTGACATGCTCTTAGTTAATTTTTTCCCCCAGTTTCTGAAATCACAATGAAGGATTTCAGATTCCTGGAAGGGACTTGTTGGAGGAGCTGAGTTTCAGAAATCCCTTAGCTCCCTCTCCCTCCAAGAGCACAGGATTTCATTCTGGAAAGACTAATAAACAGGCATAGAAATCCCAGTTGCTCTTCAAAACCTCTCCCAAACTTTAAACCAAACCCTTATATAAATCACAGCAATTTAGAAACATAGCAGTGTCCTGTTTCCTACCCATCAACTCCTAAAGCAGACAAACCAAACAGTACAGGACAAGAATAAAGCAGATTATATTACTGGCAATATTACACAGGCTAATTGATTTTCTCCTCTTGCTTTCCCTTCCACATTCAGGGATGAATGTGTCATGAGGACTTTATTTACTCGGTGAATTAAGCAATCTGAGTTATGCGAAAGCTTTCACACTAACTACGAAACTTCTGCAAACTTCCCACCAACAGAACTCCAGTTAGCAGCCCGTTCTCCCAACATATCCTTCTACAACTTAACAATTTGAATTCTGCAATTCAGGTAAGAGAAATGCATGAACACAAAGATTTTAGACAACAGAGCACAACATAGCAAAAAAAGAAGCACAATAACCCAATCTATTGTTTATTCCCCAGTTCAACCAGCTTTCCCAGCTGTTCTGTTCCCTTTGCCATTTCCACCACCCCAGCACCAAAAGGCTAAATCCATACAGAATACAACAAACTGGCAACTCACTTGGAAAGGTTTGACAGGTTCTGCCTGCAGTATGATCTGCTGATCATGTCTGCAGCGGATGAATCAGTGCAAACTGCTGGCAGCTCCAGGGAGCAAATGGACGGATGATCAGGGCGTGGAATGAGATAATAAAAATGCCATTATCCTTTCAGGCATGCGAGACTCATTGGATGCTCTTTCCACCCCACAGGTTAACCATTTGGTTGGTCCTGCAGCTCCTGGAATGACACTCTGTGTTTGCCTGTTGTCAAGCTCATTATCTCTCTTATATCCCACTCCCCCTCTGCACTGTGATCATATGATTATTATTTTTTTTTTTACTGTAGTCTCTCTAATAGATCCTCCTCGTCATTTCTGGGCCCCCAGAAATTACAGAAATTCCTGCAGATTCCTCAGCTGCTCAAGCTGCCTGACAAACTCTTGCTTCCCATTCAGCTTTCACAAGAAGGGATTTTTGTTCAGCCTCAGCATTGCACAGAGGTGCCTTTGCAAGCACTTGCTCACAGGAAAGTCACATTCCAGCCTGCTGAGAGGTGAGAGCACCCAGATATAAAAGAATGGTCCAGGAACAGTCCTCCCTTTTGATGGTAAATCACTGCCTAAGCATTTTGCAGGCACTTTCATCCAGTATAACTTGTGAAAGGTCAGGCTGGATCAGACAGCTCAAGACTGAGGGTGACTGCCAAACACAAATCCAAGGAGGTGGGGAGCTGCTGCAAGCTCAACTGCAGTCAAGGTAAAACCATCTTTTGTTTAACAACAGGATTAAAATCAGGGCTGGAGCCGAATGCAGCCTAACAGACTGTCCTCAGTGCTCTTCCATGTAATCCAGTGAGCAAGGCAGGAAATAGAAATGCAAACAGTGATCTAAATGGAGGCACCATCAGTTACCAATTCCACATGCTTGGCTCTCGTACCCCTTCCCCTAAAGCCCAAAAATGTGGTGAACAAACAGAAACCACTTTCTGTGCAGTCCTGCAGCTCTTCCACCCCAGGCTGTGATCCTGTTACCCCCCATGAATTACCAGAGTGGGTGTGGATGGATCACTACCCAAAGGGAAATCTCTATTGTGAGCTCTCCTGTCTGTGGGGAGGAACGTGTGGGTTCAGCAGGTGGCACTCTGACCTCGGAGTGAGCACCCAGGCCACCCTCTGCACAGAGCCATGGACAAGGCTGCATGGCCAGGGGAGCATCAATCCTGACCTTTTTTCCTCAGAGCTTTCAAGAATCCAACGGCTGCACTTTGCTCAGGACACTGATATTAATTTAAGCTCTGCTTTAGTCCCATAGGCAATAACTGGATCTTTTTTAGATGGGTTGAACTCAATGATCTTGAAGGTCCCTTCCAACCCAGTGATTCTGTGAATTCGGCTGGGTGTGGTTCCAGCAGCTCCCTAAATTTACAGCAGTGCACCATTGTCCCCCCTGAAAGAAGCCAAAACATTGTGCCATGTTTGCAACCCTTTTGAAAAGTGGGAGCAGGATCTGAAGCAGATATAGATCCTTACACTTCATAATCGCTTTAATATTTGGAAGCCAAATGTTTCTTGTTTACTTCAGCATCTTAACCAAGAGGTATACCTTCAGTACACTGTCACCCTGAGGTGAAGATCTTGCATATGGAGCAGGAAGAGGCAAATCACCTCCCAGATAATCTCAAAAATTCACATGGGCATCCGAAGCACAAAAAATGATGGGGCAGGAGACATGTCTCAACCTGCATTCCTTGTATGGCCTGATGCTTCAGAGATCTAGGACACCAAAAACCCTAAGGAAGACACTAGAAAGAGGAAAAAAAACTAGAGCAAACAAATGCTAACCACACTAGAGCACTTGTGAGGTGTCATTCATGCCAATGAACTCAAGGCAAATGGCTCTAGGAGAGTGTAAGGTCATCTATTGCAGCAATGAAAGGAACTACAGGGCCTT
Organism: Passer domesticus; assembly: GCF_036417665.1. Lineage (NCBI taxonomy): Eukaryota > Metazoa > Chordata > Aves > Passeriformes > Passeridae > Passer > Passer domesticus. The sequence continues at coordinate 78,896,495 of NC_087478.1, read as the reverse complement.
TCCTATTCTCTGAACATTAAAAGCAGTAAAATGAGGAGGAGGAAGGAGACATGAGAGCTTTCCAAAAAGGAAATTATTACTGGGAGGTTCCAATGTCTACTCATACTAACAATAAGAATATCCAGAGGTCATCCAGAGAGCCACTTAGTATATTGTTTGTTATTTTTACTTTAACCATTCCTGCAGGCAAGGCAGAGATTTCAGTGAGCTGATCAAAAAAGCCTGTGAATCTTTTTTTCTTTTGAAATGACAGTGAATTTGGAACCTGACAGAGGCATATGTCCAGACCATTACTTTCCATATGTAGCTTATTCCTTTCTGTACCTATTTGTCAACTGGGAATTCGCTGTGATGCTCACTGTTCTTGTCCTGTTCTTCAAATACCTTCATGTTTCTTTAGCTGTTTGGTCCATGTTGAGGCAATTTAAAAACAGGCAACTTACAGAAACACACCTGATTGGTTTCAGAGACAGTGAATAGCTCTCCCTGCACTGCCCCTTCTCTCTGCCACAAGTCTGAAATAAGCAGGCAGACTTGTAGAGAAGTTCGCAGAGCTACTGGCATTTTGCAAGAGAGCAAATGTTTTTTATGAAAATCCATTTAATGACATTAACATCTGCTCCTTATTTGAAGAATATTTTTAACTGTTCCCTCCCTGGGAAAATGGAAGATGCCACAATCTCTTTGATGTTCTCACGGAGTAGACAAACTCTGCTGGTTTTTTTAAGGTCTGTTCTGAAATGCCCCAATGGAGTTCACTGCAGGGAACTCAGTGCATGCATCTCACAGGGCAAAAAGCATCTGCATTCACCATCCTAGGAGATTTCATTCTAGGACACTGGCATGTGAGCAGGGAATTTATTTCACAGATGAACAACACTTTGTGTACTAAATCACATGCTGAAGGTAAAGTCTGGCAGCTCATACATAAACTCTTGGAGTATATCTCTTGAGCACTTACAAAAACAAGACTATGTTCTTTGTCATCAAATAATGCTGAGCTGTCTCTTACTATGTATTTTTTTTCCAAGTCAAGCTGTAAATATCTCAAGTAAAGGAGACTCTGCCATTTCCCAGTAGTAAGTTTTCCAAGCTCTTTCAGTATTCAAGACTAAGAATCCAACCTACAGCTATGAGAACTATTCCTCCCTTCATTCTTTAACTCTATCCCATATTTACAACTACTTGGGTGCCTATAAAGAGCAGCAGTGTTCAAAAAATTTAACAGTGTTCAATGAAACCTGTGAGTACCCAGCTATGTATGTGGATTTATGTATTAAAATACATACTCAAATTGAAATATGTAGGTTTGGGCATCTGCATGTGCAAATCATGGAGCCACACACAAGCAGAATTTGCATGTTCACACTGACACCCTACCAGGTAGCAAATGCCCGATCAGAAGACAGAACTATTTGCATAGACAGGTTCTGCAGGATTGGGAGCACAAGCCTTGTACATTACAATGCAAGAGCCTGCAGCCCACAATTATAAACACCTCCAAAATACCTAGCTCCAGATAAGGTCCATGTAGAGTCCATGCAGCATTCAATCTTATCTGATGCCTGCTTTGCTGAGACAGGATGGACTTGGATAGTGCAGGCAGGAGTCTGGTTCTCAACAGGGAAGATAATTTAATTTTCTCTGACTGTCCTCAGTTTTTGAGGTAATATTATGCTGCTTTTCACATGGAAAAGTTACTGACTGCCTGTATGGCTGTAACAGTAAACAAAACAAACAAACAAGTGTTAACACCTGTTAACACTTGTTTATAATCATATTCCAAGAAAACTATCACTGTAAATTGAAACTTGAATAGAAAAACCTATTTTGCAGCTGTTTGCATTCTCTATCAGTCACTTTTGGGGAAATGCACAATCCAGAAATAAAGCAGCATAATATTTCCTGGGTGTGAGAGACCATTTCCACCAAAGCACAGCTTTTGTTTTATGTCATGTTTACACTGCTTTCAAATAAACATGGAGATCCAAACAACAGTCTCCACATATCCACCAGGATACAGATATTTTTCTGGACCCCAGACAACTGGAATGAAGGAAAGTGCAAGAGGGAAGGAATCACAAAGGCTTTATCACTCCTCCCCATGCCCTGGCACTGCCACAGGTGAGGGACAGCCTCTGGTGCCCTCCTGCTCTGGCAGGAGCCCATTTCTCTCAGCCACCACCAGCAGCAGATGCAAGGTCTGTGGTGAGTCTCCCCACTCAAATCCATGCCCATTCTTTTGTGTTTTATGCATTTCAGGGACGCATGGCAGTTCTCACAGCAATAGAAAGCAATCTATTATTTTGGCTTTCAAACTTTACAATTTGCTGTCTCTCATTTTATACCTGAATTATAATAGCTATTAATAAATTTCAGCTTTATCAGTGTGAAGGATAGAACTCAAAGCCCAGACTTGTAGGATTTCTGCTCACAGCCATGTAGGATAATACTTGCAGAGCTCACAAACAGAAAGCTGCCAATAATGTAGATGTAAGTTCTCTTTGCCCCAACTGTTCCTGGCAATAGGTAATTTCAACAACAGGTTTTACATGAGATTATTGTTATTTTTAAAATAATGGAGGCATGATGCAAAGATAACTATTCACTTCAAGCGTGGCCACAAAGCAGAAGGAGCCACAATGCGGTAGGTGTGATACAAACAGATGATAGATGCATCTCCAGGCAAAACAGGCTGTGCCTTGATTTTACTGCTGAGAGGGCATGGGTGGAGGACTCGGCTCCTTAATAGGCAGATCAGTAAACAACAGCAACTCACAGTGCAAAATGTTGGATCTGTTCACCCCTGTGTGCCACCACATGACAGCAAGAGCATCCAGTGTCTTGCTCCAGTCTGAGCCCAGGCTTTGGGCTTGATCCTTCACTGCTGGGAAAGCTTTATATGCTTTGGGAGGAGAAGAGCATTTCCTGCTGGGCCAACTTATGGAGATGTTCAAGTACCTAAAGCTCTCATCTTATGATACTCTGAATTTTACTGGTGAGCAACATCCAAGCCCCAGTCAGGATCTCACTTCACAAATAACCCCATAAACTCAGCTAGCAAAAGCCATCCAAACTGCACCAAAGGCAGCAACTGTTCAACACCTTATGCCACTTGAACAGCTCAGAGGTAGTCAAAATGCAAACTTGACCAGAAACACACAGTTTGGACCTTTGTTATCCCTGAACTGAAACTGGATCCTCAGATCAAGCCCCTGCTTCATGCAGGTTAATGCTCAGTTATGCCCCTCTGTGACTGGACCAGTCATTTTTAATATCTGGTACTGGGCCTTAGGTGTTTTAGAAGCAGCTTTATTTCACTAGCTGCACAGGGATTACCAGCTAACCGGATGCTCCCAGGAACTTTTGGAGAGCAAACAGTGTCAGTTTATTTAATAACTTTCAAAGTGAAACCAAAATCTTGTCCAAATCATGTCTCTTCTGATTTAATTAAAAGGCACCACACATACTGCACTGCTCTGTTAATCATTAACAAAGTTAATTCAAGACAGAAGATGAGTCTTTTCTTTCCTTCAAAAGCCTCCAGCCAGCAGAAAACATTAAAAAAATCCAAAAAAAGACCAGTACAGTATGATTTTTGTTAGAATGGTCAACACTTCAGTATGCTTTTACCCTTTCTTCTGTATTTCTGATTCCTACAGGAATGCATGTTAAAAGAGAGGGGTTGGGTTTTTTTCTCTTGCTTGGCAAAATACCTTTCCTAAATTTTCTAAATATTGCCTGGTATTTGCGTCAATGCGACAGTCATTGGGTTTGACAGGAATCAGATTGCTAAACCCACACAAAAATGCTTTGGAAATTAGGAGCTAGTTATACATTCAATTTCATTCAAATCCACTTTAGCAAACTGGCAGAGGGTGGATCTGAACTGTCTCTGTTACTCCTTCACTTCCATGGTTCACAGCAGAGGCTTCCTCAGCAATCTCCACACTGGCTTTGAGACTCACAGCTGCTGCTGTCTGATAAATCTCCTTAGCACTCCCATCCCAACCCATTTTCAGGTTCCAAGATGAGCTAGCAACACACCAAATTTACTCTCCCTGTGCAGCAAGCCTTGCCAGCTGCTTCCAGGGAGGAACCAAACAGGGCATTAAATGGTGTTAGAAGTGCAACACTCCATGGACTACTCAAGAAACAGGATATATCTAACACCTATTTTCCCAACAGTTCTCCTTTCTTGAAAGAGACCAAAACAAAACCACACACACACAGAAGGTTTCTGTACTTTCTTCTCATCCTAGGGAAATCTAAACACAAAATCTTCCAGTCTCATCTGCACAATCTAATGGGATTTCCCTCGTGAAAGCAGCAAAGGGTAGGGGCTGAACACTTCCACAAGTCCTGTCATATCACATCACATGGTGCTCCATCAAGGCTGGATTCTTGCCTCCAGCCATGGCTCATGCATAACATTTTAGAGGAAAGCAGTGGGAAAAGGAAAAATTGCAAACCCCACTGCACCTGGCCCATGGAGCAGCGTTCTCCCTGCACAGCAGAATTCCTCTCTGCCCCCTGAAGCCAGGCAGCTGGGGCTCTGCCACATCCAGGCCTTGCTGGCTTTCAAAAGAAGTAAAAAGTGATTTATTGCATGGTTATAGACACAAAAGGGCATCAAGAAATTAAAACTGAATCACCATAGCACTGGACCTATTCTCAAGCTGCACCAAAGCGGGTTAGGTTGGACACTGGGAGGAATTTCTTCACAGAAAGGTGATTAGACCTTTCTGTGATTAGACCATTAGAAAGGTGATCAGCATGCAGGGAGCTGGTGGAATCACCATCCCTGGAGCTGTGTAAGAAAAGGCTCTCAGTGCCACGGTCTAGTTCACACTGTGGTGTGTGGTCATAGGTTGGACTGGATCTCAGAAGTCTTCTCCAAATTAATTGATTCTGTGATAAATGTTCAGTAATTGCATCACAGCATGTGCATCAGGGGCATAATGATCAGAGAGCTTAAATGACTTACATTTAGTGTAATAAAAGACCCAACTATATTTTTTTCTCTGTTATTTCTCTGCATACCCAAGTGTTAGTACTTATTTCTGCACTGAAGTACCTGGAAGCTGTTGTAATTTATAAAAACACCATGTGAACAATCTAATTTTAGGCACTCCATATCTATTTCCAAGCTTCTCCTGGAAAATGGCACTCTGGCCATACATTACACCATCAGGGCAGGCCAGGTCTGAGCCAGCTCTCGAGCCCATGGCTTCTTCCCATCTGCAATGACAGATGACAGCAGGAGAAGCAGCTGTGAGTGTTCATCTGTGTTTAAGGGAAACTGGAAAAATGCTGAATTGCTTCCTTCTCACCATCTCTGGAACCCAGCAGCTTGACCACTCTCACAAGGATCAGCATCCCCTGGGTCTCCCATGTCCCTGCACAGTGTTCTTAGGGATTGCAGCTGGTATGAGCACAGACCTTTGCCAAATTTGCACCAGCCTGTAGAGGTTTCTGGTGTGCTGCAAGAAAAGGTCTGAACCCCAGCTGTTCTTTTGCTCCTCAAAGAACAGGAATATCCCCTTTGCCACACTAAACATAAAAGGAATCCTTGTCAGCTCTCACTGGCTGGGATGGGTTTGCATTCTCTGCAATGTGCCACTAACCAATACCCTCCCTTTAAACTCAATTCCTCATAGAAACTGAAAAATTTGGAGAAACTGACAATAAGAGGTGTAAGAGAAATGTTGTCCTCCCCAAAACAGCTGACAAACTTGCCTTCAAGGAGATTTAAATAAAATAGCTACAAAAGAGTCAGTAGCAGTTCAGTATGCAAAGAGAAATCTCAACCACTGGCTACAAAGAAAAATAATTTCCTTTTTCCAATGGCAAACCTCCCCTTCAAGATCTGCCAAAAGCTGCAGGCTGAGTTTTAGAGCTGTGGCTATACTTTCATGCCCTGATGATGTTTTGTGCCCTGAGACATGGCTTCAGAGTGTCACATTTTATAAATAAACCTCATGGGATGGGAAGGATTCTAGGAACTCCTCCTGCAGGGGCTCTTACAGGATTTGGAGGTTCAGGAGAGATTAAAGCATATGCAATATTACAAGCATCCTCCCAAAATTAGCCATTATAACAGAAACTTACCCTTCCAATCTAAACAACTTATATCCAGAAAGTGACTTTTCTATCATTCCATAGCACAGGCAACTGAAAACAAACCTGTTCTTAGGGCATCATCTTTGCACCCAGAGAGCTTCTGACATTTCAAGGTTTCCATGGGAATAATTAGAAATATCTCACTAAAAGGGCCACTAGACATTTTAGTTCAGTAGAGCTCTTCAAAAATATTAAAAACGTGTTTAAAATAAACATTTCAGAAAAGTCTGAAAGAAAGAAAGAAATTAGAGGCATTTTCAAAAACTTGGCAGGATTTCAAGCACTTCCAATACCTGAGAGCAATTTTTTTTTCTTTTGGGAAAGGCTTGCCGCTTTTTCCTCAGTGTTCATTTATTTACACCAAAGCTGCTGTGAAATTCTAACCTTAAGACTAAGAAAGGATTTCAGAATACAAAGGAAGTAGAAAAATCCCTTCAGCTCCAAATGCCAAGGTAGAACAAAAAAGGAGTATGGAAGCATTAAACCACTTGTTAAATTCAAATTCATTTTTGTCTGGCAACAGGTAAGCCAACAACTATTGATGTGATGTTCTGTGGTTTAACTTAGCTCTTTTTTAATGCTGGAAATACACAGCTGGGAGAAACTGGAGCAATTCCCAGAGGAGGTGGCATTCCTTTGACAGTGGGAAGGGACCAGCAGCAGGTCCTGCCTCTCTGAACACCACCATAGACAAAGAGTCCTGAATCACTTGATGCAATTTAGGTTCACATCCACAAAACTTGGGAACTTATGCAAAAACTTCTGGCCTGGACCAATTCTGAACACAAAGATTGATTGATAGTAGATGTTTTGGGAGTGTAAGAAACTCTACAGAAAAGAAACAAGTGTAAATCCTTCACTGGTATTTTATCCCTATCAGCATTATTTAAAATCCATTCTTCTTAAATACAGTCTTTTTCCAAAACCCAACTTTGTCCACACCCTTCCATTTGAATCCCAAACATATTTTTTAAATGTGTACTTGCTAAAAACACAAAACCCAGACTACATACATCTCAAATAACCCAATCAAATTACAGGATGTTTTCTTTCTCCATTCTTCCTTAGTAGGAAAAATATGAAGAATAATATTCACTAGACAGAAGAATATTTTTATGTTTACATTTTTATAAATTACAAAAACAAAATAGGGACAATTTTTCAACCATTATAACCTCTTCTTGTATTTTTTCCTCTAAAATATTCCCTGAAAAAGACTTCTCACCTGTGATAAGATATGACATGCAGAATTTCAGGGGATACAAAATTCTTTGGAGAAAGTGAAGAGAAATTGATTCAACTGGGAAGATAAGCCCTGATCCTCAGCTGTAACTTAGTTACTCCTGGTGCACAAAACAAGGCTTAAGAGGTTAAATGTGGTTGTGAGAGGAGCATGGTGCCTTTTTGTTTTTAGAAACTCCACATTTAATTGAAAGTGGAGATAAAGAAAATGATCCTTTGATGAACGATGAGCAGGGTCTGGCTTTAGGCATTTTCTTATCAAGATGGACATGTTGAGAACCCACCCACCAACATACCAGAAACCACAGTTGGCAGATGCTATGAGCAAAGGCATTTCCTGCCTTCTGACTTTTAGCTGAGGGCCAGATGCTTCACAATCCTTCCTTAAAAGCACAGCTAAAGGAGTGGGAGTGCAGAGCCTTGCCCAGTCTTGCATGGTGCATGGAAAGGCCAGGCAGCATCCCAGCCATGCACTCAACATCAAACAGGCCATAGTTCCTTCCCTGACCCTCAGTTCCCTGTCCTTGTGGGAGGCTGGGCCAAAGGACTGCTTTTCCTACCCCAACACTTCCTAAGTTACCATTTACAATTTGAACCTGATGAATTAAGTAGTAATTAATGTGGTCCCCATCCATGTGATGTGCCAAAACACCACAAAGAAGGGAAGAGCAAACATTATCAAACAGAAGCAAACAGCAGCTGAAGCCTAAAGAGAGGGCTGTGGTTTACTTCAACCTACACCACTTCCAACAAGTTCCCTTTGGCTTTCTCTCCTCTTATCTTCAATATATAATAGAATAATTATTTATGTGAAATTCTCCAAAAGCACTCACCTCACCTGGAAGAGAAACACTTCCAAAAGTAGGAGTTAGAAGTTTGTAAAAAGGTTTCCCCAACCAAAAATTACCACAGAGATTCTGAAAGTTATAAAAAAGTATTCAGCTCCTGACCAAAAAAAACCAACCAAAACAAGCACAGGCTGGCAATTTCAAGCCTGTAAACACTGAATAAAGAAGGGTGACTTCCATCCAGAGGTGAAGAACACAAAGCTTATGTGCCATTTGTATGTGCAGCTCTCAGACAGACCAGAAATAATTGTAGTTGTCTGGCTAGAGATACAAGCAGCTCTTTTCATGGACACACACAAAGATCCATGCTTACCATGATAACCCCTGCTCATAAAATCAATATTATTTTGTGTCAATCCAGCACATGCCATTGGACATGACTGTCTACTAAAACCAAGCACAAAGCAAAGGAGAAAAACCTCTTACAGGGAGAATATACCTTCAGCATGCCAAAACCAGATTGCCAGGGCATCCCTAATTCTGCAGGCTTGGCCTTATGTGTTACAGTCCTTTGCTCCTTGATGAACCCCAATGTATGCAGCATGATGGATTGGAAAAATCAATGATAAGGGAAAAATCACAGTTGCAGACATGGTTCCTCTATCCATTGTCTTCCTGTGGCAATGTCATTTAGGGCACTTCTTTTACACTTACCTCAAATTTTTCCTATTTGACTTTCAGATAGCTGGGACCAGAAAATAATGAATTTTAAACTGTGGCAGAAAGATCTAGAAACCAAACAGGGAACACCTACCAAATTCTTTAACAATACAATTAAACTTCAGGTAAGAAAACTAGGAACTTAGCATGAAATAAAACTGATTTTTTCCCATCTTTTGAATGCATCTAAACACCAAGATTTTGTCTACATATGTTTACAACCAAGCAGAAGATTTAAGGGAACTGCCTGAAATGAAGAGGTCAATCATTAGTTGAGTGTCTTCAGTTGTAGGAATTGTGCTACTGAATCAGGATTAAAGGAGACAGGACCAAGGTCTAAACACTAAGCATAATCTCTGCTGCCTTATGCTGCATCACTCCACTTGCTCTCTCACAAGAGGCTTAGAGAGGTCATGCAAATTAAGAAAACATCCATTATTTAAAGTGATTTTAATAATTTCTTGATATTCTGCTTTATCTTTCTTCATTTGTGACCAGATGGCTCACAAGCACAGGTGGGAAGAGAGACTGCTTGACTGAATCAACACAAATGTGCTGTGATTCTTCCCCAAAAGGATTATAGCATTTCCAATGCAAATCTCCACAAAACCACAATAATATCAGATGCTGAGCTTGTTTACATGCTTACTACTACTATATCTGATGAGAGCCCCCTTCAAGAAATCATGACCTAGCAATTAGGAAATGAATAACACATTTCACAATTTCACACAGTATTTGTTTGCACCGCTTGCCAGGTGAATCAATCTGTGACACTAAAAGATTGGGACACAATTTGTCCCAGTGAGTCCCAGAACTCATGGGCAGAGCTACTGCCCACTCTGCAGACTCAGAGTGAGGTCTAAGAATAGGAGCCAGGGTTCCCTGGCTCTTGGCATTTGTGGCAGGAAGAGCAATGATGGCAGCTGCTGCAAAAGGCAGCGGAGGGATGGGCTCGTTGTCCACAAATGTTTGCATCATCTCAAATGCATCAGCTCAAATGCTACCAGCAATGGGATGGCTGAGAGCAATCCCAGGTGGATCAAGTTCTTCTGGTTTGGGTGATAGATGTTCCCATCTTCCCAAGTGTTGATTCTTTAACTTTTCTGCCACTGTCAAGGTCAGGAGTGAAGTACTAGAGACAGCATTTTGTATTTGGGCTCAGATGTTTATTATTTCTTATCTATATCACAGTCCTACAAGTTGTGAGTTCTACAGCATTCTACTAACAGGCTGCAAAATGGCTATCTTTCTCTACAAGGTCTTTTAAGGATCAATTACCCAATTAAGAAATGACACCTAAATTATTTTTACTTTTAACCCAATAACTCATCCCTCGTGCCCTGCAGTGTGGACTTTTCTGTCCAATAACAAAATACCACCCAAATCCATGAAGCAGAAGGACCAGCCACTGCCCTAAAACCTCCATCTTGCTTCATATATATTATTATATTCTAAAACCTTAAACTCTAAGTTGTCCACCCTGTGATATTACACATTTCTATTCAAATTTCACACGCATAATCCCAGTGCTATCATTCAGTTTTGGGAGCCTTCTCCATGGCCTCAGGTCCAATGTAATGTAATGCTCTCTTGAGGGTCTGTGCCTCTCAGCACAAAGTTTAAAACTCTCAGCATCCAGGGTTCCAAAATCTCCCCCAAGAGCTAGCCCGAAAACACACACAAAGAATTTTGTTAATTCTGTAATTGATGTCAGATCACCTTGCAGTTAAGAGGTGCTCCAGCCCTCCTCTGTGGGTCTATTTTTGCCTCTTTACACCAAATGTGCTCCTCTATTTATCCAGGGAGCCAGGTGCACCCAGTACACGTGATTGCCACCTCCAAATGATATTCACAGAAAAAAACATCACCTGGTGTTTCTTTTTCCGCTTGAAGAAGGATGACAAATGTCCCCAAAGGGAATATGGTGAGAAATTAACCCAAACCTGGGATCAAATTACCCTCTTATAGTGGCAGAGGACAGAAAATTATGCTTTCCTCTTCCTGCTTTGGCTCTTTTTTTCTTTTTAGCTAAAGTATTAGGCAGGCAAACAGAGCAGGTTATGATGGAGAGGCAGATATTATTTTATTATTGGTTTTTGGCCACATTTGCCCTATACTGATCTTGGCTCCAGCCATATTATAGCTAAATTAAAAAGAAGGGGGGAAAAAAATAGGAAGCAAGAGTTAAACAAAGAGTCTTTAAGTACTAGCAAAACATTTGGATTCGGGCTCTCGTTCATGGCCTTTAAAGACATTATTTTAACAAAAGTTTATGCAGCAGGGGCATTTCTCCTACACATAAAAATTCTTGAAAAACAGGAAAAGGAAATTAATGCTTGCTTCAAAATTAACAACTATTGGCACAGTCTTGGGTCTCTTACTGTGATACTCTATGGTGCCCTTACCTTTGTCCATATTTACAAGACATGTTTATTTTGAAGTTAAGATCTGAACATTTTTACTGATGTCAAACACTTTTCCAAAATTATTTTTAAATTACCACCAAATTACAGGAATGCTGTAAACAAACCATCCTACTTTCAGCATTAAAGACAGAATTTCAAGGAATTTGCATTGCTCACCAAGGCCCTAGGATGACACAGTCAGGCATCACTTCAACACAGACCAGTTAGCAACATTTTGTTGCTCTGGCAGTGGTTTTCCTCTGTAGCAATTTCCATCCTCTGTCTAGCATGCTGACACCTTGCTGCATTATTGGGAAGGCTCCCCACACCTCAGGTGACCTCTAGCACACCTGTGCACTACCAGAAATCATATGCCCTCCATACTTTCACTAGTGGAATTAAACAGGGCCTGTCTTGATGGAAACATGCTGAGCTGAATAAAACTTGAGTCTAATCCTGTGCAGATTTCCTGCAGAAATGTAAGGGGGTACTTCTAAACCATTCAGGCTGCAGCACAGCAAAGCTCTTCAAAACTTCCTTAAACCCTGCTGACAGCAATGAGCATATTCAAGTCCAAGTGTTGTAGCCCACACAGATGGATTAGAAGCCACCACATAAATTTTGAAGGCATCCTTATCCAGGGAAAACGTGGCAATGATATTGATATTCTGTGACACACTGCAGTCCAAGGAAGCACACATCTACTTCTGCTGTTAAAGTGCTGGTATTTTTACAGCAGTCAGAGGCTCAGTCTGGGTTAACAACAGCAATGAAAATCTTTCAGCAGACTGTGCTGAAGGGAGCACCTGCCATGCTGGCAATGGGAGCACAGAGGATTGCAGAGATAACCCCTCGAGCTATTACAGCTCATCCTAGAGATAACACTAACCAAGGAAAGGAGCTTCTCCCCATCGAGAGTGGGCACAGAAGAATGTCTGCAGCACAAATTCTTACCACATAATTGTTGTATCAACCATTACCAGGTCCAACTGCTTTGGAAGACTTTAACAAAAGGTTTGATCAAGCAGAGGCTCTGTTTAAGCAGTGCCTATGTGATGCCTCAGGTTTTAGCTTTTCTATTTTTCAGATTCTGTGCTGCTTTAGTGTGTGGGTCTGAGCTTCACATGAGGGGATGGTGAGCTCTGTGCACAGAGCAGGGACACAAAACAATTCCTGCTCCAGCTGGGCACCAAGGACAAATGATCCAAATCTCAGCCCCAAGAGAACAAACCCCGTGGGCTGCAGAAAGAAAAACAAGCAGGATGGGACTGCAGGGGCTGCAGCTGGGATTGGACACTGAACTGCAATGTGCACATGGAGCAGAGCTGAGCCCAGGGAGAGACCCCGGCAGCGCTCGTGCATTTTGGGGCCATTTGGGTTCATCTTGGGTGCAGCCCTGGCTGGGCTCTGGTGCTGCCCGAGGTGCATCCATGGAGGAGATCCTTTTAATCAATCCCTGCTTTATTCTTTAGCTCTGTCCAGCCTCTGTTCTAGGTCAGCTCTCCCAAGGCATCACGTGTGTCTGCTGAAGTCACCTCTGGCAAGGAGCTGTGCTAGATAGCTCCTGACAAAGATCAAGCCAAACTCCATCTCAGTGCAGCTTCACTGATGACAGGGCCCCCAGGCAATCACATCCTGTGTTTACTTCATGGAGGGGAGCCCATAAGCACCAAGTGAGTGGACACATCTTTGTTTACAATAAACTTTTCAATACTGAGGGCTCATTTGTATTTTCATATCAGAAGACACTTGAAGAGGAGATCCCTTTGGCAACGAGTTGTTCTTTCAGTGAAATTTGCACCAAATTTCTTGTCCTGACATTCTCTGAAAATTATCACGTGGCCTCACAGTTTTCAAAGAGCAAATATATCCCCAGACATCCGGGATAGAGGAAAAAGAATATCAGAAATGGACAAATATGAATGAAGAAAATGACATGAGTTTTACAGCTGGTCAGCTTCCCCCTGGGTCACCATTCCTCCACCCACAGTGAAACCACCACATTAAAGGTTTTCCTCTGACATGAACAGTTCCTGTGGGGATGACTGTGAGCTAGAGCTGAGCAGGAAGGACACAGAGGCAGCACAAGGAATAATAACACAAAAGGACTCTGGGAAAACCCTGTATATCTACAAACATGCTGATTTTTAATCATATGACACTTTGGATTCAAAGGCACTTAGTGTGCATACAACAGCAATATCTAAAAATTCTGTAGTTACAAAGTTTTTCTTTCCTTAGTCTCTGGGAGAATAAGCCCAAAGGCTTTTTACTTTTACCTCACAACTAAAAAATTTAGGATACTAAACAGCTCAATGCCATGGGCCTAAAAATGGCATCATCTTTCATGGATCAAGTCTCATGAATTATGTGTGCAGTAGCAAAATCCTGCAAAAAAAATCTTCCCAGGGCATTTTCATTTCCATGACCACAGTCCTAATAAGTGAGGTAGATTCTGTTATGATTAGTGTGACCTTGAATATTATATAACTACAGTCTGGGAGAGATTTTATTGTTGAAAAAAGCTTTATGTAGGAAAAAAAAAACCAAAACACTAAGCTACTAATGGTCATGACAGAAGGGAGAAATTTGATCTAGTCACATTCTAGACAACAGAGAAAGGAAAAAAATACTGAGATTTAATAAAGCCGCAGTTTCATCAGATAATAAAGGCAAGGTAACAGTGAAAGAAATCATTTGACTGTTTCCCATAAACTGGGAATGTAAGAAACTTGGAGGTCTGCAGCCAGGTTTTACTGGGCTTGTTACACCTGGCACCCTTGCAAGCTCACTCAGCAAAGCCACCTCTGAGTCAAGGCTGTGGCACATGCAGAAAGCTTCCATTTGGAGCACACCCTGCCACCTTTGGCTTGGGAGTCAGGAGATCACTGTGGCTGCAATCCATCACCTTTCTTCTTGCTGACCTCCAGTGGTTTCTGGCCTCCCTGCTGGAATAACACGGCCAGTACTGGCTGCAGCAAGGCACAACTCCAAGTCCTGCTTCCATCTGGTTGTTGCTTTTCCTCCTGGGTTTTGTCTGCACAGGGCAGGAGTTCCCCAAGAGCAGCTGAGCTGACTGCTTATTTCATGTTGTTCTTATCTGTGGGATCTCACCCTGCTGAGATTTTTACCTCAGATGCTTTTACAGGGGGATTTGGCCATAAACCCTGGCAGGGAGGGCACTGAGGGGAGGGGACCCCTGACCAAGCCACAGTGGGAACTGTGGCTTCTTGGGAGCCAGTGTGCTAATAAAACCTTCCTATATTTGGTCAAGTTGCCAGTTTTCCTTCACTGTTGGTCAAGACCTTTTTCTGGTAAAATCATGTTCTAAGTTCTCCTTTCTGACTGGATCTGTGTTCCTGTACCTGGCTGGGTTTGCCCTGCCCCAGGGTCTTTAGGAATTTAATCTCTGTACCTACACCACGTTTGTTACTTTCCATTATTAAAGTATTTTATTTTCTGGCTAGTTCCATCATTCCCATCCCTTTATCAGCCAGCTCCTCCCAGCTAAGCCCAAGCAAGGGGATCACAGTGGGCTTCAAAGCTCACACTTATCCAGGTGGGTCTTTGATGGTTTTCAGCAGAGAATTCCCAAGACTACAAAAAGCTGCCTGGGGGAGGTCATCAGCTGCCTTTGGGCAGCAGGTCCCAACCTTTTGCTGGTCTGCTCAGCACAGACCAGTTTCCCCAGGGAGGTCTATCTGAGCACTCAGCCTCTCTCCACCCACCAAGCTCCTTCCCCTAACATTTGCATAGCCTGGAAGGTCAGATTTTCTGTTTAGTAGTCATGTTCAATAACCTCTGATCTTCAGGCAAACAACATTACAGATGGGAAATTAAGCCCTGATCTTTGTGATCATGACTTTGCTCACTCAGCAGGCCAAACAGAGGTACAGTCTGCAGTGAAGGGGCTTTTTAAAATTTTCCTGTCCTCGCAATTAATTTTCTTTAACTATTAGTGCAGCAAATGAGCTGTGTGGCCACCAGCCCTTGCCACCAGCACAGCAGCATTTCAAAGCTGCAGGGTATGAGTGCACATCTACCTACATATTTATGTGGCAAACACAAATTAAATAGTCAAATTAACAGTAACACAAGCTGTCAAAAACACAAATACAGTTCCCGTGAAGCCAACATGAGCAGGTAGGTTGCAGGCCAAAAATCCTTATCAACTGTCCAAAGAAAGAGCAGCTTAAAATATCTTCCATCTTCTAAAAAAAACACCATCCCCTCATACAGGCTAAAAGATGCTCCAGGGCTGCTGGCAGTAGCAAGGAGCTTGGGTGAGGTTTCCAAGAGCACATAGATGGCCTTTTTTGCAGCCTCATGAGATATTTCAAAGGCAAATCTCAAGAGGTATTGAAATACCTTTTAAAATCTGACTCTAGGTACAGGACAGACATATTTTTTGCTGACAAATAATCCTTCATACTGACAATCTAGGTTTCCCCTGTCTAGAAGGGGAATTGATTCCCATTAATTGTTAGGCTTTGCATGTGCCAGTCTCTTTTAAGGATAAAGACAATTGTGAAAAATAAAAAAGGTCTGACTAGATTGCATCACAGGTAAACAGTGAACTTCTCTCAAAGGCTGCACATCAAAATATGCCAAATTTTACCTGCTTTCAATCTGTCCCACAGTCTGCACCTCACTTTCAATTTAACACATATTTGATGATATTGTAGATTGAAATTCTGTATTGGCTTGTGTAAGAACAAGCTTTGTTATGGACCATATTTTTAAGTTGCAAGTCTGGTTCAGCGTAATGCCTTTATTTTTTTTTTCTGGTCCAGAATTAAGTATTGGTACAAGTAGCAGCTCTCACAAACTTGCCAAAATAAAGTGGAATACTTTCTGTGGGAGTATAAAATAGATTGGCCCCTGTTTTTCTAACAAGCTCATGAGTTCCATGCAGGAGAGAAATAAAGTTCTCATTCATTACCCAATTTACGGGGACAGCCTGGTGAGATATCCCGTTTACATTCTGATAGCCCCATGAAATGAACTGAATTCCCACACAGTCACAAAAGGCCAAAGTTAGCATTTTCCTTTCAAAAAAAAATAATAAACTCAAGTCTGCCTCTGGAGCAGATTGGCTGTAACCTTGAACCTTAAAGGAAATAAGAGGGAGAAAGAGCGAGCCAGGCACACATCATGAGAGGGGGTGGGGAAAAGCTAATGGCACTGGGAATGGAAAATGTGGGCATTAAAAGAATTTCCTACTCTAAACAATGTGCAAAGTTAAAAATATCTTCTCCTGAGATTATCCTCAGCATAAATATTCACGACAGCTATTTATAGCTGTCTGGTAGCCTCCAACAAAGATTTTTATTCCAACAAAGGAGCTACATACAAATGCAGGACCTGTTTAAAGAGTTATTAAAATGGAAAATAAACCACTCTTGCGTCAGCCAGCCATATTGGTACCCCTTTCCAACTCAGTCTAAACACAGCTTTCCTGAATGCTGACAATGGAGCTTTAAGTACTCAAGGGAGGGAAGAAAAAACCCCTAGGTACATTTATCACAGGCCAAATACCCACTGCCATAAAGGCTGACACCTGAGCACGGCAAGGCGAGGTGCTGAGCTGAAATAAAGAGTGTGCAGATTTCCCAGCCCTGCCTTGACTGCCCAGGAGCTCTCTCACAGCAAGAGTCTGGAGGCAGGATTGCCTGGGGCAGCTCAGGAGGACCCCCACACCCTGGATGTGATCCTGCACCACCTGTGGCAGAGTCATCAACTCAACTCATGGGAGATGCTTTAAAAATTTACTCTTCCTAATCTGTTCTTCCTCTTTTAAATCTTTTAAGTAGCATTGGTCTGATCACTCCCAGTACTTGCCAGCTCCTTATTGTTTTGGTTGCCTTCAGCCTTGAACAAGGAAAAATAAAATTGCTTGTAGATATATTTTTAAAATCCATGGGAAGCTTCCATGGATTTAGATAACTCATGGTAGTGGATTGCAGCCACTGCTGGTATTGTTTTTTAGGACAAGGTACACCTGTGATCCAAGTGGGGTAAGGGATCCCCACACCTGTACATGATAAAGGACATGTGTCCCATTAGATGGCTCCAACAGGGTCACAAATGCCCCACCTTAACTCCCCCAAGGAACCGTGTCCTTCCTTTTTGTCTCAGGTAAACAGTAACATCTTGGAGTGTAGAAGTAGGTGAGAGATTTTGCTTTGTTCCTTTCTAGGTCTTCCTACAAATCTCTCAGTGCAATCCCCATGTCTGGGTCACAGCAACTCCACAGTCAATCTGATGAGTCGTGACCACAGTTTGTGTTATCTGAAATTGCCTGACTCTGTGTTCTGCCATTTCATTGCCAATCAGCTGTGCACACCCTGTGTTAATTAAGACAGCAAGAATTTCAGAGCAGAGGTCCTTCCCTTCACTGCACATGTGTAAGCAACTTTGCAGTACAACTGTGCTCATAAAGTTCAAGCTTTTTTTTTTTTTTTCTTCTTTTCAGATCTGCTTTGGTTTGGTTTCAGTTTGGCTCCTTCAATTCAAGTTAACATTTGAATTTTTAAAAAAGCTTTTAAAAGTCATTATTTGGATTGAGTTGCTGTTCAGGAAAAGAGTAACAGCTTAAACAAGTTTCAAGGTCACATTTAGCTTAAGTTTTTGATGTTGGTTTCCAATTTGTGACTCCAAATAGTACTGAAAAACACTGATTTGAATTACAACAAAAGAGGAGTTAGTAAGCACAATTTAGGGACACCAGGCTCACAGCTGAGTGAAGGCAAGGCCTCTATCCTTAATGGAGCAATCATCAGAGAATGTTCTCCATCTGGAGAAAACCAGAGCTGCTCATTGTCACCTTGCAAGAAATGGAGAATTTGTCCCCCTCCTCTTCAATTTCATACATGAAAGAGGGTTTGGGGTGAGCATTCCCAGTTTTCAGCACTCTTTCCTAGCTCCCCATCCAGGTTTTCATTAAAAACAAGCCTACAAGCATTTCATCCAGTCTTTGTAATGGAGTCAATCAGAATTTTGCTGACAGCAGGAAGAGCAAATAGGCACCAGGAGTGCCTGAGTGATAAGATTCTCTTCACTTGCATGCAACTCTCAGTGGAAGCAAAGTCTGTGCAGCAAAATAAGCTGGTTTGAGACATGGAATTTAAATGGCAGTGTAATCTATTACACACAGTGTAGCAACGTAATGAGGAGCCTGTAAACCCCACAAGAGCTCCAGACTGACATCCACATTTCAGTCATACTGTGTGGTTTCAGACACAGCAACAACCATAGCTGGATAGAGCAGTACATTCTGTTCTACCAATGGCAACTCAACAGCATCATCTACATCTGACTCTCATTCTTTCTGCTATCCATATTGTAGCTTTTGGAAGAGGATAACAGCTATTACCCCACAGCCCCCCTCCCTGATTTCGTGGTCAGCAGCTCACTACTCTCAGCATATTTAATTGATAAATAATGGGGAATGAGGCTAGGGAGGAGGAAGTCTAACAAATAGAGTTGGGTTACATAAGCAACCGTTTTTTTTCACCCCTAAATATCTTAATTTATTATCTGTTCCCAAGATTCACTAAATGCACAGGCTCAGCTGCCACATTCCCTTCTTCTGCCTAAACAAGGCTGCAGGCAGTTCTCTGCCCTTTGAGCCTCAGTCTGCTCTTTGTTACCAGGTGAAGTGGCATTTGCCCCAGTTTCTGACACAAAGTAGAGCTTGCAAGCAAACTGCAGAGCAGGCTGTTCTCTAAGAAAGCTCCCAGCTGTTCTCTCTCTTGGAGAGACAATGTGGTCCTGTGGCTGAGCCATGGTTTCTATTCCCAGGTCTGCCATGCAGTGATTAAAGATAGAGCTTGAGGTAAAATGTGTTATGACGGCCTGAAGCTGTGATGACAGAGGTACATTTACAAGAAACGGGATCATGGTTCTGGTTTAAGAGAAAAAGAGAAGGGGAAAGAAGAAAAGAATGGGGAAGAAGAAGGGGAAAGAAGACCAAAACAGGGAAAAAATACTATCTGATATGGCCATAGCAGCTGTCCCAGATGATGAATCCAGTTCACAAATGGCAGAAGAGTACCTTCAGTCAAAGGGTCTGGTATTGCTCGTGCCCTAGTTTCTGATTGCTTTCCCAAAGATGCAGCATCATGTTTGTTAGTTTTGGACAGAATAAGTCTCCAGATGTCTCCCACATCCTCCTCTTACACACACACACACTCAGCAACATTCAAGTGCCCTATCTACTGACCATTCAAGATGTGACTCTAAAGTTCACACAGGCATTTGAAAAACCCTTCAGTCTCCTCAAAGAAAACCTGTAGAGGTGAATCCCACAAAATCTAGTGGAAAGGGGTTACAAGGAGGCGTTACTCCTCTCCAGCTTCTGAAAAGGTTTATTAAGAGCACAGCTGCTCCATAAAAGCCCTGCAGCCCATGCAAATCACCTCATGGCATCTCAGTGCCAGCCACCCAACAGCCAGCAGGCCCAGCATTATCAGGCTATCCTCCTTATCAGCCTCCCTTGCCAGGAGAAGTCAGCAGCAAGATCTCCCTGTCAACATCCAGTGGCAGAGATAAACAATGGCTCCACGTGCAATTTTCTCCACAATAAAACATACACAGAGTCTTTATCAAATGTAACAGAGGTGAGCCAGCCTCCAAAGACCTCAAAACTTCTGGAGAATGATTCCTGAAGTCTATGACCAAGGCTGCTTTTCATGGCTTCTCCTTCTAAAAGTGGCCTGTACCAAAGTACAGGTGCTAAAAGCTGTGGGCCTGGATGATTTGCACATCATTCTCCAAATTCTGCAGCCTGGGGAAGAAGTGCTAAGCAAAGAGGCAAGCAAAAAGCACTACTACATCCTCTCTGATAGGTTTGTGGCTGAGTCCCTCCTCATTCCCCATCTGGAAAGCTAAAGGAACAGAATTACCCTGCTAAAAGGATAATATATATATATAGATTTAGTAAAAAATTGAGAAAATGCCAGAAGCTCTGGTTATTATAGAGGTATACAAAGCAGCTTTCATCATGAGAAGCACTACAGTGCTAAAATGAGGAGCAAAAGCATAAAAAATGGCATTACTATTCCCAATAGAAGGAATTACTTTCAGCTACCTTTCAAGCAGTCTGCTCTGGCCAGATTTCTTTATGTTTATGCTTACATCCTTACTTCATCTAATTAAGCATTTAAGCTTTAAAGAGTCTGAGTTCTAACTAGCAAAGAGGTTGTCCTATTAGGAAAGTCTCAATTTTAAACCCATTCTGCAACTCTCTTTGCCCTGTGCTGCACAAGCTCAACTTGAAGGCCCTACAGAAGCAGGCCATGAACACAGAAACCCTTTCCTTGTGGAAGGTGACAGTTCACATGAAAACCCCTTACTTTCGCAGAAGCATCTTTCATATCAAAAGTGTTTTACAAACTATAGAGACACACATCTCCAGCAAAATGCAATTACTGGTGGTGGTGTAGAAGGTGGCAGCCTACAAAATCACGCACTCCAATAGGACAAGGACACATTTTTAGCTAAGAACACTCCATGTTGCCCATTAAAATGGCACATTCTTTACCTCAGAGGACTGAAGACCCCAACATTTACCATATGCAAGGCAAATAAAGACAGCATCCAGAATATTTTGATTAAAAACAATTGTCTGGAGTACAAACGGTCGAATTTACAACGTGTTGGGTTGCTGCCGGATGTCAAGAGAAAATGAACACATGCTGTAAATTCAGTGCTTGGTAATTAGGAAAATGTGTATGTTTCCCAAGCCTGCTTCTCTGTAGGTAGGACTAAAGGGCAACATTATGTCATTTCCCTTTGCGCAGGACTCCCTGTTGGCTTCCATAAAGAATTTGGCTTCGAAACTGATGACAGGGTACAGCCCAAGTTGAGGGAAGAACAACCAATAAATAAATGAAGATGGGCTAGTGATGGAAAAGTCATAGCTAGTCACCAAGACATCTTACCAGAATTTCTTCCAGCAGTAGAGTGAGGATGGGACAGATGAATCCTGCTCGCAGTTACACCAATCCCTCAAATCCAGAGTAACTATCAAATATGCACAACCACCAAAAACGGGATTCAGAATGAAATGAGGGCAAGCCTTGAAAGAGAATGCAATTTAACATGGAATAGCTTTGAATGTGTGACATGGCCTGTTAAATGGGTCCCCTGAGTTTAACTGGCAGCCAACCCTTTCCTCCTAGATCTACCCTGCTGTAAAACATTTTCATTTCCATTCACTTGATTTCAGAATTCCTCTGTTATCTTCAAGCAAGGACAGGAGTTTAAAAGCTTTCATCAGCCAAACTGTATGTTTTGTGGTCTTTGCTCCACTTCTGTGCATTTATGCCTTTATCTCCTCAAAGCAAGATATTCTATCCAGCAAAACCACACAGCCAACAGACTGAGAAGTCACATTTCCTCCAAAGTCAGCATAACCACAAGCATGCAAGACCTGTGGTGATATCAAAGGCAATACATCAGGATCTCATTGTAAGTATGATGTGAGCACGATAGGTGAAATCAGGATGGAGCCAGCAAAGCAACAGGGAAACAGATGAAGAAAGTTAGACTTTCAAGATATGAGTCACCAAAACAACACCTTCAAGCACTTCTTTTTACTCCGTGTCAGAGCTGGTGACATAGCTGAAGTCTTTCATTATCTTCATAGTTTATTAGGTATTAGTCCATCTGATAATAATCAGTAAACTAAAAATTAGATTACAAGCCCATTGGATTTGCCTGAACATTTCAGGTTTGCCTTGAAGATATATTTTCTACATTCAATTTATCTATATCCTCCACTTACATTCAGGCCTGAAAAAACATGATGATATTTTCAAATACTTAGTAGGAGGTTTTCTCATATTAATTTAATCACCAATAATTCCTTCTCTTTAGAATATTGAAATGACTCATCCATGCCATCAAAAATTTGGGTGAGAAATGAGAACACAGCCCTGAAGGAACTTAGTCAGTCCTCCAGTCTAAGATGATTACATGCTAATGAGAGAAAAGACTAGCTTGTAGAAGAGAGAAGGGGAAGGGGGGGTGGAATTAAATCTTTTCCTTAAACAAATTCATCTTGTGGCATTCCAGCACAGACGAACCCTCCAGCTATCATAACTCACTGGTTTGAAAAGGTCATTAGCACTCTATCTCATTTTGCTGGGAGAAGGAAGAGCCAAATTCATGGCCATGACATGAAAATTTGCCCTTGCTTTTGCTGTGGGATGACCTGATCCCCTGAAATCCTACAGAGGACATTCTGAGGGACGTTTTTTGTGAAATAACAGCAAAATCCATCCATCATGATCATCACAAACCCATCCATCCTGCAGCCCCAGTAAACGCAGCAATAGCATCAAAGCAAAATACACAGAACTTCAGGCCCTGCTTTTCCCCCTTCTTTCTACACTTCCCTACCCAACAATGTCTTTTTCCTTCTCAGAACAGCCAGGATATGTGGCACCAGACACATGATGCCTGCACTCAAAAAATAAGCTGCAGTGGGAAGCACTTTGTTATCCGTGTCTGACCTTCAGAGGAATACCCCACTGTGCAAGCTGGACCATAAAAGGAATCCATGTGTAGCCAGTGTTTAGAAAATCCATCTCCTTGTCTTTCCCAGCTCTGGGACTGCCTTATTAAGACACTGAAGTAGTGGCTGCTGGAGAATCTCGGGAATGATCCGAGCAACAGTGCCCAGAACAAGCTTGTCATTTTGTGTAGGCTGAAAATGAACTTGAAAAAGCTCTGAGGACTGCTCAGCTTGGTGATCACAGGTGATCTAGTCAAAGAAACCTATTCTAAAGAAACTATGTCATCCTATTCCTGTGGAAATACCCACCACTTTTTTGCTTTGTTTTCATTTCTAACCAAATATTTTCTATTTGGGGAAAAAGGGACAAAATACACTGCAGATTGAGGACTTCATCTTGAGGGATGGCATGATGTGACATGCTAGTAAAATGGTATAATCATCTCATGAGGGAGCACAAGGACAAAAAACCCCTTCTGTACATGGATTATGGAAAGGGCTTTCCAGTCTCTGCTGTGCTCTGGTCCTCTGAGGGGATGATCGCACTGAAAGTGGGAGGCATAGAGGCAGCCTTTTGTGGTGGTTCACGTCCCAGCTGTAAGCATTTCTGGGAAAACCTGATGGCTGAGTTTTGAGTAACAGTTTTGGAATTCAGGTGAAGATCAAAAACAAATTTGTGAGGTTTCCCGCTTGTTGTTTTTCCCTGCTCCCAAAAGGTCCATTTCATTTAAAGCCATTTCTACCACAATATTTCTTTTCTCTTCTGAAAAACACAGATGGAAAAAGTTTTATTCTTTATATTAAGTAAGTATTCTGCTCTGGAGCCAACTTCAGCCCTATATCTTTCTCACCATTGTAATTACAACTCTGCCTTTCAGAAATTCCCAGGATTGATACACTGAGTATCTGATCTTCTCCCTATCACTAGAGGGCTGACAGTGTTATAAATGAAACCAGCTTGCTCCTGTTAACACTGTCTGCTCGTTGGAATTCTGCTCAAAAACAACCTCCCAACCTCAAAAGATATACTTCTCCAAATTAAGCTATTACACATAGGAACCTGTCTGGTGGTAGGAAAATGTGTCTTGTGAACACATAACTGTCTGTGTTCACAGTGACTTTAGAAGTGCATCATAGCTACAGAGTCCTTGCTTGTGTAGAGAAATAGCAGAAAATTACCTCAAACCTGGTTTGAAACCAAGAGCATTAAATCTGTGCAAACCTCCCAGTGCAAATGTGACTCTGCTCACCCTCCCAAGCTGTTTCACAATAAAACCTGCCTTGAGAGAGGCTCAGCTAACAAGCAGTGAATCAAGTCATGGTGATTTGGTTTCTTTCTACTCTGCATATTTAATTGACTTTAAAATTTGCCATGATATGTATGCATCAGGTCAAAGAGGTCTCACTAAGAAGGGAGCACTTAATTCAATCAACCAATCAATCCATACACCAAAATGTTGCCTACACCAACATGTGGTCTCAAGCTGGTGGCAGAGGGAAGTAGGAGTATGGAGAAGTAACTTAACCAAACCTGTGAAGAAGCTTTGCTTTTGGGTACCAACTTAGGGCACCTCTTCTGGTCTCAGCACAAGAACCCAGTCCACCTAGAAGATAACCTTTGCTAGAGCAGTCCTTGCTGTCTGCTTCAATTATGTCTGCATTGAAAATGGGTCATAACTCACCTTAAAGGAAACTGAGGCATGTTTTTAGAAAAATGTCAGAGAAAAAAAACCCCAAAACCAAAAAAAGATAGTCACAACTTGCTGGCCTTCTATTCAAGACTATCTAGCAAAGACTCTTAATAAGCAAGTTTATTTGAACCAACCAAAAAGTTTTGACATAAAAAGGAGCAAAACAGCATCTATTTATATTTCCTTAATATCAAGCAATGTGAAGCTAACCTTTAACTGTCACACACACTACCCACTGGTTTATACTTTCCAACAAACAAAAAGAAATGCATCCTGCTTACTTTTCCACTTCCCATCACCCTCGCTGCTCCCCAGGCACCAACACAACTGCTGCTCCTACTCTGTGTCACTGTGTTGAGCTGACCCTTGGGAACTCTGCTGTCACCAGGCTTCTTTCCAAAGGCCTGGCTGCCCACTGACCTTATTTCTGGCCAGGAATTCTTCCTGAGCTGTGTGCTGATTAATTAATTCGCCCAAGATGCCACCTGATGAGTTCCTTCATGCTACGAAAGGCCTTGATCACGCAAGGACAGTCTGCTGGCAAGAGGCATTTTCCTCGTTTAGCACGAGCTAATGAGTAGGCTACGATGAGAGAAATAAAGTCGCGTATAAACATTTATCTTCAGTAATTAAAAACTTATTTAAAGGCACAAAGCCAAAAATGCAGAAGCTAATTGACCAAATGAGATGCTTCTGCAAGTTGAAATCAGTTTGGGGTTTCATTTGCAAATCACATTTTTCCTCTGTGGTTCTTTGAACTGAGCTGTGAAGGGATGGCTTTGCCCGGGCTGCCAGCAATCTGATAGTGTTTACATAACTCTGCTTATTCGTGTGTAAAACTTGTTAGCATTTTACTTCATTTAATCTCTTATCCCTGCAAACCAGTTGGCCCCAGCTTTTTAAGGGGAAATCTCATCCTCTGATTATCTGGTTTAATTTCAGATATTAGATCATAAAGACATTAATAAAATACAAACTCACACTGGGAAGCAGATGCTCCTAGAAATACTCTGGCTAAATTTATTTTCATCTCATTCCTTAGAGAGTCTTACAGCTGGGCAATAACTGCAATTTCTCTCACATCTGATAATTTCTATCATTCTGAGCCCATAATGCCCTGAATAATAGTAACATCATTAAGCAATAAGTTCAACGATGCTCTTGTTCTCTTAGAAGAAGACATTTAAATGTAATAACTAAGAGGTACCATTCCAATTCTGCAAATTTGCAGTTTTAAAGGTTGACATTAGTTCTTCTGTCCAGACCCTTGTAACACACAGATACAGCCTACAGAGCATGTTACTGCAGGTAAATATATCAAACATATTTGCCTGAAGAGAATTCTTTAAAACTTTTCCTAAGACACAGGGATATTCAACCATCAGCTTCTTCTGTTTGGGAGCAACACAGTATTCCCTTTGTTTTTCTTTAAACTAAATGACATTTGTTGTTGAGCATCACTATTAAATATAAGGCCTTATTTCATCAAAAGAAGGGTTAATTTTTCAGCCAACTCATTTGTAAGCATGTGCATTTGTGTGATGAAGTAAATTTAATCCTATGGCAGGAGAATGCTTTATACAATGAATTAAATTAACTCTGCCACGTGCACTGGTTGTGGCTATCAGGCACATGGAAAAGACTAAGCAGCTGAGAGCTCAGCTACATACTTATTGTCTAGGAAGAAATGCAGAAATATAGAGATTTCCCTGCCTAAGAGTCTGACAGAAGTGGACCAGAGACCAAGAACATAAACTTTTTTTAACTCTAAGCCAGTTTAGAACAATGCCTTTGGTCTCTGCCATGTGGAGTTAACAGAATTTAAGCTGCATGCCCTGCTGTGGATGGCACAGGAAGCTTGAAGCCTCTGTGCCTTCACAACCTTAGGCCAACGTTCATTAACACAGCCTTTTTGCATTTCAAGTATCTGAAGTCTCTTGTATGAGAAAATTCTGGTGGCAGATATGATTTACACTCTTTGAAGGGGCACAGATGCAAGAGTGCTGCAGTCTTCCCTGGCTTAACAGATTGCATACCGCCAAATTGCATCTAAGATACTAAATATATCTAATTTTTCAACATAAACATGGCAGAAAAGCCATTGACACTTATTTGTGCTATATCAGCTACTTTTCTTACATTACTTTTTTTTTTTGGGGGGGGGGGGGGACAGTACCTATGTTTTAGTCTAATCCTGAAAATCATGATACAATTCCATGTTATATTGTTCCTTGCATGATGCTCTTTTAACCAGGCATGCTTGTCAGAATTATCAATAATAAGCACAAAAATCTGTGTCTCCATGCCAGTATTTAAATAAATATTTAAATAAGATCCAGCTCATGAGGGACATCAGTCCAGTTAAGGCTAATAAATTTACTGTAGGAAACAAAGGGCAGGTTTTCCACTGACAGTGGGTTATCTGATTACAGGATTGGAGGGGACTCTTTTCACCCAATAATTTCCAAAATTCCTTGGTGCTTCCAAGAGATGAAAGAGGGGGCATTTTGCCAATTGTTTGGATGCTAGATTGGAGCTGTCCTCCTAAAAGCTTGGCTGGTACAGGACACATAGTACCCAGATTAGAGTGATTTTAACATACTATAATCCATTATCTGGATTATTATATGAAATACTAAGGACCTGATTTTGTTGTGTGCTTAGGAATTGCAGTGGGTTCAGCTCAGTGAAGTCTGTACTCGCTATGTCTAGCTCCCTGGAAGAACAAAGCTGCTTTTATGAAAGATTTCTCTTGCATTTTAAAGAAAATGCAACCTGAAAACCACAAAAAATTAACCACTAAATTCTACCGAGCTTTCCATACATTTGGTTATTTCCTCCAGGGCATTTGAAATGCTGCAATAGCAAAGATTTGTTTAGTAGCCACTCTCCCTTGAGAGTGACTGCAGTAGAGAAGGTTTTAATGAGCCACTGGGTCATGCTTTTCTGCCCGGGTTAAGAATGAACACCAAAAATTGCACAACAGAGATTCAGTGTGAAGGGCCAAACCCACCTCAACAACCCAAATATGTCCTGTCAGTCCTGGAATTCCAGGCAGCTGTGAAGACAGGTTAACAGCTGGAGCACTCTGCTTCAATTTGTTCTCAACTCTCACGCATCTCTAATCTTATTTATTCAGTGCCTCGATATTTAACTCCTGGGCAGAAGATGTCATGTCTTGGTTCTAGCAAAAAGTGAGTATTTTACAGAAAGACAAACAGAAATCCCCAAAATATTTGCAACTTCAGGACATATGACATTCATGGAGAGATAAAACCACTGTAGGGTTCTTTCTAGTAGCAAGAGAGGCTTGGAATAGACAGAAGCACAGCCCTTAGGAGGACAGAGGCTTAACTAGTGGGGAAATTCAATTCTGAAATAAAGCATGGACATTGGGAAATTATATGGAACACACATGCAGCCAGCTTCTCTTATGTTCAAACATGCACTCATTGAAAACTTGTATTAAGAGCATATTCCCCTTTCCTCAACACAAACCTGAATTGAAGCATAATCTCTGAAAACTCTTCATAAAAACATAGCCAGACACTTGAGAACAAGAAATGGGCAACTCCTAGTGTTTCAAGAAAAAGGAAACCAGAAAGGAACCATTTTTGTGTAATTCCTAAACTCTGAATTCTGTTTAACATTTCTCCCCTATGTACACCCCATACCAGGGCTAACTCCACTGCAGGAATGAAAAACAGCTTCAGAAGTTATTTGTGATAATTCAACATTGATCTGACATGGACACACATTTATTCTCACTGTCCTGGACAGGAGAAGGACATTTTTTACTTTCTGTGGCTGGCAAAGATGACACTTCCTTGCTCTCCAGAAGTATTAGGATGCTATAGACACAAATGTGTCCAGGATTAACCTCTCCAGAAGATAAGAAATGTGCTTCTCATTGTCCTGCAATGATGTACCCTGCTGGTTTGACCTTCTTAACTTAGTGAATCAGTCCTTTGTGTGCTACCAGAGCTACAACGGGCTCAACAGGAACAGCAAAAACAGCATGTGAAATGTCTTTCTGCTTCTCTACACACCTTCAGGGATACAAACTGAAATTCACTTGACCTCTTTTTCAGTTGTACCAGTTGGGATTAACCATGTGTCTTGTTTTAGCCAAAGTTGCATTAAGCAATTTACTAGCCCAGGAGATTTTCAGCCTCCTGGAGGCTGCTGCCATCCCTGACCTGTAGAATTTTAATTTTTTTTAATCTTTAGCCACTGCCTTTAGAAATTAATGCTATCAGGAATGATACAGCTTTTTGGCGGTGTTTTTCTCTATGTCCTACTCACATAACCTTTTTAAGGGTGAATTTAGTAATATCTAATTGATCTGTATAACCCCTGCTCCTTGCCATATTTCCACAACAGAGTGACCAGCTTCTCTCCTTCCCCATGATATGATCTGCAATCCCTTAGGGAAGAGCATGACACAGGGCAAAACTCTGGTTCAGATTCAGAGTTCAGCTTCAGCTAAACGGAGGCCAGCCTGACAATGAGCCTAAACCTTCCTGAAGTCTGCAGTGGTGATGATGTGGCAAGGGAGCAGATTGGATCAGCTTCCTAGTATAATTTTTTAAAAAAGAAAAACAAACAAATAAAAAGGAGATACAAACACAACAACAGCCACAAATTAGACATGAAAATTCATGGCTGGTACAATGGCAAACCAGCCACTTGTAAAATTGAGGCTTAAGTGCTAAATAGATTAATCTGAGAAATATTCTTTAGAGAGTTCAAGGGGCTTTTTTGCTCTCAGTTATGCTGAGATCAAGGAATTAGGTCCATTGTCATTACGAGAAGTATTTCACCTCAATTTTTCAGTGCAGCTGCAGCAGACTGAAGTGGACCAGCAAGATACTCAGAAAGCACCACCCCTGCAGACACACACAGACTCTACCCAGCTCCAGGCTGAATTCTTCCAGCATCAGTTACAACATCAAAATGACACAACCCAATGGTTTTGTTCTTTTACTGCCTAGGAAGAGGCACAAAGCAGCAGGTGGTATTTGTTTTTTCCCTTGCTGCAAGAAGCCAGTCCCCTGTGCTCCAATTCCACATGGGATTCTTCCTGTCAGCTACGTGCAGCTCACTTCTCAGACAGCCCTGACACTCCAGCACAGAATGCACCCTGGGGCTGGGAAGGCAAAGCCTTCACCCAGCTCCTTCAGGGCTGCCACTGCCCCATAAACCAGCTGGCTGGAATAACTCAGGTAGGGCTTCACCCAAAGGCCACAGAAATCAGTGCAAAGCTTCCCACTGGCTCCAGGCTGGCACCTCAGGGCTTTATAAAACCCAGGCACAGCAGTTCCTCTGCCCCTGGGGAGCAGGAAAAAGCCTCAGCTTTGCCACAGAGCCATTAAAGATGTAGCACATCCCATCACCCCAACAGCTGGAGGTTTTCCTTTTTTCCCCAACCAGTACAAATCAGATAGAGAATGCTGCCAGACAGGCACAAGTTAACACTGCCATACTTTGTCCTGGGTTTTCCAGGCTGTGCCTGAAAAGTCTCCTTCCCACCTGAGCTGCTGGGTCCCCACCAGGCTGAGCACATGCAATAAATCTGACAGCCTGGGAGAAAGCTGGACAGAGTCCCATATGTCTGCTGTTGGAAACATGCCCCCTAGACAGGTCTGCAGTGCTGCTCCAAACACATTGATAGGCCTCCAGAGATCCAGACAAATATAAACAGTAAAAAAAAAAAAAATTAAGAAAAAAAAATCTGGCTGGACAACATTTCTGGGTGGGCACAGTGAGCCTGTGTGGGGAATCCAGAATGTCTGGAGTACCTTGAAATTATAAGAATTTAAAATGCAAAAAAAAACCACTTTGTTTTTGAGTTGGTGTCAGTTTTTGCCTCTGCATGAACTACTAGACACAGCATGTACCAGGGGTGAAATGCAATATTGGTCTTCGAGAGACAAAGTGAGTCCTCAGGATCAGTCCAAAGCATATGAACCCAGAATGGCAGGGCTACACAGCACAACAAATATTTCCAACAGATTTCTAATGGGAAAAAAACCCCAAAACACAAAGCCTAACACCAGACCTCGAGGACTGAACTTACACAGAGCTTCTCCAAAGATTGAATAGCTGGACATCAGTGGCTCCAGCATCACAGACATTTGGGAATTTGACAGCTCATGAGTCTCCACCACCCCTAACAGAGCCTCAGGCTCTGATGAAGGCATGATAACACCAAGCCACTTGGGCATGTGGTGCAGGAGTCCATGCTGCTACATTTTCACCCCTCAGTCTTTCTTGGGCACAAAATCCAGCTAGAAAAACAAGCTTCCAATGGACATTTATCCCAGGAAAGGGCAAAATGCTGAGTTACAGCAGTGCTGATGGGCATGGCTGCTGGCATTTCTGGCTTTACTGCTCCACTCAAACACTAAACAGTATATGGGAGACCTGGCAAGCATGTTACAGCCTACACAGATATCCATCTCTCCATCTCCCAGCAGAAATGCCTTCAACCAGTGCTGGATTCCCCACAGCAAGGCCACAGCCCACTGATGGGAGGGCTGGGGAAATGGCCTCTGCCCAGAACTCATGAAGGAACATTTCCAGCCTCCGTGCTGCGCTTTAGGACTGCACAACCCACTCCATAAAACACCTGAAAGTGCTCAGAGGCAAGTCTGGCAAGCAGATTTCTGCAGCTTATGACATGTGAACATGTTGTGGTCGTATTATTAAAGGCAAAGATGATCCCCAAATCCCCAAAAATCTGAATTCGCCAAAACCAATGCAGCATCACATATTCATTTGTTAATAACAGCCCCAGTGCTGCTGCCCTTCCCTCTGAGTGAGCCCTGCAATGGGGGCAAATGCTCAGCTCAGCTCCTGCCCCACTTTGCCCTCACTGGGGCAGGATTTGGGAGGTCCCAGCTCCCAGAGTCACATCCCAACTTGAGAATCAGGCTCTGTTATTGTTAAAGCAAACCAAAAATAAAAAGGCCAGACTAAATTATTTTTAAGATCCTGAGATTTTTAAAGCAGTCTTGTGACTTTTAAGGGGTCTGACTCATTGTGCTTGAATGCTTGAAGCTGGCAGCAGCAAAGGGAGTGCAGCAAGATTCAGCGTACAGTAATTTATTGTTGAAAGCCTTCAACTGTGTGGGAAAGGGCATGGAGCACATCTGCAGTGATTAGGGAGAAAAAGGGACACAGGCTGCCACCAAGATACCCTCCCCCATGAAAGCACCACACTAGACCCCAACAAAGCACCCCAGACATGGAAAAGCCACTTCCCATTAGCAGGACGTGACATGGCACCCTGGATTTCACCTCAGATTTCAGCTTTCATTTTACACATGACACCCTGGATTTCAGCTCCAGGGATGGCAAGGGCAGAGCCCACTATCCCCGACCCCCAGGGCTGTCCCTGCCTGCCCAAACCAGCCACACCACAGGGCTGATGCCCAGGTTACCCCACAGCCTCTGAATCCTCAACAAGAGCCTGGAGGCCTTCAAAAAAAAGTGAAGTGGCATTTTTCTACAGAAACTCCCAAACTACAGCCCCTAACATCCTCCACAGAGCACCCAAGGCCTCTATTCCTAACAAACTCCAAGGTCTCTTTCCTTTAACAGCTTTGCTCAAAGAAGAAGAAACAAAAATGAAGTCTCTTTTCAGAATTAAGTACATAAATGAGAAAAAAAATGTGCTTAAACCTAGCTTTTATTTTTTTAAATCAGTGCAGCGTTAATAAGCTAAATCAAATCTCTTTATCACTGAAGACATTTCAAAAATAAATGAAGCCTTTCTCCCTGCTTAGACCAGTGTAAATCATGAAATTTCATTAAAGCAAACAGAACTGTACAGGTGTGAAATGGGTTTAGTTAATGAAATGTCATTGCCAGTATTTTCATTATATTTCTTTCATAAATTGACATCATCATACCCACATCAAATTCTGCTCTCGTTTCACCAAAGTAAATCTGTGACCACTGACAGCAAATGCTGCTCTCGCTGCACACATAAAGTGACCGTAAATGAGTAAAAAGCAACAGGCAGTACAAACACAGCAGCAACTGCCCAGTAATGGCAGACAAGTCACACATGTGCTATACTACATACACCAAGTGCATCCCACCTGTCAATTTATATCTTAGAACTTTACCTTTAGTAATATCTGATAACTTTATCTTATAACAATCTTAACAATCTTATAACTTTACCTTTATAATATCTGATATATAAATATCTGGCAAACACAATCCCTTCTGCACAGCACTCACACAGCATCTGATGATGAGCTTTCCTTTCTTTGACTTCACATGGCCATATTCCACCACCTTTGCTGTTTACATTTATCCATGTAGCAGAATAACTAGGAGCCAGATATTCACAACAGACTAAGGAAATTAGAAAATACACCCAACAACTTTAGCTAAAGCTGTTTTTTTGGCACATATCTTTAGCACGAGGAGTCTTTGGAACTTAAGGCAGAAATTCTCGTAGCCACTGCTACTCAAAGGCCAGGCACCAGCACCATTTTCCAGATGCAGTAACTCACCTCTCTGCTTCCAGGCGCATTTCCTCACGCTTTTGCCTCCTGAGCTCTCTGCGGCGTTCAAAGTCATCCATGGTGGGTGTTTAAGTGTTCCAAGCTCTGGGAAGATCCAAATCTAAGAGGGAGATGATCACTTAGATGAGAGTGAAAACACAAGGGATGCATCTAACCGAGTCCATTTAGTTTTGTTTTGCTGTCTTGGCGTAGCTGTAACTATTTTCTTTTTCCATCAAAAAACTCAACTTCCTCAGTATTGTTGAGATAAACAAGATTAATGAAATGTCTTGTAGGATAAACATAGCCCGTGCCTGCGTTGAGTTTCCTAGTTAAAATTAAATCAACATGCTTCAAGTAAGGACTGTATACATCTGCTAGCCACAGACTAGCTATTTGTAACGTCACAGGTCTTTTCCACTAACAAAAGCAACAATTCAGCAGGATTTTTAACTTTCAGCTTCCAATTTTTCACCGCAAGCAATAAAAGCACTGCACAAGAGAGTTCTTATTTTCTTTAGCTGCACAGATAATTAAAGTTCTGCAGAAGTTTGTCCCCGTCCGGCTGTTCCCACCCCCACCTTCAGAAAAGCAGAAAAAAAAAAGCAAAGAGAAAATGAGCGAAGAAAGAAAAAGAAAAGAGGGGTGAAAAAAGAGAACAAAAAGCGAAACAAGAAAAATAAGCAACTGCTTTTAGATACACTCAGGGGAAGTCAAGCTATGTAGAAAACCTGCTCAAAAAACAAAGAGTAGCAATACATTTTTTGTAGCTGAATCCGCGCGTTTTGCCCGTGCCCTACCTTCTTCTTTATGATTTAGTCCATGAAGTATTTTCCCCTTTACAGTTCTTCATATACAAAGCCTTTCCAGCCTCGGTTTATATCCCATCAAGCCGACTATTACAGAATTCCCCTGCAGCCCCCAAACCAAAAATGACTACCAGAAAAGGGAAAGCTGTTCTCTTTTTGTCCCTGCTTTGTTTACAGAGCTGTCAGTGGTTAGTTAAACTCTGCCTGGAATCTGGCATTTAAGGCCTGCTCTAAGATTGCTTCCTGTGCAGGGCTGGAGGCCTCAGCTTCCTCTGCAATCCCAGCCCCGGCGCTGCACTCGCAGCATTTCCACCCCCCACGTCCCCCCCAAAATCCGCGTTTTCCCAGCCCGTCGCTCCGCGGGGAAATCCACCGCACTAAAACTTCCAAAGGTGGCCCAGGAGCTGCTCACGGCTGGAGGCAAACCAAGCCAAGGTGCATTTGGGCATTATTTGAAGCGCTCTGTTTGCAGATGGAGATCTGTCTGGTGGCTTTATTTATGTTCCCGAGTGCCCTCCCCGTAAAATCACTGGCACCAGAAAAGCCTTGCATGGCTTCGGGGAATTCATGGCTTTTTCTGCCCCCTTTCTTGGATTAAAACACTGCTGAGGGCAGGGGTTTGTGGAGGTTATTTTATTAGTTGACTTTCCCTGGGGGTATTTTTCTTTTTGATTTGTTCCCAGATTGGGGGATTTAAATTTTTCATGTTGTTGACATGATTTTCCTCGCATTTGTCTGGGGTTGTTTTGCGGAGATTCAAGGGAAAGATTAATTTTGCAAATCTGATAGAGACACTACAATTGCTGCCTCTTACCTTTTTTTAAATTCAGTTAGACCATGCACCTAAAAAACAAGTTGTAAAAAGATTTTTTGCCAATCTTGTGTTTACTCTTAGCACTAGGTACCCCTAGAAGAACCCAAAAAGGCAAATTTTCCATTTTCTCCCAAGAAGTGTTTCCATCTCAGCCCACATATGCAGCTAAATCTGGCCCCAGTTTCTTTACTAGAGGACTGTGACTTGTAGGGCTGATGTGGATCCCCCTGGCTGGGAGACAAGGATCAAAGGAGGAATGGCACACTACAGAACAGGATCAAAGCATCATGCTGGGTTTCTGTGCAATGACAGTGTCCTCAGGAATCAAGACTTTACCAGGCAGCAGCACTCTGTCTGTGGAGCACAGTCACCATCAGGGATTTAAACAGAGAGTTGGCTCTTAGGATGAGAGCTCACATGCTAGAAACAAGAATCCCAAAGCTTTTTCCTGCTTTGCCTCCCCAAAGCAGACGTGCTTTGATATCTGATTTATGTGCACCTTCATCACCTCCTACCCAGCCAGGCACATCACTCTCTGCATCTTTCAAGGCACACTCCTTCCTTCTGGGCTGCTCGAGGCTCTGTGCACCAACATTACCCCCATGCCCTCTCATGGTCCTCGGCACCACCTCTCATCTCCAAAAGCTCAAACTCTTCCTCACTGAGGAAGCCTGAGGAGGATAATAACAACAACCCAGATCTATTTCTGTTCTTCCTCCCCTCTTCTCCTTCCCAGGAGCACTGGGGAGATTGCCCAGCAGTGATAAGGAGTTCCCTGATGCAGCAAATTTTCCCCATCCCCAGGATACTTTTCTGACATGCAATGAAGATCAGATGGATGGATGGATGTCTTGGGAGGATGTCAAGGGTTTATCCCAGGGTAGTGTCTCAAAGGACTGAGGCACAGCCACTGCATGACATTCAGAAAGCTTTAAATCCAAATCTCAAAACTCAGGAATTCACTTAGGAAATGGAGGTCAGGTCAGCAGTTTGACCTTTAGCTAGCAAAGCCATATTAGTGCAAAAAAGGAGTTATCAGCCAGAAGGTTCACTTGAAGAAGTCAACTGTTCTGTGCTGTTCACTGTCTCCCCAGAAATGACAAGATGTCTTTCTGAGAACCACTTGACAATAACGTCTAAAAATTCTTCCCATTTCCACAAAAATATGCAATATATAATATAATACACATTTTTTATTCATGGTATAAAATCTAAGATTCTCAGAAGACTAAAAAATTGCTTTACTCATTGATGTAGGTATCAATTATTAGAAGTCTTTTCTACGAGCAGTTTTTTTGAGCGTGCACATTTTAATGCTTCTTTTTTAAGATTAAAATTATTCATGAGAAAAAACTTCCTGGGACAAAATGTAACACTCCACCCAGCTCCCCTCCGGGGCCTGCCTTCAAAGCCACTTGGGAAAATGTCTCTCTGCATGACCTTCCAAAGTATGCAAAGACATTTCATTTTTCTCCTCTTTGATTGCATATTTATTTTCCTGTAACACTCGTTTTTAATAGGTTGGTGTCAAACCAAAAAATGTTCATTTTGTGAAGAGGAAAACTATCCCAAGGAAACTGTTTTGAAAGCAATGTTCCATTCAACCTCAAAAAGAAAAATGCCCTAGTTTTATTTTAAATATAAAATTTTGAGGGTTCAAATTAAAATGGAAAATATTTTTGTATGTCAATTTATTTTTTTTCCAAATTATTTCCAGGTATGTTTTTCATCTAATTCACCTAGAAGACACCTATACATTTTAAAGAAGCATAAATATATATATTTATATATTTATTGAATAAATGTGGATGTCTGAAATTATTTGACCAGTTCTATTCCCCTGGCATCCCCATGTGCAAAGTACTTGAACATGGGCTACTCTTAGAGTGTGAACAGGTCCACCACTTACCATTTGGTTGTTTCTACTTCAAAACAACACCCTCAGCATCTTTTCAGCTTCAACTCCAATATGCAAGTGGACCAGGACTTATAAAAGTGAGAGACCCTGTGAGCAGTCATGTATTTTGGGTCCATTTTGGTTCACCTTGGGTGCAGCCCTGGCTGGGCTCTCATGCTGCCCAAGGTGGATCCTTTGAGGAGACCCTTTTAATAAATCCCTGCTTTATTCTTTAACTCCATCCAGCCTCTGTTCCAGGGCAGCCCTCCCAAGGCATCAGCACAAGGCTCTGTGCTGGCCATGCCTGGTGACTGCATCCCACAAGCACATTCCAGCTTACTTCCCTCTTAGTACCACAGCAAATTTCCCAATTTCCTCATTTACCTGAAGGGAAGAAAGGAGATTTGGCCTAAGTTTCTTGGTAGCAAGAGAAATCTGCTGAATTTCCCATCGTATCTCAAGACCTCTACACCCTGTTCCTCAGGTGTGTCCCCCCCATTTGTGATCTCAACAAGCCTCTCAGAATGGTGAATAAAGTGGGCTACCAGCACAGGCCCCTCCTGCACAATCCCAGTTTTCAGGGTCTGGTAGAAATTTCAGGGCTCTTCCAAGTCCAGCTACACAAGCGTTTCCCATTGCCATGATTTGGCATGAGAGACATTTAGGGAAGGGATGCAAAGTTTTGCATCCCTTCCCTAAATGTCTCTCATGCCAAACCATGACACCCATGTGCTTGCAATTAAACATTTGATTTTAAACATCTGACCTGTCCTCACTGCAGGATCAGGTGGTGACAGAAGTCCTAAGTCACTGCTGTCATTGCCCTCTGTATTTTTCTTAATACTACCACCAAAACCATCAAATTTCTCATTCAATTTTGACTTGAACCAAGACTGCATGCAGCTTTGTGACTTGCACCCTATTAATCCAAGTGTCCCATTTTCCCATTTGTGTCTGCCTCAGGTGGCTCAAAGCCCTGGTGTCCAAGCATGGGCCTTCCAAATGTCAGCAAAGGACTGGTCAGTGAGAAGCATAAAGGATACTTCACATTAGCTGGCTAAATGCCATGACATGGCATTTATCCCTAAGACTACCACTGCCCTTTCTTTCTACCTCCTCCACCTCAGAAGTGAAAACATAACCTCTTCATTGCCCCTTTTGAAGCTAAAAGCAACTCAGCAAGCAACACTCATTGTCTAAATGTGACTTGTTTAATCTGGCACCCGTGAAATGCAGGTATGACAGGCATTCTACTGCAATATCTGGGAGAATTAGAGTTCCTTAATCTATCTTCAGTCAAAACAAATAAATGTGTTTTTTATTAAAATCTGTCAGAAAACATTTGGAAATTATTTTCATTGCTCCCCTATTAATTCTGCTTTAGAAACATTCAGTGCCACTTAGGTCTTTTAGAAACAAGCATGACTTCATTGAAATCAAAAGGTGGAGTTCAAAGGATTGGTTTCTCCTTTGTCACACCTCATGCATGCTCCTTCTTTAATCCAAAATGTTAGATGTCACTGGAATCATATATTACCAACAGTAAGGCTCCATAAATTAATTTTCAATGTTCCTTTCATGCAAAACCACATCTGCAATTGTTTCTGTAAATTTGGCCAAGCATTCATGTTGACTGCAGAAAATAAACTCTTGTACATATACATATATACACACATACCCACAAACCCCTATCAAGCAGCTTTATTCCTTCCCAAACAGAATAGCTCATTTGGGATTTGAGGCAAAATAAATATACTAGGTCACATGAACACAGTTTCATTCCAATGTAGCTGTTCCTTGTTTCATCTGACCATGCTTCTTAGGACTTCCAAGGGCAATTCATCAATGGCAAACCAACCTTAGCATAAGAAAATCAAACTTTGGTGTTTTCTCAAAGTCCCTGTTTCAGTTCTTCAAACATTTCACTTACAGTTACCTGAGTATTTCCAAACAACTGACTTTATGAGAAGAAGGCAATGAAATACAAAGAATTTTAACAAGGAAATCAAACCCCCCACCTGGTAAAATCTCTGGCTTTGGTATGAAGTACATTTTCCGTCTCATCTTCCATAGGAGTGAAAAAAGCTCATATACATTGGTGGGGCATGTGCAAACCTGATTAATAGATTAGTGAACACCTCTGTGGCATCCTGAGCAAAAATCTGCAGTGATTACAGAGAATAGAGATTCCCAGCTGGTCCTTTGCAAGCTACTGGTGGCCCACAGGACCAGGCCATGGTCCAGACCTTCAGCTGCAGTAGGTGCTGAGCAGGTTTCACCAGCCCTGCCTCCAGCACAGGCTACCAAAGTGTACACCACAAATATTCTGGAAGGTTCCAGGCCCTGTGACAGCTCCCACTGCTACAGAGCCCCATGAAAATATTGACAGGCAGCTTTTTATAGAACTTTGCTCCTGCCAGAGTTCACTCCTTGGGTTGATGCCTTTTCAGGACTACCTAAAAACAGAGGCCAGACAAAATTAAGGGAATAAAAAGCGGTTATATTTACTGAAGGGCCTTCAGGTACATTTTGGGTAGATTAAGACCACCCAGGGGCTACACCCAAAAATGGATGACAGTTCACACATTTTCATACTTTTATAAATTTGGTCCATTTCCATAATCTTCCAGTTACAGCTTCAGTGAAGTAGTGAAGCCATTCACCCCAAGTCTGCTCCCTGCTCTCAACTCACTTTTGTTTACGTTTCTTGGGGGCTGACACAGTGAGGTGTCCTTGATTCCTGAGCCTAGAGAGGAATTGTTTTGTATGACCAAAATGGGAGGACAGTAGCTAACACTCTGTATGGCGTTTAGGGCTATACACTAAATAATTGCAGGATTACAAATATATCAAAAATATAAAAGCCAAAATCCTAAGGCATCAGAGCGTGCTGCTAAAAGATCCATGGTCCATTTCTTGTATCCATGATTAATTCAGCACTGGGGCAGGAGCTGCACTGCCCCAGAGGTGCCAGCAAACATTGGTGCTGCTGCAGCAGCAGGAGCTCTCATCTCAGAGCCAGTCATTTGCAGTGGAAAGTCCCCATTTATCTTTATTCCCTTAGGCAGGCTGACTGGCATTTCCACTCCTACTTCCTTCCTCTCCTTTACTGCACATGGACTTAAGGGCCAGGCAGAGATTTCTCTTGACATTTGGATTTGCATGTACTGGTCCCACCCCTGATCTCTGTGACATTTGTCTATCATTTCCCATTAGCAGAAGGAGGAAGAAACAAGACATAGCTGGAAGCTGCTGGCACAGCCACTGGTTCTCATGGTAGGAGGATCGACCCTTGACTCTCCCCTCCAAGTGTCCTCTGAATTATTTCAAATATGCTGTCCCCAAAGATCAGAAGGTACTGAAATGTTATTCATATACAAGCTAGAGTCAAAATCTTGGTCCTGTTGGAATCCTTGGCACGCTTCCCAGAGACTTCAATCAGGACTGGATTCCACCCACACAGACCAGAATAATCTCACATGCACAATGAAAGTTCCATGGGCATACTCTGCATGCCAGAAGCTGGTGTAATCTCAGATTTTGCCAGTATAGGCTGCTTCATCCTCTTGTACCTTTGTGCACACACATGCAAATGCAGAATTGCTTTTACTCTTGCAATCCTTATGGGAAATTAGTTATTTTCACATGTACCATCACCACTGAGGAAACACAGCCTTTTCTGTAGACACATAGTGCAGTGAAATCTTCATTGCCTTTTACCAATGTTTAACCATAAGTGAAAATGACCCAGGTAAGGACAATGAGGCAAAACAAAAAGAAATAGAAAGAATTTTGTAGTCCACAAAACTTTGTAAAAGTGCTTCATCCCCAAATGAGCTCTGACTCATGTTCGCTTTTTCCTGCAATCAAACACTTGGAAGCAAGCTCAAGGGACATCATCCACTAGTTAACCCTTGCCTTTTATCTGCCTCTACCAGCAAAGATCTTCATTTTGCTAATTAATCACAAGATTAATGCACTTCTTGCCCTGTTAAATGACAATGCCAATTTCCCACCAATTTCTGTTAAAAAAAACGCAGAGAATGGAAAAGAGTATCACACAGGCAGAAGCAGCTGCCGAGCTGTGGAGAAGCTTCACCAATACATTTTCTGAATGTATTTGTTTCCAAGCAGGTTTTACAAATGTTTCAGCATTCTATTTACACACTTTCTCTCTATCTCTCAGGTCTTGAATTAGAAGGCTGAGGCAATGCCATTAAAAATAATAAAATGTTTGAGCAAATCCTAAGGTGAGGTTCCAACAGCAATATTCCATCAGCCAGGCTTCAGACTCCACATGTTTTCTGGAACGCGTTTCAAAACAGAAAATCATGATACATTAAGCTACATAGTCAGTCATAAAACAGTAATAGAAAATAATATGAAGATACAATGCAGCCAGCTTACTGTGGCTTCACTTTTGTGTTTTCAACCCTTTTTCTTTTTGTACTAAAACACGCAGCTCTAGGATCAACTCTAATGAGTCTCTGTTGCTTGCTCTATTGAGCCAACACCAAGCAACAATACTAGGTTTTAGACATCATCCCTGCAGTTTTAAAGAAAAAAGAAATATGGCCAAAAAAAACACAACGGAAGTTCTTTGGTTTGCTTGACGAGTTTTCCCCTAAGAGACACTGAGTATTTTGAATTCAACCAGTTCCTTGGAAGAAATTAATTATACATTTTCAAGGTGTTGTCAGTTGCTTCTAAACTTCAACTCACCTTCCCTCCCAATATCTTTACACTTACACCAAAAAACACGTGTCACCATGATGTACACACTGCAGCAGAAAGGCCAGTTATTCCATGGCAGAACATCATGGAAATCTCTGGAATTGCAGCTGGCATGGATCCAGCTGCAGAAATACCTGCTGGGCTTTTCCAGCTCACACTTCTGGGCATCTTGAAAAATGAAACCCAGATTGTTTCCTGCCAAGTAGGTCTATAAATTTATCTCTAATGAGCAACAATTCCGTGTCATTTTGGTTGAAAGTTGAAGCAGGAGGTCAGTCCTGGCTTTAAAGAGGTAAAGCAGGGCAGCACAAACACAAAGCCTTTTAACATGACCATGCAAACCGGATTCACAAAATAGATGTATATCCCTCAAAGTCTACATCATAAACCTCCACTAGAGGCTGAGTTTAGCTGAAAACAAGGAAACCATGTCACCAAAACCAGAAGACCCAACAGCAGTGAGGATTTGGCCTGGCTCAGAGTCAAATAAACAAGACAGGTGAGACCTGGCAGCGTCCTGTGTGCACACAGACACACAAAAATGCTTTGCATTAATGTGACAAAAGAAAGTTGCACTTGAGCACTGCATAATGCAAATTTTCAAATGGCTTAATCTATTTAGGAACAGTGCCTCAAATATCTGTGCGGTCCAGAGGCAAAAAAAAAACCAACCAACCAACCCACCCATAAAAAAATAGCTTGCACCCTTAAGGAGAACAAAGACAACAAAATCCATATTTGAAAATCATAAATAAACAGCCAGATTTTTCAATGCCTACCTGAACCAAATAAAACCTTTATCACTTGTAAATACTGACAAGTGTCACTTCAGATCCTGTTAAAGGTGTCTCTTAAACATAAAAGACAGGTTGCTCCCTAGTTAAATCCTTTCTCTCTTGCTTTTCCACTGCTGAAGGTAATTGAAAACAGAAGACCTGCATCTTGGTGCAGCCTAGCTTTTCAGGAACAGAAAGTGTAAGTGCAATTATGTACATCACACTGCACATCAAGTTTGCTCTCAGTTGCACCCATCTACCTTCACACAAAGCCAATTAAAATCCAAATGCATCAACACTTAGAGTCATATGAAATAAATGAACCTATTAGGTGATACCATTTGCAAGGCACCCATAATAAAATCCACATAGAGATAGCACCAGTTTTCTTAGCCAGGGAGTGCTGCAGAAGACACAAATTCATAATGTGCGAACTTATAATGTTACTTTGAAGAAAATGGTGTCACAAAAATATTATAAAAGCACTGCCCAAAGCGAGGTGTTGTACAGGGAATACATGTGATTTCCAAGTCTGAAGAGTATGCACATACTTCAAAGAGGGCACACCCAGGGAACAGATCTGAATTTTTACTATCTTTGCTACTGCTTTAAGTCCATATTGTTTTGGTATTTATATTAAAAAGGAGACAGAAATATCTTTGGAGATGACTAAGCAGTTTCTTGATTTGTATTAAGTACCAGAAAGCAGCCTTGCCAATTTATCCATATTTGAGTTTCTACAACTTAATATAAACTCACTTCCAAGAACTACATAGGTCTTCTTAAAGTATGTGCAGCAAGAAGTCAATGCTGTGCCAGCTGGCAGATTAAACAAGCCATTAAATAGGCTCCTACTGAATTTAAAGGATTGTTTTTCATCTTTTCCCTCTCTTCTCCTCCACATCCAGATGTATTATTTAGGGGATATTTTCCAGTACCGGTAGAAAAAGTCAAAGAAATGCCCTTGGCACATAATGAGTTTTCCCTCCAATGTGGTCTCCTGCTGCACTTGGAATTTATTCCATTACTGTATGGCTTGCAGTGGTCCCAAAATATCTCTGGCTATGTGACAAGGTGGGGAAAATGTGTTTGGGGTAGGTATGATTCTTCATTTGAAAGCAGGGACAGTCTGGGGCGATGATTTCACTGGGACCATTGCTGTCCCAGTGTGTCATCCCACATCCCCCTGTGCAGGAGAGCAGTGCTGTTCCCTACACATTTATAGCTCAGAAAGGCACAGTCCACCAGGATCAAGAATAAAGCCACCAGCCTGTCCTTAGGCTGGCAGAGAGGCTCATTTCTCTGCAGTCCCTGCAGCACTTCAGTGATGAGAATTAAAAACCAGCTGTGATAAAACCCTAGGCCATCAAAGAACAGAGGTCTTCAGCATTTCATTTTTCCCTCAAAGGTTCAATCTTAAAGCTGTCTGATGTGGAAGAGGTTTTACAGCAACTTCTGTGAGCCAGAGGGAAGTTTGATTAGAGGATCCATGTTTATCCCTAAAAAAATTTCCTACCAGCGTCATTGACATAGAAACCAAGAAAAAAAGAATAAGTAAGAGAAATCTGCAACTGTCTATTCCAATAAGTACTTTCTCTTTCCTGACCAATGAGTGAAGTGTAAACTCCTGAGTTTTGTAAGAATGTATAAAAGCATGCATGCTATAATAAAAGAGGGTTTGAAGCCTTCTGAAAATGGGGTGTTGCTTTGTATTGTCTCCATCTTAACTATGACAATCTGAACTTCCTGATCCAGCAGGATTCAGAGGATCAGTGAGTCTAGAACAAACACAGATATTAAACCATCCCTGCTGTCATCTACAAAGAAAGAGGAAAAAAAAAGCTAAATAACATTATTTCAGATAAAAATGCCCATATTAAAGTTTTCCAGATAAAACATCCC
Organism: Passer domesticus; assembly: GCF_036417665.1. Classification (NCBI taxonomy): domain Eukaryota; kingdom Metazoa; phylum Chordata; class Aves; order Passeriformes; family Passeridae; genus Passer; species Passer domesticus. The sequence continues at coordinate 78,852,548 of NC_087478.1, read as the reverse complement.
AGAAGATCCAAGCTGCATCTGCTCCCTGTGGCCATTTCAGGCTGACTGGAACTACAGGCAACTGAAGGAGCAGCAGTGCCAGTCTTACAAAAACTGAAATTTCCAGGCCTCTCTCAGTATTTCAATTCCTGGGTAATAAAAACAAGCTCAGCCCCATAAACTTGCTACTGAACAAGAAAACCAAGAAGGGCTTAAAACCAAGTACAGGCACACAGGCAGGGGCTGAGATAGCCAGCCCTGGAACTTGCCATGGCTTGGAGCATCTCCTTTCCCAGGGCAAGAAGCCCCTCCAGGCTGGTCCCACAAGAGGAGTGAAGCCCCACAGAACATCCTGGCCCATGAAATCTCTTCAGCTTTTGGCTCCAGCAGGGTGTGATTTGCCAGAATTTTTCTGGGGGTCACAAACATTCCCTGCTCCCTTCCTGAGGGGTAGTTTGGTTATTAATTGCAAAAGCTGAAGTGTAAAAACCCGTGTTTTGCATGTATTCTTTGTTTCTAATCCCCAGTATCCGTAAGGGGACTCCCTCTCTTGGCTAGCAGTCGGGATCCATTAGACCTTTTATGATGATTCTTTCTGTTGTGCAGATATATGATGAATCTCAGATGTTTAAATAGCATATAACAGTGCTCCATTGACCTTGCTGAGTACAGTTGGAGGGGGAAAAAGGTAATTTTCCTCAAAGAAATGTTAAAAATGTGTCTCCACTATAGCACAGATGCAGAGGATAAAGAAACTCCAGAGGGATTAAAATATTTTAGATTAATTTGGAAGAAGGCCACATTGTGTAAAGCCTGGTTAGTTTGGGCCTTTCCAATTCCACGCCATATAAACAAACCCATTTAAACTGCATTTGTTAGAAGGAATGTTTCAGAAAAAAAAAAATCCCCCAAAGCAGTTGTAACTCAAATGACCTCCAGTTCTGTATTCTCTCCTTACTGCCTAAAGAACAAACATATGTACAATATATTCTAGCCAGAGTTTGTGCAGTTGCTGCATGATTCATACTGCTTGAAAATTAAATCATTTAAGTAGAGGGATTCTGGCTCCCTCAAGCAAGGTTTTAAAAGTGAAGCAAGGTTGGTTTTGGAGCCAGCTTCCATGCTTTGAACAAGACCATTGCTTAGAAATTTTTGCTCAGGGCTGGGTGGAAGAAATTAAAAGATGAAAGTAAATTGAAAGCAAGAGACGGAAAGAAAGGGAAAAAGAGGGGGAAAGAAAAGAACCTGTTACATCAATACAGATAGATAAGAATGAACCTAATGTTCAGCATATCACTGACTGGCAGGAGCAAATCCTTAAATGTTTACTCACTTTCAAGGTCAAATTTTGCCTATTTTATTCCTACAGAATAGAGCTTTTGCTCCCTCCAAAGGGGAATATCAGACGCTAAATAACCATAACAAATAAAGATTTGCTGACCCTCACAAATTGAGACACAAATGAACATGAGGGTAGCAATGCACCAGCCAGAGGGGTAACAAAATGAAACACACACACTTGAGTCATTTTGCATGATCAGCATCTGAAAAACAGTAGGAACTTAAAAAATTAATGTCAGCATCTTGGGGAGGAATATGACAACTTGAAGCTCAGAACAATACAATTCAATAGTTTAGAACTCAAAATGAAGGGGAAAAGTTGTTTTCATTAAAAGGAATGCATTTTCAGATGACAAAAAGATTAAATTAAATTCTGGGATTTGAGGGCTAGCATCCCTGCTCATATCTTACATCATGGCCATAAAACTCCACTGGGATGGTGGCTTCTGCAGCTATCACACAATTTTCTGGCTAAGATGCTACCTGTTTAAGCTCTCCATGTCATTTTTCCTCATGGCTGTTTCTTCACATTTGTGATTAACACATTTCTCTAGCATCTCACACACATTTTCACTTTGGCTGCTTCTACAGCCAGCCCTGTGCTCCCATACTCAGCCTCCTTGCATGGATGGAAGGGATACATTAAGCTCTCCTTGGAGATACTCCAGGTTTGCAAGGATATAACCATAAGGAGAAAGCTGGCTAAGGGGACTCTTACATCAACAAAAAATCAAGACAGAATGTGGAACTCCTTGTGGTTGGGTTTTGTTCTTCAAATGTCATGTATGGACCTTTGTTTGTTGACATACCACACTACGCACTCATGAAAACAAGATGTTCTCTTGTCACTTAGACTATCATGGTAAGACATTTTAAATAAATACTTCACATAATTTCAGAAACAGATGTTAGACAGTAAAATTGGATGTTTGCAATAGAAATGGCCAAGTCCTATTTAGTAGCGCTTGGAATTTTCTGTTTTATGCTTCATATTATCACCAGCAATGCATGAAAACTCAACAGCTATTACATCCTCAACTTTTCTTTTGAAATGTATTTATCTTTAAAATTTACTCCAAGAAGTTTACAAGTAGAAGTGAATATTTTTCAATACACTTAACTCTGCCCTTCCACTCACATGCCTGCTGCAATTCTACATACATGTATTTTTTATTTTTTGCATCTTCAGTAGGAGGTGGGTTTGTTTGCTCTACCATCTCTCACAGTGGCTAAGAAAGTGTGAAAGATATTCAGCTTAAATTTTCCTTCTCTGGGCAGTTCTAGCCTCAGTGTTACTCCTGGTTAAGTATTTGTGTACTAATAACATAACTCCATGGTAATATTGCCCCTTCCCTGTCCGATTCAAATGGAGTATACCTGGTACCTGTAGTAATAAATTTTGAAAAATTGCTGGCTTCTAGTCTGGTGGCAGAAGTAAGATCAATTTGATTTCTTCATAAATCCCATTGTTTCTGTTTATTGCCATGCTACAGCCAAATTTCTGTGGCCTGAGTTAGCCAGGGTCAGTGTGGTGCAAAGGTCAGAGATAAGCAGGGACACAGATGCACCGTGACATCTCAGTTAGTGCTCATTGTTACTTTTTCTAGAGACTACATAGACCTTTTATGGAATAAAATGCCCTGAAAATTCTGGTAAGGAAAAAAAAAAGATAGAACAATTAATAAAAAAACTATTTCAATTAAATTTTATGTTGAGATTTGTAGACTTTCCTCAGGTTTTGCCGTTCGGGATTTTCTTTGTACGTGTAAGGCAAACAGCACTTTGATTATCCTCACTTTTAACACAAGGGAAAAACATGACAGAGATTTGTGTCTCAGTGATAAAACTAGCAAAAATAGAACACTTATGATAACCCAGACTTTGAAAAACATCAGTGAAAAGCCCCCCGAGCTCCATGAACATGTTGCAGGCTGCTCATGTCACATAACTACGGACTACGATTTTTTTGCCTGAGGCTCCCACATTTAACAAAGGGAAACACTGCTTTCAACAAAAGATGCTATTCTAGTTATGTGCCCTTTTACCCTGTCAGAGAAACAGCTGGTATCATAAAGTCACAGCTAATTTGTATCATATCTGCACGAACAGTCAGATTTAGTTTGTAGCAAACTTTCAAAGTTGGACTTAATGCCAGTTGATGGATGACAGCTTTTCTTGCATCCCCCCTTCTCAGAGCATGTTTAAACATTAAAAAAACCCTCCCAATATTCAAAATACAAACAGAGTCTTTAACACATTCACATAACCAAAATACATGTTAAATATAAATCACTAAAACTAGCAAATTTAAAAAATCCTAAAGAAGGGTGAGAACTACTATACTAGCAATTCTGAAGTTCAGTGACAAATAAAATAGTGTTTTAAGACAGACATGTGGGTACCAAGTGTAATGGAAAAGAATTTTCTCCTAAAAAAGAAGAGCAGAAAAAAACCCTGCCTCAGGTAATCTCTGGAAGTTTGGGTATCTGTTCTCCAGATTCCAGTCTGCCTGCAGAGACTGTAAGGGTTTTGTCAAGGCCAGCACTCAAAAATTTAGGGAAGACCAATCTCACTTTTTCTTTTAGGGGACCTGTTTCTCATTTAAGCTATTAAATGTCATCTACTTTCATTTACAAGATCCCTGTAGCAGAATGCCTTAACTGCGTAAAGGGACTCGAGTGAAAGTGAGAGTCAGGCCAAAGCCTCAACAGTTCCAAACCCACAGAGCTCACGTGAGAAAAAGCTGCAAAAAAGCCCAGTCTCTTGTTGGAAAACAGGCATGGGGAACTTCCAGAGGCTGGGAGTTCAAGCTCAGTTCATATCAACATCTAACAATGATGGTGTGCTTCTGAGGCTACCCCAGCACAACACCTGAGTACACAACGTGAGCTGGAGACAAGACACTCTCTTAAAATATCAGCTATTTCTCACTTCCACATTATACAGAAATATTGGGCCAAGGCTGTTGCCTATCATGATCTGAAAGCATCACCAAACTGTAGGCAAGGAAAGTCTGTGTAATGCTGCACAGTGTAATCATTATCAGGGTTCTGAACAACTGGCCCCATTTATCAGAGAGAGATTGGTGTGCTCTGTGAAGTTACACACACCAAGCCAACAATGGCCCTGGGAGGTTCCAAGCAGCAGCAACAGAAATGCAGTTTTAAAATGACAAAGTGACAGGAGAGCTTATTGTGATGGAGCTGAGAAAGAGCAGTTGTCAATGAAGACTGAAGATCCCCAGCTCCCAGCCTATCTTTCCCTCAGCACAAGCAGTGCCTGGCTTAGAAGAGAAATGTTGCACAGAGAACCAAGACACAGGGAGCTTGTCACTGCTCCCTGATGGACTCCCAGCCAGTGAGCAGAGCCAAAGTGCAGCATGCTCCTGCCACCTCCTCTCCAGGGAGCTGGATCTGCTCCCTGCCTACTGAGAAGGTGCAAATAATCAACTCCACTGCCTTCACTCTGAGCACAGCAGTGATTCTGCCCTTGCATATGATCTTTCTGCTTGTTCAGATTTTTTTTAGTATTTTTTGTTTTCAAATATTTCTAAACAGTGTGTCCATTTTACAATTCCTAGGTGCTGTAATTTCTAGAAAATAAAAAAAAAAATGTTCTCCATCCAAAACTTGGGATGAATCACAACAGGTTTACTTGTTTGGGTTCACCCTTAAATGAAGAATAACTTTCTATATCTAGATGATGCTCTGGCTTTGTTTACAGCCACTCCAAACAGTTGCAACACCTCCTCAGCAACCCAAAACCCACCAGGCTCTCATCTCTCACAAAAGAGCTTTTCCCAAAAAGTGCCCCAGCTGTACTCAGAGGTCACTTGAGGTCCCAGAAGTTACAGGGAAACTTGGGCAAGATTGAGTTCTACCTCTCCTTTTCCAAGTAGCAGAGAGGATGGATGAGAGAAGGAAGACCCTATGGTCATCTAGTTTACCTCATAAAGCCATAGAAAAGATCTTCAGAGACTCTACAGAAATGCTTTCCTCCTAAATGATTATTTAGGAGAAAAGCTGACCAAACCCATTCTTACACAATGTTTCCTAATGGCAAACATCTTTCAACAAAACAAACATTTCCAAGGAAAAATAAAAAGCAATCATCCCTATCCAGTGACTCTGAACCTTAACCTTTGAGAGTAGCACTTATTCTTGAAAGTAATTAATGTAAGCAGGTCAGATTTCCTTCCAAAGTCAGGTTTGACTGTAGTCAAGAACTAACTTAACAGGACTCCAATTGCTGAGGTATCAGAAACACTCTGGAGGGCAGTCACTGCTCTCTTTGAATATCCAATCCTTAGCACAGGGGAAAAGAACTCACATTTATGACCCCACTTGCTTTTGGGCAGTATGGCCTCCTTTGCCTGGATTCATATTTTCAGGAATTTAAATACCTCATAAACGCACTACTTGTGGAAGCACATGGGAACTTAAAGCTAGACATCTCATGGGAAGAAGTGTTCCATGGGAAATTCCAGAACATTTTGGCTGGTTCTGAATCAGAAAGAAATCCTAATTTCGAAACATCAGCATTTCCTACAACTGGAAATAGCAGATTGCATCTGGCTTCAGTTTTATACACTCCCCCCACCGAAGGCTTGAAAGTAACACAGAACTGCAAAACAACAGCCAGGGCAGAGAACAGCCTGCAACCATTATCAGCCCATCCAGCACTTGCACAAACCTCCTCAGAAGTGTAGACAAAGTTTAAATTTGCTTCCCCAAGGATGATGACAAAAGCAGCTGAGATGGGCTGGGACCCAGCAGTCCTGATGGGGAGGGAAGGCTGCTGGAGATGAAAGGCAATGCAAGCAGTGCCCAGCTTTCTGCTCTGTGTGTTTCTCCTCCTCCACACTGCTTTGCCAAAAAAAGAGGGGCAGAGGTACAGAGGACACCCAGGCACAAAAACTGGTCCCCCACCAGTGACCAGCAGCTCCTTATACCCTGAATTACTGAAGATGATGGTATTTAAGGGAGCTGACTCAATGCTGGGGCAATATTTCTGACCCATCCTTCTGCTGTCACAGGCACTGCCTTAAACTTTAGAGCCAGTCCACAGTTTGTCTGCAGTCTGGAATTTCCGTATATTGAGGGGCTAAAGTTTACACACATTATAAACACTTCCTTTAAATGGTTTGTGAGCCCTCACTTGTTCTGGCAGTGAAAGAACAATGTTTGTAAAAAAATGTCTAAGTGTTCCATGTTGTAAATAGTCAGTAAACACAGTTACTTGGTCTCTCACATACTTCTCAGAGCCTGCTTGCTCTAAAAAGAAGACACAACAGGATAGCAGCACTCCAGCATATGGTCATAACACAAATAAATATGATTTAAGACTCCCACTGCAAAAAAAACTGCTAAAATCCAGTGGAGAAACAGAACTTTTAAAAGAATGGCCATACACTGACAAAATGTTTGCTGTAAAATACAACGATTTTTGAGTTGAAGGTAAATTTCCACGTGAAATGCTTTAAATCCACTATAAATTCTGAACAAAGTAATCAGTGGTGTCAGTGACACCAGAGGGACAGGAGCCAAGGGTCTGCTGCAGGGATCTCCACTGATTTTCCCAGGAATTTGGACCAGCCTCCAAAGAAATAAGAAAACACTAAAGAAAAAAAAAAGCCTCTAATAAAACCCCCAGCTTCTGAATACCACAGGAAAGGAAGTCTGAGGTAACTTCTTTGATCATACTCACAGGAAGGCAATCAGAGGAAATATTCTGAGCTTTTCAGTAACAAACCAGCTGCTTGATGAATCAAAATGACGACTCCAGAAAAATGAGGTGAACTCTATACAAAAATAGAAAAAAAAAAAGAACCTTATTTAGCAAAGGCATAATTACTCTGCATTCTTGATTTTTCTTTGTTAAAGTCTTTAATGACACTCCTAGAAAGCCAGGGTTTTTTTAGGTATGAAGGAAAACTTTAAAAGTTTTAAGACATCAAGAAACTGTCAAAAGCTCTAGAAATTAGAATTTAACAAAGGAGATTTTGATCTCCCAAGATCTCTTAACCAAGTCAGTCACTAAAACATCTTTAAGAAGTGAAGCTGACTCTTGTTGTTAGAACAAGATGAAACCTACTGTCTGACCAGCAGTAAATTTTTTCAGCAAAACCAGGTTTCCAGCACACCCCCCTAAGGATACAGGATATTCCCTGCAGTATAAAACATGTTCAAAAAAGTACTCTGCAAAAGCAGATAAACAGTAAGATGACAGTCTGTAGATGGTACAAAACTATTCAGTTCAATCAAACTTAAAAGTCAGTATTACAAACTGGGGAAAGAGTTCATAGCAATGAATTTCTACAGCACAATTCATGAATTCATTTTTCAGAAGTACAGGAGGGAAAAAAAACCCCTGAAATTATTATTCAAACAACAATCAACTCTAAACAAGCCCATGACACTCAAAACTTCTTGGAGGGTGAGGAGGAGCCCTCTGAGAATATTAGGTGGCTCCCTAAAAGGCTTGCCATGCATTGGAATGGACTTCTCACCCTGCACAATCTCTGGGTGACCTGGTGTAAACCCACTATGGGCACCAGGAAATGCAGAAAGAACAAGTTTCACTGAACTGGGGTATTTTTCCCTCTGCATTCAGCTACTTCTTTGGTAGTATACAAACACACCAGAGTAAAAATAAAAACTGCAAGCTTTCTTCAGAGAGCCTCTAGTGGTCTGTTCTCTTTAGAACCAAGGACCTTCATGTTGAACACCTGCTGCCAGCAGAGGAAACGGATTATTTAAAAATCAACCTATTTCCAGTCATTTTAAGGTAATAGCGTGGGGTTGGTACTTGCATTCATTTCTGGTTATTCACTGGAAACTCAGACTTTTGAGGACTCGATACAAATGACTGTTCTGTAATTTCAACAGCAATTTTACAGTCTGGTCTCTAGGTTTTAAGACACCTGTCACTGACTCACATAACTGCAAATACTGGGGTGGCCAAAGGCAGGAATTTGATCCAATGTATTAGGAGTTTCAGTACTAAATTCAAGGGATCTCAACCACAATTTTGTGCTGAGCATTACTGTGCACATATCTAAGAAAAAAGAAAAATGTAAGAAAACAACCCTGATTATCAGGGTATGAAAAGAAAAATCAAGAGCTTTAAATCTTCTTCTTCCTCTCTCTGGTTACACCTGCTAACAGCAAAAGCAGACCAGGCTCTATCAGTCCAGAGCTTCAATCATGAATAACAAAGCCCTTCCAGGTCACTGAATTAATTCCAACTTTTCCACTAAATTGAAAATCTTACTTTGCTCATTTCTATGGTTTAGTTGTGCCCCATTTGACTCTCAGCAGGAATAACTTCAAGACATTCAGATCATGCTTTTGGAGTGTCCTGAGTCCAAAATGCTTTCCTGCTTCAGACCATTTGTTCTCTTTCAATCTCTTCATGATTTGTAAAACGGAGACAACCCCCAAAAATATTTTCATTTTCTTTCCCACAGTCATGAAGACCTTTTCTGCTGCTCTCCTTGTATCTACTCTCTTCTCAACCAACACTTTTCTGAATCAAGTTCAACATAACTTGTGATACCAATAAAATCTCTCACAGTGCTTGCCTTCCAAAAGAGGTTCTCTCTCACCACAATTCCATTGTAAGTTTACTATGAAGAGTTACAAACTATTTAACAAACAGGTAATTTCCATACAACTTAAGCATGAAGGAAGTTCAGACCCAGGTCAAAAAACAGACTCCATAAATCCAAACCCTCCAATCCAACAAACATCCCTCAGGTTTGGACACACGTAGGGCTGTAATTTTCAGTGGTAAAATTGGCACCATTTTTACTGATTCTTCAGTCCTTCGAATTCCCCTGACCATAAACTTTGGGTTCATGTTCTGCTCTCACTTTTGTAATAGCATTAAAAACACCCCAGACCTTGGCACACACCCAGCACTGCACATTCAACACTGAATTTCCAGCTAACAGGCGCACTGGATTCCCAGATAAATTGTGTTTAATGACTACTGTCCTGTGTTTAGTAACTGAAATGCTTTTATCAGAAGTCCTTAAAAATGCTTGATCAGAAGTACTTTGTGGCTTAAGAAGTTCAGGAGTTGCTGCTCTCTTGATTATAGAAACTAGAGAAAAGAAATCACATCCAAGGTCATTCAGCAGCTGACATTTAAATGTGGGTTGGGGAGGGCTATTAAAAATATATGAATACACACACAAAGAAAGCTCCCCTCAGCTCTGTTAATGAATTTGATTCCATTACACCTGATAGTTTTGAATGGAAATAAAGTTATGTGGCCCAGTTATAAAACTCTGTGTTGCAGGTATTGCATTTTATCCAAGAGATCCCAGCAGTGATCAATATCAGATGTTTGGAGAAGAACACAGGGACAGGGAAAGGATGTAATGGTGCTTCCCACAAATACTCTACAGCAGCTTGTGACTTCCAGAATGCCCGAGTCAAAGGTGGAATCCATATATTTACTGATCTCCATGGCAGCCTTTTTCCATTAGGTTCAGCAGCTGCCAGCACTGAAAAAAATCCTGTGACAGAGTCCTCACTCACCTAGTGCACAGTTAGCTCTGGTATGCACACAAAGTATTCAGCATTGCATCCCATACGATGGAGCAATCCCAAACCTGACAGCAAAGTGGTTAAAAAGCTGTCTTGGAAATAGCACACCTGGGTTTCAGTCCCACTCACATATGTAACCACTTAGGAAAATGAAATTAAATCAGTAGGAGAGAGTGGGAATGTAAAGAGTAGTTGAAAAGTGCATTTGAGCATTCTTTGTGACAAAGCAGGTAACCCAGTCTACCTACTGCACTCCCAGTTAGCAACTTGTGAGATAAAAGGACTCTTCCTGTAGTCTGTAAAAGTAGCAAATATTTCACAGAACAGCTGAGGTTAGATGACACCTCTGGAGATCACCTAATCCAATTCCCTGCTCCAAGCAGGCTGCCCCAGCACCATGTCCAGTTGGAGTTTGAGTATTTCCAAGGATGGAGACACCACAGCTTCTCCTGGAAATCTGTTCCAGTGTTGATCTCTCGCAGTAATAAAGTTCTTCCCTACATCTAAATGGATTTTTTTTATTTCAGTTTGTCCTTTTCCTCCTGTCCTTTCACCGGCACCTTTAAGAAGACTCTGGTTTGGTGGTTTTTGTTGTCATCTGTCCCCACTCCCATGGTGACAGAGTCACAGTGTGTGACAGCCTTAGAGAGTTAAGCTGTTAAGCTTGAATCTTACCACAGTTACACCCAGGAATTTTTATCCATAGATTTCAATATTGGCTGACATGCAAATTATTCCTTTTCCCTCAAGTCGTGAAAATGACATCAGGAAACCACCTTTTAAAAAAATAATCTCGGTGAAATATTTCTTTGAATACCCACTTCTTCCAGACCTACTTTTCTGCTTTTGATTTTTATTTTGTCACTGTTGTCATGTAATTTATTTACCTGGAAGATATTACAGAGGGAGCAATTAAAACTTTTCCTTGGACATGCTATGTGGAAGAAGGCGGCTTTGGCAAATAAGGATTGGCAAGTAAGTGTTGCCAGCAGCAGAGGGGACAAGAAGACTCAAACTCATTCATCACTAGGATACCCAAAAAAGGTGCCCAAGATATTTGTCCTCTAGCATGACCTGGAAAGGGGAGGTGTGTTCACAACCTGTGAGCTGCTCACCCAGACACTTGCACACAGCTTATCAGTACAAAACAGCAGTTCAAAGAAAATAAAAACACCTCACGCAGCACTCTGCTTGAGTTAAATTTAAAAACCACAGTCAAATCCACAGGCTAAACACACATTTACATGCTCTGCTGAACACAGTTTGGTGTACCTGAGCTCTGCCTCCCAGAGGGGTGCAGACACCTCCTGGAGGAAAAGTTTTGTGAGAGAGAAAGATCTTCCTCTTCTCACTTGCCACACTGCTAAGATCCTCTTAATGAGAAACTCATCAAAGCTTCAGAAAATGACAAATTTCCCCTCCACCATCGTAAAATGCCAGTTATCCTTACACTGAGTAGTACATTTACAGTAGCAGGACACAATATTTTGGAGGACAGTCACTCCTCTTACATTCACCATGATACTCTCTCAAAAAAGTGAACATCTCTCAGATAAAATGACTGCCCCACATACAGAGTTTCATTCTGCACATCCTGGCATGGAACAGGAAAGAAAGCCAAGTGCTTCCTGAGGTTAAACACACCCAAAAGGAGGACTTGGTACAGCTCATACTGAGTGAAAGCAGATTGTGAGATCTGTGCATGGTAATTCCTGAAAGTAGAGGCTAACAAATAAGCAAAGTATGTGTGCATCTGAGCAGATGTGGGCTGGAACAGCACCCTTGGCCATGCAAATATAGCACTTGCTTCCTTCTTTGGCCACATTTGTGCTACTAAGCAGAACCCATTTGCTAACCACACAGCAGTGGCATTCACATTAGCAGAAAACCAGACTCCTCTTCTCTTCCTGCTTTGCTCAGCACTTACTGACCACAGGAACAAACAGAGGGCTGTGCTCCTCAGCTGCTCCATGCAGGATCTGCTGTTCTCACAGGGACATCAGTGACAGCAGGAACAGGCCTGGCCTGTTCCAGAGCAGCCCCTTGTCCTCACGTAAACCTCACTTGCCAGCAGAGGAGCGACACGCGCAGCGAGGAGAAGACAGCTGAAGAGGAATATTCCCTTCTCAAACTGTGTGTTTGCAAGAGCAAACATTTGAAAATTTAAAAGCCAAAGCTGGTGATAGCCCTGTTTTTAATCTGGAAATTGAACATGAGCTCCCCTACATCACTGGCAGTGGATACAGGCATGTCTGCTACAGAACGTGCTTCTGAGGGGAACTATTTACTGCTAATAAAAAGTCCCAAATTCCTTGCAAATTTACTGTCCCTTTCAGAAAAGGGTTCCAGAAAGCTTAGAGCTCTAATCCAAGTTGTTAATAATCCATAAAATATATGGCATAATCATTCAAAAAAATAGTCTGTTCCAACAGACAGCAAATGGAAACTGCCTTTTTTAAAGCATATTTTGACAGCTGCTAGCATCATTCAACATTTCAAATAAAAGAATCTGCTCAAAAGAAACAAAGCAAGCTAAAAAAATTGAAACAACAAAAAGATCTCTTGTGAAAGCTCTGATTTTCTCCTCTACTGTGTCATCTTCAGCTATTGAATGGAAACACACTAACAGGATGAGTGTTGGAAGAGAGGGGGCTGCAGGGAAAATTCTGTGAGCTCTATCCTTTTCAGGGAAGTTTAATTAATGGCATTTCTGAGAAGAATTTTGATTGACAGGATTAGTGCCAGCACTAAAAGTTTCTATTTGTGGATCCTGGAGCTCACAGCTCCCATAAAAATAAAAAGAGTTCAGAAAAGAGCTTTGTGCAAATGAACACATTCCCTCAGCAGGGAAGGTTCATGTGAACCTCTTCTGTGGCTTCCCTTCACATGGGTTTTTCTGTGGAGATAGGATAGCACAAAGTCCCTGGAGAACACCCTCTCCATGAGGCAAAAGGTTTGCTTCCATTTTCTAGGTTAGTCCTTGGGAAAAGTTTCTAAAAGGAGTCAAATTTAAATCCTAAGAATGAGTGTTCCCAAATTTTGTGGAGGGAAACTTTTGGTTCCACTTTCTTTTCTTTTGGATTTATTTTAGCTTTTAGCTCAGACTAACTTTTACTTTCTAAATTCCTACCTCCTTCCTGCTAAGACAATCTAGTATTTTCCTAGCAACACTCAGTTCAAAAGATTTCAATTCTCCAATCACCTCTAAAGACTTGGGACAAATGATTAAGTTGACCACAAGCGTTGTGCTTTATTTGATTATTGTCAAATCTTTAAGTACTATCTCAAATAAACTATCTTTACAAGGGGTAATGCATTACATGCCAAAACAAGAAATTGGAAATGAGCCAGTGCTGTTCCATTGCAAAAAAAAGGGAAGGACACAGCATTCCAGTTCCCACAGGAAGCACTCACCAGTTTGCTGAACCATCCTCCAGAAACTTTGAAATGGAAGAAAAGAAGGAGGAAAAAAAATTATTCTCTTCACTGTCAACATCCCTTCCCTACCACCTTCCTCACAGGATAATCTAGTTCAGATCCACTTATTATCCCAGAAGTTTTCATGCATCTTATTTGCATCACATCTTGATGGTTTTGCTCCATTTTTTCCTCTGCTCTTCTCCTGCTTTCCCTCAACTCTACTGCTCTCCAGTATCATTTGCTCACTCCTGTTCCCATTCTTGCTATACCAAACTTAAATCAATGTCTTGGCCCAGATCTTCCTTCTATTCCTTATTGTTATTGTCCTGGTATCTCCTACCTCTGATCCTATCAGTTTTGGCGTTGTTCCCATAAATCTGCAACCTCTCCCTTTCTGCACCTTAAAAATTCTTCAAATTATGAGCATTCCTATGTATCTGGACTTGCAAATTTCTGCATTTTGACTGAGGCAAGATGAACAGAGCTAAATTTTCACAGAGGAAAAGTATCACAGTGCACCAGAATGCTGCCACTTACTCAGGAACAATACAAAAATGCAAAAAACTCTTTTAAGTGGCTTTATTATGTATGGAAGGCTTGCAAATCAGGCATCACAAAGAATATCCCAGTAGTCACATTATTGGTGATTAATACATATATCTTCCTCCATAGGCTGCTTCCAGTGACCCAACCACTGCTTTTATTCCAGCTACTGCCTGGGAACAGCTGGAGGTTGGATGCTTTCAGCTCCCACTGCTGCTGGCAGTGCTTAATAGAGATAACTGGTACACAACCCTTTGAGATCCACTTATTCTATCCCAGAAGTTTTCATGCATCTTATTTCCATCACATCTTGATGGTTTTGCCCCATTTTTTTCTCTGCTTATCTGCTTTCCCTCAGCTCTACTGTTCTCCAGCTTATTTGCTCACTCCTGTTCACATTCTTGCTATACCAACCCTTTAAGGCTACAGCATTACTATCTCAACTTTAATTAGCTTAAAAATGCCTGCAGGAAGGAGCAGATATGCCTGAATACTCAAGGGCCTCTAGATGTCTACACAAATACTGAAATTTCAGTCCACTCAGGAGAGCAGACTGATTGTCACGCATGGGCACAATCAGCTCCACTACAAAAGTAACCAGCTTTGTCACCACGTGCTGGAAAAGGGATCATCACCCTGACTTCTTCCTGTTCTGCCCCATGGATGGAGGAAAAAAATGAAGTTGCAGGAGAAGGCATGGCAAGCATGTCTACTTTCTAACTTTTCACTCAACATGCAAACACAAAACCTGGCAGTGTGCAATCCATCATCTAGAGGAAAACCACCAAGGCTGCCTGTCAGCCCTCAGACACTACCTGTGAGCTCAGCGATACCTGAGCTTTGCCAAACCCACTCCATTTATTTTAATGAACTACAACTCATAACTTCAAAATGCAGTTCTGAATCTCTCCTCATATAAACAGCAAGGAATGTGCACGTGGAAAAAAAGTTATCCTGGTCACACCTATAACTTTTCCAAAAGGAAGGGCATGCTCAGGTACTGTAGATGAGAATCAAGATGACTGAGCCCCAGCTACTTGTTTAGACTGTTAGTCTTGCTTTCAGTGGTAGGAAATATTACATAAAATCCATGTAACACATACAAGCTAAGTGCAAATGATGAAAGAAATCAGCAAGGGAAAAGAGGCCAGAGAGCTGTTGTGATGGAAGAATAGCAGCTGGGAAAACTGAAGTCAACCCAGCTATGTTATTTTTTAATTAAAAATAAACATAGTCTTTGTTGCCAAGGGATTGGTTAGCATTCCATTAAAAAAAAAAAAAGAATTTTGTTTTACTTCATTCTCATTCCCCTCCTAACCTCCCTCCCCTCTCTGTCCCCTCCTCCCCCCTCCCCAAAAAAAGTATTTATAGATTTTGCAAAAAAGAACATGGTCATAAAGTTTAGTTGAATCGGCAGCACCACACAGAACCACCTATTTTTAAGGCATTCTCTCTCACATCAATGCCTCTTTGATTAAAAACAGTCAGACTACCATTTTAATTTTGTTCATTATTTTGTCTTCTGCTGCTGAGGTCCATGCTAGCTGTACAAGTATGCATGACTAAAATGCACGTGTGTGAAGGATAAAAACTCTTTTAATGGAGGTTTCAGCAGAGCCATGTTAATCCTTCCAAGTTCAGCCTTGATTCTCTTTGACACTAAAGCACTTTTTGCTCACATCTGGTATGGGGTTTGTCCTATTTTTTGTGAAATTTGTTTGTGTCCAAGACTAGTGAAGGTCTTGCATTTTTTCTTTTGCAGTCCTCACTTCACAAACAGCATTTTCTTTAGCAGAGAAAAACCAAAGCATCCAAAGACTCAGTTGAGGATTTTCACACATTCCAAGGACTCAAAGGTTAACTATTTTTAAAGGCTGACTACCTCATTATCCTGTTTACCCATAGCTTTTCATTCATTCATCTTACACATTTCTTGTGTGCTTTTATTATGCCTGACCTCAGAGAAGGTTTCTGCTACCAAGCTCTTCTCTACGCAGCTTCCACATCACACTTCAAAAATCTTATCAGGCATTACTAACTCCTATTTTCTCATTCGCCATCTGCTTTGCTCATTACACATTTTATTTAAGATGTTTTAGGTCATTTCTCATACAAAATTCATATTCAGAGGCAGTTGCAATTGTTCTGATAAAATACACAGGAGTCGATGGGGCAAACTCCCCAAACCAGACCCATGAAATGGATGTTTTCTGTAGAAATATCCATCTTGAGCTGAGTAAATACATCAATGCTAATTGAATCAAAGAAAGATCTATTTGATAATTAGGCACTAAGCTAAGTGGCGAGAAAAGAGAATTAATGTGAAGTAAAAATAACTGCAGGTGCATCCTGCATCTCAGGTAAGTACCACCAAGTCATCAACCTAAAGGATGTTCAGGAGTGGAATTGTTTCCTGCCTGGACTATCTGGAATCACTCCAGCTTACATTACAAGAAAAAGGGAAAATAATTATTTAATTATTCATTCAGTGCAGAGCAACTGTAAAGAGAGTCATGACCAGCAGCAGCACAGTACAGGATGGCAAATGCACCCACATTTTCACAAGAGAAAGCCCAATATTCAGCCCCAGCTGCAGAGAGGGGCATTTCAACCTTCAATTTGCAAGGAGATTTGAAAATAGATTAGACTGGAAGTGTGTCTCTTTCTACTTTTCTATTCAACATACTCCTTCTACGGATCCCAATGAGTTTTCAGAAAGATTTTGAATTCATGAAAATTTAAAGACAGAAATAATTTTTCACCCAGCTCTGGTCAGTGTCTGCTGACTCACACGCAGATTCCTCCAGTATTTGAATCTTCCATTGACTCCAGAGAAAATTTGTGGTTGACCACAGAGCAAAAGCTTAGCTAACGAAATACCATAATGCATATTATTTGCCATGCAACACTAAACACAGGAGAAAGAGGATACGAGGTTGCAAAACATTTTTCTTTATGCTTTGCATATTTTTTGGAATAGGAAAGATAACCACATTAGGCATAGCAATGTGTTTGTTTTGTCTCAAGGACACTGGCTCACAAATAAATGTTACTGCAACTAGTCAGAGTTCAAGTCATTGTGCCCAAACTATAAAAGAAAAGAAAGAAAAAAATAAAAATACAAGGCCTTTGGAAATGAAATGTTATTCCTCATCCCAACAAAATATAAATAACTCAACAGTTTAGTGACCAGCAGTACACAGCAGAATGAATTCTGGTTATCCAAGCATCAAAGCATGACAATGAACATTAACTCTTATGTGACAACAGAAAATTGGATTAGAAAATAAGAGAAACTCAGTGAGACAAATAACTTGGCACTGGCACACCCTACCCATGCTAAGCTTCAGTCTCCTTGGAATTTACACAATTTTCCCTGCAAGAATATATTTTAGTTGAATTAAACATGATTGGAGATTGGTTTTATCTTTCAGATGGTCACTTGCTGCCAAAGTCCAAGGGTTACATGAACAAGGAGAAGTCAGAGAGGCTTCTCAGTTAAACTTTCTTTTCCAGGTAGGGTGACACTCTGACTACCAAATTAGAAACTTCCTAATTCTTCCTTCTGAGGAAGATTCTATTATCCTTCTCACAGTGTTTTTGCTTTTCTTCAAGATATGCAACAGCTCAGTCTAAAAACCAAACTCAAGCCAAAGCTTTGGGAGATTCCTCCCACTCCCTTTCAAATGGGAGAGAGGGTACAATGACGAATCCTGAGCAGGACAGGGAAACCAAATAAACCTCAAAATTGCAAGGGGAAGACAGACTATCCTGTCTAGAGGGAAGGAGTTGCAATAAACTAAGAAATACCATCAGACTTTTTTTTTTTTTCAGAAAAGCAGCCACAGCAGCACGAATAACAGTGATTTCGCTGTTTTAAAATGCTGGGAGGCTTCTCTCACCATGTAACAGCACTATTTTGTCTTTTACATCTCAGACCAAGTAGCTAAAGCCACTGAAAATGCAAGCACGTGCCAAAATGGGCAAAACATTCAAGACCATCCACATGTCCCATCTTCATCTAGCAAACAGAAAATGCAATGCTATTTACAGCATTTACAGTTTCTTTGTTTCTCATGGGAAACTAGTTGATGTTGTCTACTGCCAGCTCTCATTGTTAGCAACACTCATGGAGAGTTTATTAATTTTATGTCTTGATGCCACTTGTCCAAAGCAACCCTTCTATATGGGTCACATTAGATTAATAACAGCAAAAGTATCATATAGATATCAGAGCTCATTCACCAAGTGGAATTCAAGAAGACTGACACTTAAATTTTATGTATTTCTTATTTAAAAACAGAGCCCTCTTGTCAGGCAAATCAGGATTTCCTTGATCTTTAAGCTGTCGAAATATACAAAACGATAGTCACCCACTCCATTAATTTCTCCCATCCTGTAATACACAAAACCACAGTTCAAAGCACATTTCTATTTGAATACTCCCCATCTTCCTTTCCCAGCCCTGTTGAAAATCTGTGAATGAAGCAGAAATGCTGCCTGTATTCATCCACGCTGTGGGTGCCAAGGTAACACTTCTCCCAGCTGAGAGCAGGATCATTTTATCTGGAATGGCAGAGCCCTGCTCCATCAGAACTGCCACACTGTGACAATGACATGAAGGTACCACCAGTTTAGGTTCATTTCTTTTGGTGTAAGCCACAGAGAGGATCTCTGGTCTCTACCAGAGACCCCAATGATTTTAAATTTATTAGGTCTCACTACCTATCACAGCTTAAATCTCCTTTATGAATACTTAAAATAACATTAGCACCTGTAGATCAGGGGGAAAAGCTGACAGGAGGAATAGCTGTAGAAACAAATATGCACTATGCTTCAGATAAAAACACACCCAGGACACACAAAACAAGGATGAAAGAGAACCTGGAAAATTAAAGCAATGGAAAGAATATGTTAAAAACAAAGAGAAGCAGTGATACACAGGCATCAAAGGAGGTGAAAAAGATGGGCAGAATGATTGCAACAAAGAGAATGAGACAGATTTAACAATAGGCTTGCATAAGTGCATTACACCAAGGCCCAGAGCAGCTCCTACAGCTATTGCAGCTGCATGGTGTCACTTCAAGGCATTTTGACATTATTCTTTTATATTTAGAATATATATTTAGTGCATGTAATATCCTCAGTGGTGCTCATCCCCTCTTCAGGCACCAAAAAGACAGATATTCTGCACTGCATGGTTTTGTGTCTGGTAAAGAGGCCCACACACAGGCAGAGAATGGATCCCTGTTGATTAACTGTCAGATAGGAGGAGTGCACAAAAAGCCTTATGATAACAAATACTTCTTGCAACAGGGCTCATTCTACCTGTGTGTCCAGAAAGAGGACATTAAAAATAGATAATCAAAGAAAAGGGGGGAGAAAAAGAGAAGAAAGAGGGTTTGAGAAGTTTAATGGCTGGTGCTGCAGCTCTGAGTTTAATCTACAAAACAGCTTTCATCAGAACAATTAGATTGTTCTCCTCTGGGCCATTCATCATCTCAGATATTTTTCTAATTTTGACTTCTACCCACTAGAGATCAGAAACCTTCTAAAAAAATTATCATCTAGGGATTCCTCCACTGGAATTTGGACTGGCCTCCATCATTCCTTCAGACAGTGCTCCTTGACTTTTTCCCATCGAGCTCACTGCTGCAGTGCAATGCCTGGAATGGCAGCTCTGGGCTGCAGAAATTGGGCAGAGGACTGCTGAGAACAGTGGCAGCTCTGGCAGCCTACTCAGGCACAGGGTGACTTCCAGTTAATATCTGAATTTTCCATCCAGGGTGGCAGAAATTGATTAGTTTTTGTGATTCTTCTAGTAGCAAATCACAGTCATGGCTTTGCTCAGTGCATGTTTGTGGGAAATGAAAAGAGCATGAGGAAAACACAGCTGAAACTCCAAACAGAGAAGGCTTCAGGTAATACTTGATTATCTCTTCACCTGGCTAAATCTCCATGGTTCCTTGCAATACACAAGCACAAATATATATCTCCTCACTTTTAGTCAACTTTCAGCCACATCACAGTTTTTGTTTCTGTCTGTGATATACAGAGGATTTCCACTGCAATAATGAGTGATTCAAAGCTTTCACTCTCACAACAAACCTGTGAAGGAAGGAGTAATTTCTGTTCTCATTTGACAAAAGGCTCATTATAAAAGAAAGAAAACTTGTACAGCCACAGATATGTTCTGAATGAAGACCTTACATGGGGGCCTCCGAGTGTGTCAAACAGTGAAACAGCTTTTTTAGTCTTATTATTATTAGCCATTCTTTACAGGGGAAAAAAAAAAGCACCACTTTCTCTGAAAGAAACAAATTATTCATTTCCTAGAAACACAAGACTGGTTTCTGTCAAATTCTTTCAGTGTTATGCTCTGGAAAGGGAGAGAGGGCAGTGACAAATGTGGCAGATGATGAACTGCTGCCTTCTCCAGAAACAGCAAATCTATTGGTGTCAGCTTCCTCGCTTGAGCCAGAACCAAAGCACACATCCTACACAGGTTAAAGGGCCTCTTAATACAGCCATGAATGACATCTAATCATTTAAAATAATAGAGGAAGAGGAGGATGTAGAAAACGAAGGAAGCTTCAGACAAGTCTCAAGTATTGTCTCGTTCTAAGCTTACAAAGCAGCAGCAATATCTTTGGTGTCCCTCTAGAACTGCAACAGGATCACCTGTGCTTGACCAAACATCTCATAAGATAACACATGAAAATCTCCATGGGGTTAATGCAGACACAGGGATTTCTCAGCCCCCAAAAAGTTTGGCCATTCTTCCACCTTCAAGCCAGATCTAACAGAATTTTAGACAGACATTCATGAGAAAGCTGTCTATAATAAATTTCTACTCATGTGACAGATTTGTCTCCATTTTTAAATACCTGCCTCAATACAAAGGCTGCCTGGTTGTACATAGCAGTGTTGGGCTGGTTTGCTCTCGTTGGCACCCTGCACACCACCTCCTTGGTGACATTTCCACAGCTAAACAATAAGGGAGCACATCACCAACATAAACATTAGAGCAGGAAAAGGGGAAAAAAGAAAATAAAATAAACAAAAAACCCTAAATCAAAAACCTCACACATACCATTTCAGCAGTTCAATCCTGCCTTTACAGCTGCAGCCTTTGGCTAATACACAAACAGCTTCTCCTAGGAAGAAAAAGTTGCACTGCTTCAATGAGAAGTACAATGCTGAACAGATGCTGCTGAGCCCTGACAAATCCCTGGGCAGATATAGTTATGTCAGTTTGAGAGCTTGGAGTGTGACTGGAAGTCCAAACACTTTGAAGATGACATAAATCAAAGTAGCCTCTCCTTCAACATAGTGATTTCCTCTGCTTGGAGTCCCTTCCACTTTGAGAGAATGGATACAAACTGTTCTCTCAAAGCAAGACACTGTTCACTATGGATTATGTGAAGTACTTTTTTCAAAGAGAGAAAAATGAGCTTTTTTCCTCACGTTTGCTTGTACAGCTTAAAATCTCATTATAATGACATGGTGCTGGGTGACTATTTTGGCTGTAGAACAATGACAGAAAATCAGCTTTTCTCCAACTTAATCTCAGTAATGGCATGAGTACCATGCCAAAAAATCTCAGTACCATGGCATGAGGGAAGTGTGGTGACACAGGACAAATCCTCTTGTCGTCACAAGCTTGTGCCAAGGGGGGTTTCAGTAAGTTTTTGAGGACTACAGGCTATGGGATCCATGGTGGATTTCTGGTTCTGCAATTTCTCCCACCTCCACACCAGGACCATTGGGGAAACCAAATAATTAGCTCTGATTCCTTTGTGATGTCTTTAGATGTCCCATGTGAAGGTAGCCAGCTCAGTTACCAGAGCAGAAGTCATTCCAAGAAAGTGAGCAGTGAGATTCAGGTGCAGAACTGCTCAGTCTTAACAATACAAACTACCATGGGTGTGCAGCTGGTCTCTCCAGCAGCAAAAATTCTGGGATCCTCCTGTACCAGAGAGGAACTTGGGATTATACCTGGTCAACTGGTCTGAAGGATGAGAACACCTTCTGGATCTTGTTCTTGCAACAGTTTTCCCTTGCTCTTTCCTCTACTATGATATACCAAACACCACACAGACAACACAATATGAGGCTTTTCACATGCTTTGCACAATCCAAAGACTGATTTCCAGCCTCCAGACTATAATTTTTCCACAAAACTTAAGCTGGACTTCATTCATATAGAAGCATCCCCACTGAGGGTATGGTGCTCCATCTATTATCACATTCACCTCTAATAACTCCAGAGAAAAATCCATATTTAGGCCTACAGATGGTTGCATCAAATAGACTTTTATATACACATATATACACTGATATATCTTGCAACAGATATAGCACAAAAATAGTATGCAAACATACACAACTTATACTATCTTCCATAGTCTAAATAAAGTACAGCAGAACATTTCCTCAGGTAGGAATTTCTCTGGACAAACTAGAAAAATACACCTCAATAAGATTTTGCTCTAAAGCAAAACCGAGGTTGGGGAAAATATATATTAATAAGGTTTTGCTCAAAAGAATAATCTTCAATGGTACACTGATAAAAATGCATCTACTGGAACAATTATCTTTAAAAGCTCAGCATTTTACAAGGAACTGCTCTAATTGCTGCCTTAATCAACATCATAACTTCTAATACAACTTGCAATTAACGTATGGTAAATAGCATCTGCCAATTAGACTATCATGTGCACTGTACATCTGATTCCTGTTTTCCCTGGAATGCAGCTATTAGTGCTGGAACTTGTCCAGGGTCTCTGCTTTGGCCTCTAATGCTCTGTAGATGAGCAGCCCTCAACTTTATGCAGCAGTTAAGAGGAAGAAAAGATTCCTGCACATATGAATTAGGTCATAGATATGAACCTTGAAAGGAGGTTCATTAGTCATTTTTAGAGCTCCACTACTTTAAAGTAGAAGAAAATAAATCACAGAATACATCCACTTCATCACTGCATAGTGTCATCACAGACAGCAAAGTTAAAACTGTATTAATCACACACATCCCACCATTTCTCCCTTTCTTGCCTGACCATCCTTTCCCTTTTTTTCCCTTTGTTAAACTTCATAGACTGAAAAAATACCACAGACATTTTATTTCATTTAATTACTCAAGATCTCATCTCTGCTGTTGTCAAGTGCCTTCTATGGATGGCTAAACATTCACACTGAGACCACCTATATTTGCTCAGCATCTGTAAGGACAGTTTTGCTCAGAGCCCAGTTTTTGCTGCTGATGAAGCTGCAATTCTCAAACACAAAGTGCTTAGAGAAATGTTTTTTGCTCTCAAACGCAAAGTCATAGAGGTAAGAGATGTGAAGCCCCCTAAACTTCTTAAAAAGCATAAGACAATGAGGGATTCTAAGTAGCTGCATGACCAAAGCATGAAGAAAAAAAGAAAGCCACCTTAAAATTTCCATAAGTGTTGCTTTAACTTTCTGAAACCAAAAATCACCTGAAAAGGGCATGCTCCAAACTTAAAAAATAATTTTAAAAAAACATATCATGGAAGGCCTATGCTTTTACCTGTCTTGGTAACTCATTCTAGAGTAGCAAAACAATCTATCAAAAAGATTCCACAGCTGGTGAGGGTGACAATTTTTGTCAGGGTTCTAGAGATAAAGCATGCTGGGGAGAAAGCCACTGCCACAATTATCAGTCAAAGCCTATTAAAAACATCCTTTAACCAGCAGGAGAACATTGTGACCTGGGACTCAAGATGAGACTTCTCTGCCTAACTCTGTCACATGATTTTGGGGTGAGACTGGGGACAGGGGGTTACCTCAATGCTGCTTCTTCCCCTGCTGCCCTTTGATTCTCATCTGATCAGATTTTAAGTCCTTGAAGCCTTGGAATGCTTTTCAACATAAACAGTGCTTAAGCTCCCCCTAAGTGTGGTATAAAACTATTAATACAGAAAATAGAAAGTGTTTTGGTTTCTTCTCCCCGGGTTAGAAAGAATACCAATAGAAAGTCAAAGGAAGCACGCAAAATTTTCCACACTAATCTATTGCCTGCATGCTGCAGAGTCAAGGTCCATCAGGAGCAATGTAAGCCTTGCTTCAGCCTGAAAGCCAAACTCAGCTGTCATTTCCACCTGGAAATGTGCAATGCACACAGCAAAGGTTTGTGTGCACCATTCCATCTTGTGCTCCTGCTGCTGTCAAACGCAGAAAGGGAAGAAAATGGAAACATGAAGCAATGAAGTAATTTTCCTTCCCACATACAACCTCAGGCTGAGATGATGTCAGGTTTCACAAGCAAAGCCAGTTTGAATGACAGAAACATTTGAGAGCAGAAAATCCAAAGGAAACCTATATTTCTCAAAAGTGCTTCTGCTGATTCAACAGGCAGCATCCCTAGTGCAAAGTCTGAAATGAATCAAGACTGTGTGTGACACATGGATGTCACTTTGGCCTTCACAGAATGGGGAAAAATTGCTTAAGGGCTTCACTCTCTCCTATGCCAAACAACTCCTGAAGGGATTATAAGGCTGGTTACCTTTACTCTCAAGAGATGCAATTTCTAGTTGAACCATAAAAAATTCTTATTGGTCTAATAACTGTGTAATTTCTCAGAACTCTCAATCATCTCTACTAAATTATGAATCATACACAAATAAAGGTAGAGAAAAAGCCCAGGTCCCTTTGATCCTCTTGCTGGAGTAAAAAAAATGAAAAGGGTGGACACGGTGGGAAGGGGAATCATGCTGGCATTATCATAGGAGCACTTGAGGTGCTGCTCCTTCCAGGGAATTTCTCTGCAGGATAGCTGTGGTTGGACTGCATCATTTTCCAGGTGCCAAAGAGGACAAGACTTGGACTGAGAACCCTCATTCATGACCTTTAGTCACTGCTGAAAATCACACTGTAATTTTTACAAGAGTAGTGGAAGCACTTGGGAGAATTATAGAGTGAGGGGAACTTGAATTTGTCTCCTTTGTAGATTAAAATGCTTGCATACTCTACCTAGGCTTATTAGGTCCTGCATACCAGGATTCATCTGGCTGTATCAAAACATGGATCTGCTGCCTTCCTCTTTCCTCCTCATAGCCAAGCAGCCTTTAGCAAAAGCAGAGATTGGAGAGAACAAAACAATCAAGTGGAAACTGCTTTCTCCACATTTCACTCCTCTTGCTCCTGGCTTGCTGCTATTTCACATGCTCGACTATTCATGACAGTAACCTCCATTTGAGGCAGGATTTTGAAAAGATGAGGGGGAAATTGACCCATTTTTCCCCCATCTTGCATATGCTATTTAGAAAGACAGGTGAGGAAGGTACATGACACTTTAGCTGATGTATTCGTGACTCCTGCCATTTCAGGGTAAACTTAGACTTGGGAAAAAATGCAGCAAGCTTGAATCACATTAAAGCCCTGATTTAGCAAAGTGCTCTGAAACACATGCTTATAGTTAAGCCTGTGCCTAAATGCTTTGCTGAATTAGGACCTATGTTGGTAAAAGGGGCAATTGATTAATGGCTTCTGACAACCACCAGAAACTAATGAGCCACAGACCTCTGCTTTTTCCTCCAAATGACTGTACTTAAACCCAAAGGAAATTTCATTATGGAAACAGAAAACACTTATAAATAAATCATACGTGTCTCCTTCACAAATATTAATTTTTATCTGCAATTAGTGGTAAACCCAAAACTTCCTTTCATACAGTAATCAGAGACAGTGCCATTTGCCCTACGAAGCTGGTTATTCTTTCAAACCCATAAACTTCTCCTCAGAACTCCATGGTTTACAGAAATCGCTGTGAACCCAGCTAAATCAACCATGAAATATGCAGGATCCAACAGAGGAACCAAAAGGTTGCCTGAGACAAACTCCAGGGTGAATCATGCCAGCACTGTAAACCCCACCTAAAACTGAGAGCTCAGCAACACAACATGCTGAAATCTGCTTCATGCTGCTTCCCTCTGAGACACATCAAATCCCAGGGGAAAAGCTACAGAACACAGAGAGAGGATAACTTCAACCCTCAAAGATCCAATCCAGCTATTTGCCAAGTGTTCACCATTGTGGAGGTTTTCTGAGTGGCCACATGTCTTAGCTTTTACTTTGGTCATATTTAGGGGCAGGAAAATCCTCGGGCACAACTACAGGAGCCATGACATTCAAGCCTAATGTCAGCCTTACCTAAATCTCGTTAAACAATTTGCCTTGTTTTGCCTAGCAGCATCTCTGCAGCACAACACTGACACCACTCCCAGCAGGATGAAAGGAATCGCTTCTGTTAACACAGATCTAGCAGATCCAACTTCAAGGTAATGAGTTACTAAACAGGGACAATAACATCTGAGGTCTCATTATTATCACTCATAAGGTATGAAAAAATATTCTCCCTTTTTGCATTGGTATTTTACTCACCTAAATCAGATTTCAAGAGTAGGTAATGGAATGAAAACACAAGAAAAAAATTGATGCCATACAAGATTTCAGTGGGTGTTTACAGAGGTTCCAGGGGAGAGATGGAGTGGCTTTCATGCCACATGATAACTGTGAGCAGTTAATTTCCTTCATTCACACCCTCTTTTTTTGAGAGAACACTACTTCACCTGTAATTTTAAGGATAACCAACTATGAGCCTTCATGGACAATTTGCCACTGAACCATGACCTACTGATGAGATGGAGGCTTCAGCTGCCACAGTTTTATTGAAATGTTTCTTGAATATCCATTATGGCCTTTGTAACAGGGATGAACTCTTAAAGGCAGCTCTGAGGAAAGAAAAGTGACATCACTAGCATTCCTGAGCCTTGGGGAAATGACCAAACCCAGGTTTTGTTGTTTTGGGGGTTTTTTCTTGGTTTTTTTGGGTTTTTTAATTAAAAAAAAAAAAAAAAGTTTCAGCTCCCTAGGTCTGGATCAGGTCTCTATGCATCAGATACACTTTTAACAATGCCCCGAAGGAAAGGGTGGGGAGGGAAAAGGAAAACACTTGATTTTTTTCCCACAAATCTACAAAAATAAGATATTACTTTACTAAGTAAACACTCAGTGTTTACACCTTTGTTTCACTATGAAGAGGAAAACAAATATCTACCTTTGCACAAGTGACTTATCAATATGATTATTGTAATTCAGATCCTGGCTCAAAACATGCTTAGAACTCTATTTCATGTTTCCATGGATTTCAATTCCCATTTGTAAATACACAAAGAGAATTTTATAAACAATAACTAGCAACCAGCTAAGGTCTACATATTCACCATGGTACCATGCACAAATTATTCCTAAGGTTCGGATAGAAAACTTCCAGCAGACTCAAAAGGAAGACAAGGTGGTGAATTTAAAAACATATGTCCCTATCCACACAGTGCATGGGAAAGTTTGAAACAGCAGGTATTTCCTTTTCCTAGCACTGTGAAAATCCACAGGGTATCAGTTATCCCCCTAAGAGGTAAACTTGGATATTTCTGAAGGTGTATGCTGTGGCTGGATAGTCACCACAATAAATAACACAAAAAAGTTCATCCCTTTAGGAAGTCTCTTCTGAGAACCTTGGTCAGAATTCAGCTTTGCCCACCCTGAACCCATAGATTTACCCCACTGATCTCTGGCTCCATCCATCACACCCACACCCGGGCAAATAATATAAAAAACCTCTTGTATTTTTCAGGGGATTAGAGCTTTTCCTGTAGTTCATCATAGTGACAGATCCATTGTGAATTATCACCATTATGCTTCATGACAGTAACGAGTCCAATCTTACATTTCCTAGGCCTTGTATTTCCAAAGCTGTTCTCTGTACTGCATATTTCCACTGACAGGCACTCTTTTTCATTCCCCCTCTCAGTGGAAAAAGCTGGCTTGGACTGAAAGAACAGCTTGGCATTAAAGGACAGTGATGAACCCTTCCCTCCAAATGTGCTGTTGTGAATTCAGAAGGCTCAAACTGTGGCAATTGGGCATTAGGAACTGACAATCTCACTGCTACACCAACGTAGATGTTCTCAACTTACTTCTTTAGGGAATTTATAAGACCTGTTCTCTTCATTAACAACCATCTGAGCATTTAAGAAGCCTCTGGAAGGCCAGGCTGGAGGAGGTCAGGGTGATTCTCCCACTGCTATGGGAAATTTACTTCAAAGACTGCCAAGTCGTGAAGTCATGGTGTGGCAAGGAGGATTAGAGGAGAAAGCACCTTGTTTTAAGCTGTCCCTCCTGCATGGAAGGAGATGGCTTCCATTTTAATAACATGATATCTTCCACAGGACTCACTCTACTTTCAGCAAAATATGTTTGTTCTTCTGTCATGGCATTACCTCTTCTTTCTCAAGATTTCTGAAAGCAGATATTAAAAATTAATGTGAAGCACACCCATAGGTGTTGAAGAAACTTGGCTCCAGACACATCCTGCTCTCCCAAAGTGTTTCTCTAATTGCTTTTCTGAGCACTTGCAAGCACCTCACTGAAGCACTTCATGCATGCATTTTCATTCCCCTCATTGCTCTAGGGTTTGCCTCCCTATTTCAGTGTATTTTGTTTTTCAGCCTGACCTGTTTCATGAAATCAGAATGTGGCTGGATACATCAGGCAGCCCAAGCCATGGACCAGGCAGATGACTGAAAATATTCACTGACATGAACTTTACTATTAATAGCTTAAAAACCCCTTGAAATTTAAGAATTACAAATGAAGGGACAAGTAGCCAGAAGATGTGAAATTAGACCACTTTCAGCTTCTAGCAGTCTCAATTTGTGGGTTAAATCTCTCCAAAAAATATGTTAGTGGCTTGGTAATTGCTTTCACAAAGACTAGGTAATGTTTTACTGAGGCAGTAATTGACAGATTTTTAAAAAAGGAGTCAAAAAAAATATAACCCAGGGCTGGTGGCAAATCACACTCATGTGGTATATTTGGATACACAGCAGCTACAAACAGCACTCCTTCCCCTCTGGGGTACTGGTCAGTTCCTGGCTGGAAACCTGAATATATCCACAGGTACCCATTGCTTCAGGAAATAGGGGAACTGCTGGAAGAGAGCAAGCAAAGTTTCCAGAGCTCTAGGAAACATGGTGTCCATGGAGAATTTGGAAGGGTCAGGCTTGCCAAGACTAAAAACCAGTAATTTTCACACATATATTAGAGAATGATGGACCCTTCACATCCCCTGAGGGCAGGAGAAGATGTAATGTGCTTTAAATGGAGCAACAGAGAATGACTTTATCCCTTGACACCAGCAATTTCCCTACCAATGGAGAACCTTGGGAAAACTGTAAAGGGCAGGACAATTAAGTACTGTAACAGGTCAACTGAGGCAAACTGCAAAGCTCTGCACAGGACACTTGCAGAACAAAATACACCACTCAAAAATCACTTTAAATAGTAAACTCTGCTCTGGGCCAATAGAATGAACTGGATAAAACAATAACTTTTTTCCAGTCTATCTTCTAGCTTCTATATTATTTAGATTATTATTTTATTATTTATTATTTTTTTTAATACTACCTGCCAGTTTCAGCATAAGTGCTACCTGTGTGTGTTCAGCAAGGAAGAGCAGGAAGCTGCAGCTCCTCACAAGACCACAGATGGAGGAGGAAGTGCATGGGCATTACCTTTTTGCCATTACCTTCTGCACACAGACACTTGCAGACAAAGGTTCCTAAGGATTCATCTGGCAAGGCAGCAAATCCTCAGAGCCAGAAGGTATCAAAAATCAAGGACAGATGTAACAAAACCAGAACCCAAGACACTTTGACTATGGACATTGTTAACCATAGAAAACAAAACCCACCATACAAAACCCCCATCTAAAGCCAGATTGGAATCACTCGCTAAGTGTAATGAACTCAAGATGCAGATTTATTTTTTTGCCAAGCTTACAGTTTTAAAGTCCATTAATTCAATTATTTTTCCGTAAAGCAAAATAATCTGAATCTGAATGTTCAAAGAAATACAATGGACAGATACCAGCTTTGACTTTCACTGAGTACCTTTCTCCTGTCCTTGAAATTCTTCCCTTAACCACTACTGCTTTCACTTGAATTTCCCCACCAATTTAATTTATGAAATTCCTTTTCCTAGTATTATAGAGCTCTGATCTGTTACTCTTGTTTGGATCACAAGTGTGACATGAGTCGGTATCAGCTACAGCTGCCACTCTACCAGCATTCCATCTTCAAAATGGCTATAAGATTTGTAAGGAGATGAAACAAATCCACAAGTTACCTACCAAATCATGCAATTAAAAGCAGGATAAAACAGAAGTTCTTTTGCTGTATCCCTTAGCATTACAGTCTGGAGCATGAGATGCACTTTTAACTTCACATGCACACCTCCACATATTAAGAATCATAAAAATATTTTTTTATATCCAAGATACTCAATCAAATTCCTGGCAAGGTGATTAAAATTCCGAAATAGAAAGGATAGCAAGTGGGGAGTAGGGGAGGAAAAACCACAATAAGGAGAATTTTCTCCTCAAAACACAAGTAAATGCAGTAGAACTCTTGAGCTCACTCTGCTACATGCCACTGGCACATGGAAGGAGGCACATAGAAATAAAAGACATTCAAAATCCCAAGGGCAACAAAGGTGGACAGTAATTTCGCAGTGCTTCAAAATAGCTGCCTCAAAGCCACCATCTGCAAGGGTCTGAGACATCCTTAACTCCTGTAGGAATACCATCAATATTTAGACCACAGCAGGATTTAGCAAGTCAGCCACTGGAAGCCTTTTCTGGAGACCAGGCTCCAAAGCCAGCCCTGTCCTAAAGAGAATCTAGACAAGGCAATCTACATCTCTGCTCTCTCTCAGGCCTATTTTTGGGTAAGTTGGAAACCCTCCCTGGGGCAGGAATTGCATTTAATTAAACATTGATCACTTTCATGCATTGTTGACATCCAAATACGCCTCAAATAACCAAATTCATAACAGAACCTAATCTGGTTCTCTCAGATCTGCTTGTTCCAAATGAGAAAACTGAGGTACAAAAAAAACCCAAAGCATCTTGCTGAATATTCCTGTATCTGCCCACAGAGCTCAACCCAGTCCTGGTGGTTTAAGATTAAATCTGGGAAAGGTCCATGTGCAGATGCCAAGTAATTCAGTAATAAGTGAATTAGCTGTGGCAGAAAGAATTTCTGCTAAGGCTGCTCAAAGCCATCCAAACCAGGCTGTACTTCCCACGAGTGCAGTGTGGGTCACCTTTGTTTCTGTGCCACGTTCCCCTGCCACAATCTCCCCTCTCACTGTCCCCTGCTCCTGCCTGTGGTTCAAAATATGCCTTGGTCTAGTCAAATACAAGTTCTGTACAACCTTTTTTCTTTCATATTCTTTATAAGGGGTCATTTGGGGGAGTTGCTTGGTTGGTCTGCTCTTCTGTTTGAACATTTTATGTGCAAGCTGGACAGTGTAGAGAGGAGCCATTTAGATCCAAATCAGAGCCTCCTCTGTTCCTCTCCTAGCTCAAGTTGGATCAGACTTCAGATGAAATGGTGCCAACATTTCAAACTGCTCTCAGAAGGTTTTAGCTGGAATATCTTCTGGACAGTAGCTGTTCTTGGGAAGTCCACCTAATGCCAAAATTCCATATAAATGCTTCCTGCATTGAACTACAGCCATACAGCAGTTCTTTTTGTAATGGATCTAAAATGCAAACCAACAGAAATGTTTCATTCTTCATTTCCCTTAAGTGGATTCAGTATTGAGGCTGCATTTCTATTTATTTTGTTTTAGTGTGATGTGGGCATCAAAACATCATGCAAAATTCCCTTCCCTCCTACCCCAAGAGCTCATGCACTTTAGCATACACTCCTTACAATTTTTAAATAGTTCATGAACCTTTTAGTCCTCATCCATGGCTCCAGAGAAGCCTCCACCTGGGCAGTAACTTTCACACAAGTGGGTTTTCTGCAGCCATTTGCCCAAATATTTTACATTGCTACTTCTTTATATTTTCCAGATCATTCACAAACTTGAACCAACCCCCACAGCCATACCAAACACAGATACTACAGTGTTATTACCCACTAACACAGACCTGAGGGTCAAGTAGCCAAAAGACCTGTATAAGATCACACAGACCATCAGCAAAAAGCTGAAAGGTCAGAACTGATATGGTGATTCCAGCCCTCCTGGCAGCCTCGAGCTACATTTTTGTATTTTTTGAGCCATTTTTGCATCTTTGAGAAAGGTTATCAAAATTTGTAATTGAAAAGCTTAAATTTGGCCTGGGTTGTTTGTTTGTTTTTGTAGCAGGCATTGACTAATGCTTGATGTGGTAGCAGAAAGGGTCCATGCAACATTAAATGAAACATACAAGGCAGAAAGGTGATATCCCTAGCACAGCTCTCTGATGATCACACCTGGAACACTTCATTCAGCTCTGGAGAACTCATTTCCTCAGTGACAATAATAACCCAGGGGACAATCACAAGAGAGCCATAAAAGTGTTCAGCAAGCAGAGAGGGACTGACTTACAAACAGATTAAAAGAGCTGTGGATGCATCAAATAAGTTTTAAGCAGGGGATGTGACAACTGTCTGCAAGTGTTAACAATAACAACATTAGAAAGGACAGAATCATTTCAGTGAAACAAAAGCTTACAGCTACAGGGAGCAGTAGTAAATCAAAAATTATAAAAACATTTACTGATGTAAAAAAGTAATTTTAATAGCAAAATCTACTGGAGTATAGGGTAGACCTGATAATCTGCTTAACCAACACTCCTGCTTGACAAATTCTCAACCCTTAAGAACCTAAAACTTGTCGCTTAAATACTGAAGACTTTCTATTTTGGAATTTTTCCAGTGGAATACTCTATCCCTTGTTGGGGAAGTTTCAGACATTCTTACCTCTGAAGCAACAGAGATAGGTCAAGCCCATTGCTCTTGCACAACCCCCAGGGAGTTTGGCTCCATAAACCAAACTCAAACAAGCCTTGAGAGTCACCAGTGCAGTGTTTTGCCTTCCCCAGCCTTGGACATGCCAGCAAAGGGAATGCTCATGCCACAGCCAGCCAGGCTCACTTCACTGTTCTTTCACCGGAATAACAGCACAACACATAACTACTGGGATCTGATTTACAGGATGATCCATATCTACACATGAAAAGAACAGGGGAACTGCAAACTTTGTTACAACAATTTCTCTTGTCTTGAGAGATGCTCTTTTTTTCCCCTACCGTACTTCAATGACAATTTTAAAGGGTTCTATTTGTGTTATTCTATCAAACCTGCTAGTTTTTAAGTAAAGCAGTGGCTGCCTACTCTATAAAACACGAGCACAAGCAGTAAGTCCACCGAAGGCTGGCCAATTTCCACATACCCTAATATGGTTAAGAAAATGTTTGACTGGAGCCCAGAGCAGAGTGCCAAATTTAACAACTCTGCTCGCTGCAGAGTGCCACAGAGCCCTCTGCTTAGGCTCACCCTAACTCCAGCCAGTTGGTTAGGCAGGGAGTTCAGCCTCCTGACATGGACTAGACCATAATTGTACTTGTGCAAAGAGCCCAGAGCCTGCTGTTCTCCCTGCCCTGCCAGGGAAGGTTCAGGCTCGCTGCCCTACAAGGCTCTCAGGGACAGCAGCTCATTGGAGTGTTTCCCTTCTTGGGCTAAATATATTGAGGAAATCCTGGGTATCCCGAGGATATAAAAACATGGACTGCATGAGGCACTCTGGGTTTGTGTGAAGAGCAAGGTTTTCGAGGGCTCCAATACAAGACTTCTTTTTCTTTCACCTTCTTCACTTTCTTTTCCTACTGCTGATGTACCCATGAGAGGTTTCCCAATATCAAACCTATATAAAGGGCAGATATCTTCCTTGCAGTTTTGCTACTACTGCCCTTTAGGAAACTTGGCAAGGTGCAGGCTGCTTACCTGCCTCTGAGCCCTCTGCAAAACAAACCTTGCCCACTTGTGTTGTGTATTTGCATTTCAGTCTTCCAAATTTCACTGGGTTTAGGATTTTTGAAATAACTAAGACAAAGGGTGACAAAGTAGATGAATGACATGGAGGTCAGACTTCAAATTACACTTCAGTCTTCCCACTTATTCTCTTTTTTAATGCCACCAAAATCATTGCAAAGCCTGATAATAGAGATTTGTTGACAGAAAAGAAGGGGATTATTGAGTTTATATCAGTGAAACAATTCACTTTAGGCATTAAAAGAACAATGCTACCTTGATTATGCAAAAGGGTTAGCTGGCCTCTCCCAAATCATTTCCTATGAGATCATATGCAGACTTGGAAACAGAAGGGACTGGTTTCAGGAAGTTTGAAAGCCTTTTATGGATTACATTAACAAGGCACAGGCTGTTCCCTAAAACTGATTGTACATCAAATTCCATTGCAGCCACATGTCCTTGGTTGGAATGCTTCAGCATATATGATAGTACCAACAGCCACCAAAAAAAGCAGCAATTCTGTCATTTAATCCCTGTGTCTTTTTCCTTTCCATTTTTTTTTTTAGTACCTGAAATTAACTTTAATTTTTTGTTGTACAAATAGCATACAACAGGTTACAGTGGGAAATCACTTTGGTTCTCAAAACTTTCAAGTATCCTACAGAGTACAGATACAACTTTTTACAGTTAAATACCTGTCTTACATCAGCAGAAATAAATGTTCAACTGCAAGATTTTGGAATGATACCCAATAGCTGTTTGAAGTCAGTTTTACTTTTTCTTCTCTGCTAAGTACTAGCAAAAAAACACATCTGCACTAAAGCATATCAGTGTCTGAAAAATACTTTTCCTTGCTATTTGAGGTGTCAGCTACTACCAAACATTATTTAGTATTTACTACCAAGCATTTTCCAGTCAGTTCAGTTACTGTGCATTTACTCTTGATACAGAAAATTAGAAAGCAAATGAGAAACTGCATTCCTTTTCCAAAAAATAACTCTGTCCGTTTTCTGATTTTTTAGAATGTAGTGGTCCAGCAGACTCATGAGTCTGTGCAGACACCTCAGATGCTGTGCTTCTGTTTGGAAGTGTCACAGCACTTCTGGAGGCTCTGGCCTTCAGGCTCCTCAGCAAGGCTCGTGTCTCGTTTGGGTTTCATGTCAGCTCTTTGGGGATGCATGAACTCCATGCTAAACTTCACAAGATCTACACTGAGAGACTGAGTTTCACTGTGGGAGGCAAACTAACCTGCTAAGGGAATTAGATAACACTCACCTCTTTGTTAGCAATGACACCAAGCAGATTTAGCTTTCAGTGGACAGCAACAACATTTTCAAACAGCTTCTCTCTAAATTGAAATCTTCCCTCCTATTTACAGATGGGGGAATGGAGGAGTGCATAACTGAAATGCAGTTCCCTGTCCAAGCCCAGCTGGTCAAGAGCAGCACCTCTTGCATCCCAGGTAAATTCCTTCCCCGTGGGGTTGCACTTTCTCCTGCCACCTCACTGATGCCACGGCTGGAGAACCAAAATATTTAGCATGAACATTCCCCCCAGCATTAAACTGCCATCTCTTACTGGAAATAAAATACATTTTGGTTCCTGTTGGGACTGGAGAGAAGTAAGAGAGGAGTGAAAACCTCAAATTTATTATAATGATTTGCTATCTGTTTAATAATGGTGTTCTCTGTGCCAAAGAAGATGGAACAATTAAAAGACAACCACTGCCTTTGCTTAGTTTGGGGAATAACTATCCCTGATAAAATCTTCCAGGAATCCATCCTTAGAGCCTTGCCCATTGCTATTTATAACTGAGTAAATATTAGAGGATTCACATCTTTTGCCCTGAAAAAACAAGACCTTTGGCCTTAACATTTTTTGGAAAGTGTTTCAGAGAAGACTCTTGCTCTGCAGCAATGTTTCCTTCCATTAAAATTCCCTCTTGAAATATATGGCCCAAAGGAGGAACACTAGACCTCAAATATACCACAAATATGGACAAGTCTGCCTGCAGGCACTTGGAGGCTGGGAATTTGCCCAAAACATTATCCTTCAAGAATTAACCAACTCTCTGTCAGCACAGTTAGCAGCCTTAAAAAAACCCCAATTTACTTTGACATGCCTTTGTCAGGGCAGCTCACTAATTGAATATTGCACTGTTTATCACTGCTTAAGGTTTAATTTTTCCCAAGGACTGAAACTGGAGCCTTTATAGATCCATATGCAAATAAAAAGATGTGTTTGGGAGCCTCTGTTGCCCAACAAATTCACTTTTAGGTTTCCATCCTCCTGGCTTCAGCCCAGCTCACACTGCCTCTTCTTTCCCTCATCTGCTGACACAATCTGTGCTAGCCAGGGACCAGAAGGGCATGCAGGGTGACCACAGGAGCTCTGTGCTCAGGACTTGGCTCTGCCTGGCCACTTGAACCTGCCTGTGAACATCAGAAATGAGAAAAAAGGTACTGAGGAAAGAGAACTCAGAGGCGGAAACTCACTAAAAGTGTATGCAGACACAAGAGTTGTCAGATCTGCCACGGGTGTGGCCATAATTCATTGGGATTATCCTTTGTAAAGATAATTCCTTACAGACCTTGTCTGTATAGGACAACAAGATCAGATCATGTAAACACAGCCCCTAGTAGTGACAGTCACTCCAGAGTGGTGCTCAACAGGCAGAGAAACCCTTCAAGGCAAGCCCTTTCCTCACCTCCTCATCAAGGTTGGCTGTTTCACTTAAATTTTGAATCATTTTTGTTTTCCTTAGTTTCCACTACTGAAACTCTGCATTCTGTTACTATTTTATGTCAATGTTCCATCCTTTTGAATCAGTGAATTTGCTACACATGACATCATAACCTCCACCTGCGTAGCCAGAATGATGGAGTGTCCTCACTCAGAGCAATTTGGACTAAACAGCAATTATAAACCAAGTGCAGCCTGGGAACATTTATTATTATTGCCATCATTGCTTAGCAGGGCTCCTATCAAGTGCTGAAGCAACAATCTTTTGAAAGGCAAATTTTCTCCCACCTGGCAAGCAGAATTTTTGTTACATGTCCCTTTAAATCTCCAACCAGAACACCTGGGGAACAGAGAGCCATTGACTTTGCTGACACATTCAGCAACATGATTATCTTAATGACACATAATGGTCTCCATATTCATAACCTTTCACCAAGGGAAAGCCCAGTGTGGCTCTTGGGCTGACCTCATTACCTCAGCCTGTGTGTGCAAAGATGGCCACATGTAGGGTTAATGACAGAGACACAAGAGTTGGACCTTCCCAAGGGAAAAACACCTCCTTCCCATTCAGGTCATTTCCAGGAACCAGGAGATTAATATGGAGCCACAAGATGGAAAAATTTCTCAGTGTTTTAGAGAGCTAAATTACCATGCACATACTTACCTATAATCCTTAGCATGTAAAACACTAAAAAAAAGGGAAGAATTGGGGTGGAAAATTCCCAAATATATGAGTAATTTCTGGCAGCCAGTTTGATCAAGGACTGCCACAAATTGTCTTCCAAATCAGGCTGATCACTAACCCAAAACAACCTTTTCCCATAGCAGACTTCGGATTTCAAAAGGAAGCTAATCTAACACTGAAGTGCAGTTCATGATAGATATTGTCTCAACTGAACAAGCATAACTCCAGGAAAAAAAAAAAGGGCATAAAAAGCATATGTCTCACCAGTGATGCCCCTGAGCCTGGAAGATGCTGCCTCTTCAGCTCCCAAGGGATTCTTTGAGTAAGCCAATGGTTATCACAGGCACTGCAAAGATAGAAGTGTTTACATGGGGGGCTGAAGAGGGCACCAAAGGCACAAAAGAAACTGTACAGTTAGGATAATCTAGAAAACAAAACATATTAAGATCCTTGCTGCATTTGCTAGATACAATTGCAGCACTGACTAAGCTGATTTGCTGCTCCTTTTCTTTTTCCAGTGACGACTCTGTGAGGGAGAAACTCCCAAGCAAGAAAAGACAGACTACTCTGTGCATCTGAGCTCCCATTAGGGGAAAACAGTGGCTTCCACTTGCAAGGAAAACTGCTCCATTCACCTGCCCCTGCTGCCATGACTGTAGCCCAACCACAGAGCAATGCAATCCTGAGAAAACCCTGGGAAGCATCAGCCACAGAACTGACAATTTTAATATCCAAACGGCACCGATTAATATGGAGCCAAACCTGATTATGCCCTCATTAATCACTTCAGAGGAAAAAAAAAAAAAACCACTGAGAGAATTCCCTATTTCTTTTGGCTGTAGACCAGCACAGTTTCTTGATTGCTGGCTGCCTCCAGTCAA
Organism: Passer domesticus; assembly: GCF_036417665.1. Taxonomy (NCBI): domain Eukaryota; kingdom Metazoa; phylum Chordata; class Aves; order Passeriformes; family Passeridae; genus Passer; species Passer domesticus. Next base: position 78,814,516 of record NC_087478.1, on the reverse strand, counting down.
AGATGCAAAAACTTCTGGCTATTTGTGCATAGCTGCTGGATTGCATTTACATGGGTTTTAGTGACAGGTTGTTTGTCTGCCTGTGTGGGTACTTTGACTGTAACAGTGGTAGAACAACCACCTTCAGGCAATGACTGGGATAAATAATAATTTAGCATGTGGTGAGAAAAAATTGCCTCTGAGCCATGCCTCAGGGGGAGAACTGGAGGCAACTCTTGGGAAAATAGACTCAGATCTCCAATTTGGAGTAACCTCAACCAGCTGGGAAAGCTGCTCAGGGGTTCTGGTGACTCCCATCCACTTCCATGGACAGAGGCAGTAAGAAAGACAAAACTTTCAAATGTTCATGTACTCAGAAGACAAAAGGCTGAAATTAGAAGGTTCAGAGAAATTCTTTTATCTTTAAGCCAGGTGAAGAAAGACACCAAAAACAAGCTTGCTCCACAATCAGTGTTTAATTAGACAAATGAGTTTACCTTCCCACCTAATCAACAGGGCCTCAAGAGTATTCATTAGACTCACTGTCTTAAGCAAGAGATTTGACTAAGCCGTGAAAAAAATACACCATTCTTTTGCAAGTGACAGTGCAATTTTACAGGATTTCTCCTAAATGCATAAGCAGTAGTGTCAGGGGTAGGATTTGCTTATCTTAGAGAATTTGGGGGTGTTTGTTCCAGTTTTATACTGCCAGCCAAAGGGGGTTTTTGAAGGTAGTGTGTGATGAAATGAGGGAGTGAAAGTCTCCTCCACACATGCAGCACTGTGCTCCACCATGGCTAAACACAACAGGTACCCTGTTGTTTCACAAAAACAACAAACACCTTTGCTGCCCCAAGAGCTGCCAAAACTCAAAATCACAGCTGTGGCCAGCTCAGGTGGCAGTTCCTCCAGGAAACCCCATTCTGAACTTCCCAAGGCTGTATCACAGTAAATACTGAAAAAAGCAGATTTTCCCAGATTCAGCAGACCTGGTGAGAGGAATGCAGGTCCTCTGTGCAATGCATCAATCCAGGTTACAGGACTATCTCAGCCTTAATAAAACTCCCATTAAAGTCAATTGCAGTTACACATTCTAACCTAGAGAAAATACAGATCTATCCTTCCATCAATAAAATGCCAAACTACTCCAACCACTAATAAAATCCAAGGACTGACATGCCCTTCAGGATTCATGTAGCTACATGAAGTGAGCCAGGTCTTTCAAGCAGAAACTCTGCTTAACTTACTGTAACTGTGAGAAAAAATGCCTCATCATTTACATCCAAAGAAGAAAATATAAATTCAGAGGTACAGCAGAGTACAGTGAAACACCTTTCAGTTGTGTAACTCCCTGACTGCTGAGATGTTTTGCAGATGAAGCCCTGAAGGTGGACATCAGTGTTAATCAGAAGAACATCTTGTTTTCTTTCTAAGGCTTTCACTTAGCCTTGTTTTCTGTGATACCTTAACACCAAGACGTTCCTGAGTGCTCTCATGGGTACTTAAGTGTTCTCCTCACCAACCAAACAAGATTACTCACCTTCTGTAAGTTAGGCTCAGGTTTGTTGAGGCAGAGCCAAAACACACACACACACACATATATTCCTGACCAAGGACATGTTTTTCTTTCGTGAGCTGTTTTTACTCTGTAGTCCTGAGCACAGTACTAAAAAACTTTTTAAAAAGGAATTCATTTTGCCAAATATCTTCAGGAATGCCTTATTGAACCAAAACCCACAAATATACTTCAGACCTTTTCCAACTCGCACAACTCTATGATTCTATGATCTATCAAGTGAAAGACAATGAATGAGGAAACACTGACAACATTGAGCCAGAGGAATTTTTTAATCTACTTGCTGATATAATTTTATAATGTTTCATACCATATAGCCTGCAAAATTTCAAAGTCAAGGGGCACCAATAACTAAAAATCTTCTATAAAACTAATTTGTTTGGTTCATACTCAAGAAATCTCTGGATGACACACACAAAGGAAAGCTGACACAATTATCTTGCACTTAATTCTTAAAAGGAGCATTAAGTTCAACAAAAATGAATTAACCTTTTTATTTACTTCATTATTTCTTCAACCTCCTATAAATCATCTCATCCCCATATTTACTTGCATACTAATCAACTAATTACCAGGTGGGAGCAATTGAGGTTTGAGTACCAAACCCAAACAGTTGTGGAAACAAAAACTTCAAGGAGTCAGTACAGTCTCTTTCACAACTTTCTATCTAGAGATAGTTACTTCTAAACACAGCAGTAGACCATTTGGCATTTTATTAGCAAACTAAATTAGGTTTTTCCATTGTTCTTTTCCAGGGGAAATTCTGTTCTCTGTAGCAAGGGGAAATGATCATTTCCAGAAATGTTCCTCACACAGGGCAATCCTCATGGTCCTGTTCTGTGGGATTAAGCATGAGAACATTTAGATGGTAAAGCCTGCCTTAGCAAACAAAACCAGCAGCACTGAGGGCTACCTATTTCCAATCTACAGGAAAAAGTTTGATCCTCCTTTCCATAACCTAAACAAAGAAACAAAATGCCTTCTTTCATTGCAACACCCTGGAAATGGCAAAGCCTGTGAAGTTTTGTTTGACCAAAGTGCTGAGGACAACTCCCCATTATGGCACAAACATTTAAAAACCTACAGAAAACAAACCTGGATTTCTGAGCAACCTTTGAGCCCTGGTTCAGGGCTATTAAAGCAGGAGGCATGAAAAGCAGCCAAAACACCCACTGAAACCATATCAAGTATGGCACTGATTCAGAGGAAAGCATTAGATGTGCTGAGTTTCCCTGCTTCCTAGCAAGTCTGGTTGCAGAAGTCCCCAGGGACTACTTGGCCTTATTTTATTCAGTCTCAGGATCAAAAAGCATTAGAACTCAAGCAGATCTGAGCAGCAGACATTTTAAAGGAGGCAAATGGCAAAAAAATAATAAAAAAAACCCTTTCAGTGCAACCAGAAACATCATTCTCCATTTACAATCACCTGTAGAGGCAACATGAAAACCACCACCCATCACAGCCAGCAGCACCTCCTTGGTGTCCTTACAGCAAACAACCCACACATTTACAAAAGCACATACGAAATTATCTGTAGGGTCATCCTCAGCTTCCAATTCCCAACTCTTCCAGCTGACCAGGCTGAGGACTGAAATGTGACAAAGGAGTCACAGGTCACAGCTTACAGACTTCTCATGTGCTCTTGAAAATCTCCCTTAAGGTATCTCTTTTCATAGGACATAGTTAGAAAGAAAATTCTGGTGGTTTTAGCAAGATAACTTCTTTTACATTTTCATTTTACCTACAAAAATAAGTCCCTGAGTTTCTCCTCGAACAGCACTTAAAAAAAGACCCAAAGCAGTTTTTTCTGTTACTTGAACTAGGCCAGCAGTTATTTTTTTCACAGTACTTTTAATGACTGCTGAGAAAAAGCACAGTTAGGCACAAGCCTTGCTCAAAGTACAGCTTTAGTCCCTTTCATGACTCAAACATGAAGCTGAATTTCTAACAATTTGTGTTAACAACAATTTGCTGACAACCCGAGGTGTGATATTCCATTAGGTAACAAGGAAAACAGTAAGGCAGGTTGTGTTGTTTCCTTGTTGGCATCCAAAAACATGGTGCTCATGTGAATGCTGCATGTGCAGACACAACCCTCTTTTAAAATCTTGCTTTAGACATTTTTGGGTAATACTTCCACCACCCACCTGTCTATCCTTCCTCTAATCAATTCTGAAATCAATCCTCAACATAAACATAGGCATTTTAGAAAAAAAAAAAAAAGGGCTTGTTGAGAATCCTTTAATTCCTACATATATACTCCAAAGAAGGTCATGTCCTGTTTTACTTTTTTTCTCCCAACATTTTTGCTCCATGTTTTTCTTTACAGGACACCAAAAGATAGGGATTCTGTACATTTTTGTGGGACAACTAAATTGGGCAGACATCCATTTCCTCAGCCAATATCAGCAGTGAATTTATAGCTCAGAGAAAACTTTGAAGAGACAGGGGTTTGTGGGACAGAGGTTTTGTTTGGTTGGTTTTTTTTCCTTAGACCTGAAAAACTCTTTTGACAGGTTTGTCACAAAGAAAAGTAGAATTTAAAGCCTCATTGCTCTGAAGGGTCTCTGGTACCCAGTCAGAGCATGCTGAGCACTCATCTACACTCAGGTCCCTGAGGTGATTAACTCCAGCTTTGGTACACACCACAAACCTACTGAATATTCCCTTGAAACTATTGGTAGCCTGTGTTATAAACCACATCATTTTTACTCCACCACTCATTTTCTTAACTTAGTTCTCTTCAGTTTCAATGTGTGTGGATGTAAGGAATAAAATACAAACCAAAAAACTTTTCACCCAGCCTGAGACTTTGTTACGAGGCTGAAATTGACCCTATTAAAAAAAAAAGTTTTTGAAACTAAGGTTTTTGGACAGGCATCAAGAGAACAATTACAGTTCTATAAGTGGGAAATGTACTGAGCATCAAATACTGAATTTTGACAAATGCTGTGTTGACAGCACACACCCAGCACAGCTTCGTGACAGGCTGAGAGTTGGATGGGACTGAAGGTTGTGTGGCAATGTGAAGGCACAACACAATCACACAGAGCTGTCAAAGCCACACGTTTAGAGATAAAACCCAAGATAAGGCAGCAAACAACCAAAAACTGTGTCAGAAACATGGGAGAGAAGAAAACAGAAAAAACATTAATTAACAAAGCCCTACCCCAAACACGAAAACTGTAAAAAGTTTATTTTGAGACATTTTTAGTTGAAATATGTTTGGGAAAATGCTGGAATGAGCCACTTGAATAAAATCAACAAAAAATACTGCATCTTTTTCATTTGGTAGGAGTCCACTTTATTCCACAGATTTTGAGATGTGTTTAAGATTCCATAGGTTTGGTATTACATCAGTGACTGTTCATAATGAAATTCCAGGCAGTGGCAAAAAAAGGCATAATGATAGTACCACAAAAAATATGGATATGGGGCCCTTTGAGCGGATTTACTGAGAGGAATGTTGTGTATGGGTTAAAACAGTTTTCTGGCTCACCTGTGCATGCTAAATGTCAGGTGACAGCAAAAGTTGTGCTATTTCTTGAATCTCTCTCAAATTAATCTAATTCTAGCCTTTGCTGGATTTTTCAAAAGATTTGTCATTTGCTACAACATCTCTATGATACTGTCAGCTGTTTTAAAATTATATTTCCTGTTTTCATATCCCATCTATCTCCTTGAGGAATAATATTTTGATGGTTTTTAGTAGCATGTTGGATGTTATTTGGACTGGGAGATCAGTGCCCTTCAAAGCACAGCATGACACCATGGACAAAGCACTTGGCTGGCATCAGCTCCAGTTTGGTGCTGTCACAGGAATCATTTTTCTTTTTCTGTGCTTCATTTTGTCAGAGTGACAAAAGGGAAAATGATGCCAAACTCCTCTGTAAAGAGTTTGGAGATAGACACAGAATAACCGGTTCCTGGCAGCTTGATCATAAAGCCATTCTACAATAGAGAAAAAAGGTATCTTTTAAAGATTTCTTTAAAAATAAATACCAAGAAAGCCACTTGACACCTTGCAGCTAACACAGGGCTGAAAGTAATTCAGTATCACCATCTATTTTCCGCAGGTGGATAACCTGAGTCTGGGAGAGATCATCTGTTGGAGTCCAATACCATATAAACAGACAATCTTTGCATAGGAAATTTTACAAACTCCAACAACATTTGCTTTGGGACTAAAAGAGAGTTTGATATAATATCTCAAGCTGCTGCTTTCTTAGTTGCCCAAGAAACAATTCTGATTAGAGCTGTTCAGTTTTGAGGTTTTTATGCCAGAAGCAGATAAAGAAAGCAAAACAATGCAGAAAAACCAAGTTTAAAAGAAGACTTTGGAACAATATATTGGAAGAATCACCTTTGAAAACACAGGACAGGACTGTGTTGTTCAAGCCATGAATAATCCCAGGTTATTTGAGGAACAGGATAAAATAAAAGAAACAAATGAGCTGTTGGAAGTCTCCTCCTTTGAACACAAGAATGTCACCTGTGGGTCACTCTGTGGTCCATGCCCCAGGCATCAGAGACCCAAGCTCACAGCAGCCTCTCCCTTCAGGGTCATGACAGCACTGGAGAAATTCACACCCAAGAAGGTGCTTCCACCCAGTGGAGCTGCTCCTCACCTCTGGGAGGCAGGGAAGGCCCAGCTTGGATCTGCAGCTCAGGCTCCCACAGAATTCATCTCAGAATTCTATTCTATGTATACATAAAAGATAAGGAAACCCAAGCACAGAAACAAACTGCTGCTACAGAAGCATATGTGGATGTGCATGAAAACAGAAAGGAGAACACAGGAGACCCTCATCTTTTGCTCTTCAAAGGAGACACTTTTGGTTAAAAACTGATGTAAGACAGAAGATATGAATCCCCTGCTAAGCTTACAATTAGTGCCTTGCGCAGCTGAACAAAACTGTATCTTTACATGAATTTTTTTGGAATGCTTTTAATGATTTTGGCTGCCTGTATTAAGCTGCTGCAACATTTGACTTCCAGGGTAGTGACAGCCAGGTCTAAAATATCCTAATCAGACATCCAAGAATCAAGGCCTTTCAAAAATAACTTGGGGAAAAAACCCTGCCCTTTCTTTTGGCATCTTCTCTTTGACAGAAAGTGTGTCCACTTGCCAACTTGAGGAGAAATATGAAAGAACAAACAGGCCCTTGACCTATAGCCAGACTATTGTTATGCATTCCACGACTGTGTGACAGTGTAAAACATGGATTTAACAAGACTGGCTGGGAGCTCTCTATTATGCATGCACACTCATTGTTGTGATGATTTTTATGAGGTTTTTTTGTTCAACTGGTCCATTTTTCTCTAGAAGAATGCAGCAGTTACATGAAAACTCACCAGTTTGTGTGCAGAGTTCTTCCCCCTGCCAACAGTGACAAGTCAAAATCAGTAGGTCTGAAATATTTCTCCATTAGAATTACTTTATGCTGCACTGATTGATGCAGCATTCAACTGCAATCAGTCCAAAGCATGAGGCCTACCAAGATGTGGAATGAAAATGCTCTGCATTTATGTCCTAAACATTCACACAGGATTCACAGACATGAATTAGCCAAGGGCTCTGGACATCCAGCAAGCTGGTGTATTATGGCCAGAGGTTATTGTTAAAACAGTGAACAGCCAGAAAATCAGCGAGTCTGCCAGATCTGAGGGCTGCAACTGGATAGGAGAGAAGCTTCAGCATCAGTTTCAGCAGGGCCAAAAAATCAGCATCTGTTTCTTACATGCTAACTTTCACTTTTCTTAGAAATCACTAGAATGGCTTCATTTCTTGATTTTAAAGATATCACCAACACTGCTTCTAACCATATTTTTAAAGTCTTTTTATACGTATATAAAAAGCCTGGTCTCCAATAAAATCTATTCCTAAATCTGAGTTTTGTGGTGCTTTGTAGGCAAACTGCTTCATGATCTGATCCAAGACTCAAAGCTGAAAGCTTTCCATCAGGCTCTTCATTGTGTGGCTCCTGAAAACCAGTGCTGCTAAATTACACCCTGACATCTTTGTTTCTGTAAAGCATCCAGAGCCATCCCTGTCATGGAATGAAGCTCAAGGACTTCCCTGCTCTGTGGAGCCTCAGACTCCAGCTTTATTAGCCTGACAACAGCTCCTTGGAGGACTTCTTTCCATTGGAAGTTATGAAAATAAATGTAAAATATATATGCTTGCACATCATAAAAGTGAGGCTTTGTTTCATTTTAGACTACGAGATTAAAAAAAAATTACGCTATGAAAAAATAAAATGGAACTTCCAAACCCCTGAACAATAAAGAGTTATGCACTATGGAGCTGTTTCTGGTGAGCTTCTCTCATAAAAATGAAAAAGGCATCAAAAAGTACAAAGTCAGCATCTCTGATACTGGTAAATGTCTCTGTATCCTTTCTGAAGCAGCAGCTAGATTTGTTAGTGTTGTATTCCAGCTGACAGGAAAAGACCCCAAAATTTTGTCAGGTAATTAGCCCACTGGTCATGAATCAGGTTTCTAATTTGCCCTCTCCCATTTCAAGTGTAAATTAAGACCAAATCTTCATGCTCACTGTGCTTTAATCCTGGTAACCCAGGTGATACTTCCAATGAGCTTTAGCACAAAACTCACCTTTGGAAAGATCTTGGAGATCTTTCAGATGAAGTGTTCTCACACGTGATTAATTATTAATGACACTTCACCAAATTATTAATGGTACTTCACCAAATGTAAAAGGGCTCCACATTTGAACATGAGATTATTCTTTTTTTCCAATCAGTAAAGTAACTTGAGAGGGTGGGATCATCTTTAATTTCTGATTCACAAATTTCTGAGGATATTTACCAAGTGTCCCAACAAAACTCTTCACTATGTTGCACACCCACTATAACATCAGATGACTTTCTCCAAATAACCAATAATGTGTCAGTATTGAACTATCTTACCTCAAAACCAGCAAAACTTCTATTTATGCATAAAATATAACCGTTCAAAGAGAAGGAAAGCACAATTTCAATACATAATTATACCTCAGTTTACTACACAGTGATGATCTGCTCAAGAGAAACTTGCATCCTCTACTTGTACACTGAGCTATCCCTTAAAATTTCCATCCTCAAGGTACAATGACAGTATTTCTTTCTTCTCTGCTTTTAAGACAACACAGACTGACTGACTGCTGATTTTCATGCTGGCTCTCCACAAGTGAGAACTTCCTGCACTATAAGAAAAGGTCTCTTGAAAAATGCATTCTTGCTTTAACTGAATTCACTTGGTACAGCAAGAAACTCCCAACAGACAATAGAGCATTTTCAAATTCCAGGGCCATGAAAGGGTTATAACCATTATAACCAGTCCAGGGTTATAATTGTGGCTCCATTTCTGTGTCATAATGAACCCAAGACAATGAAATCTCCCCCTTGGCAGGAAGGACAGGACTGCCCATGGCTGAAAGGGGATTCCTCACTGCTGTCCCAGCTCCAAGTGCATGCAAAACAGAGCCCAGCTGGGCACAACAGAAACAGCACCAGCAATTCACAGCAGCAATTGTCAGTGTGAAACAGAAAAGGGCACACTCAGAGGATGAAGCCACTCTTTCACTCCCCTGCAGCCCTGGCAGATGAAAAATGTCACACAAGCTGGCCAGCAGAATTAAAATTCAGCTGTTTCCTGGTGTCAGAGCTCAAGAAGTGGACTGCATGAGACCTCTCTGCTTGGTACCTGCTCCTCCAGGGCCATTCCCAGCAGGTAGCAACATAGCTCAATGCCAAGGAAGGGCAACCCAGCTCTTGTGTTCAATCACACCCAAAACGCCACCATCATTACAGCCACCAGCCATGGATTTCAAACATTTGAGTGCTAGTCATTTGCCAGAGGATACACAGGAAAATTTGAAAGGAATGATGGGTCTGCCAAATTGTAGGCAGTACTTTACTCATTAGATAACCCTTTCTCTCAGATCTCTTTGTTACTGCATCTGGGGGAAAGAAAAAAAGAAACATTTAGGCAGCTTTAGTAGTGTAATTCTGCTTCTGCTATCTTAGAGATGTTAATGTCACACATAAATCTCCATGTTTTACTAATGGCATCATATATCTTCCCAGGCATTTCTAATTCACCCCTTGTTGTGCTATCTATGTACTTTATCACACAGGGTTGCTCTCTGTCAGGTATTAATATTAAGACACTGTGCCTTGTCTTTTGTAGGAAAGTACATGCTCTTATCTAAATTGCTGAGACTAATAACTTGAAATATTGTCCCTGCAAACATACTTGAATGGTGTATATTCAGATAACCAGAGCTTTTTTTTTTTCCCTTCTCCCCTCACAGAAGTGAACATAAATTAAGTCTCCACAGGAGTTAACCCAAGAACAATCTGCTTTCCCAGTTTGGAGGCAGGGAAGGATGTAGTCCTGTACCTGGTAACTCATGTCCCACCTGACAGGGACCACACCCCACACCAGACAGGACTCCCAAGGGTGGCACAGTCTTTTTATTCCCCAGAAAAACCCTGCCTGCAGAAGCATGAGCAGGGAAATTGAGCTGCTTTCCCCCTGGAAGTTTCTTCTTTGCAAGTAAACATTTTTGTACACAGTCCCTGTTGCTTAATCCCTCTGGTGAGATCTTGCCTTGGAACTTGGATACCTGACAGTTAAGTTCAACTTAACTGATAACTGGCCTAAGGATGCCCCCTCTGCTTATTATTTCTTTGATCTAGATAAGCATTTGGTTGTTTAATCAGTCACAAAGCTAAAGCAGAAACAAGGAACATTGAAAAGCCTTACAACCTCACATACCTAATTTAGCCTAAAAGTAATTTCTGGGTAGAAAGGGAAAATTTAATTAACTCTTCTCTATAAAAATGCATAGTAAGATGTGTAGCAAGATCTTACACATTCCTTTGAAGTTTGTCATACATTCTTGAATACCTTTGACAGCCTAAGAAGTTATGTGTCTGCTTCTGATTAGATAATTGAAATAAATCTACACCAAATAAATTCAGATCTCTTAAAATAAACTGCAGAGGTACATGAACTTTGTAAAATGCATGTAGTACTTAAACCAAAAGGCATTTCTGAAAAAAATCAGCTATCATGAAGGAACTTATTTCTCTTTTTTTGTTTTTCATGCATGGGGTCTGCAGCTAGTGTCCAAATTTTAATCCAGCCTTAATTCCAGTCAGTACCAGCTACTGTTACATGAACTGCAAACCACTGCAGCAGAGGCAAATCATATCTTTTGCACTTACTACTTTCTCCACTTCACACCTAACTTTAATGAGTTAAATGCTCATTAAAAACGACAGATTGCACAGTGTCAGTCACTTGGAGTAAGCGATTCCAAGTCCAGCAAATATTTGCCTGCTATTTCAGCTTGAGACAACACCATCAAAGCACTGAACCTAGAGGGAAGAGCACTGCTTCACTTGGTCCATTTCCATTCACTGCTTCCAACCCAACAAGCGATCAACCAGTGCAGGTCTGTTTTGGCCAGACTACAAAGCCTGGAAAGGTGTGTGTGTATATATATATAATTATATATACTGCAATGCAATATAGTACATAGACCCAGACATATTACACAAAATGGAAGGTGGCAATAAAATTGCATGTATTGCTTGGCAAGGGGAACAAGGAGAATTTGAGAGTACAACTGGGTAATAACTGGTTAAAGCCATGCAGCTACCTGAGACTCAAACAGACATCAAAGCTTCCCACCAAGCTGAGAGTGACCACACAAACCTGAGTCATGCTGAGCAGATGGATTTTATCAGACTTATCAATCAGGCAGCCCTGCCAATCATTGTGCAACGCCCTGCCGAAATCACAAAGAGGATGACACACATGGGATTCCAGATGGAGCATCTTGATAAAAATCCCCATAAACAGTTTACAGCAAGATGACCAAACAGACACAAGAGCATGCTGCAGTCTCAGCTGTGTGACAGATCCTGCTAAAATGCTGAGATGGTATCACACTTAATGCAGGCAGGAACTTTTTTGGCAACACATTCTCCATCTCTCAGCCATGGGGAGATAATATTCCCCTTGTCCTTGATCCTGGGACACAGATAGATCCAAAAGCAGGCAAAGAGAGCAAGTTTAGGCAGTGGGATAGCACAGAGCAAGGGCTGCAATCACTCAGCCATCTCTCTGCACTGCTCAGGAGCAGGTCCAGTCCAAAGCACAACTGGTGATGACAAGATAAACACACTTGTAGGATATCCCAGGCCACCAGCCCTGCGTGAAGGTACATGAAGTCATGGAGGTGATGGAGTGCCTGACATTTACCGGGAGACATCTGAAAATGGTGATGAAAGATGCAGCAGAGAAGCCTATGCAAGCACTCATTTGGAAATGTAACTTCAAGTCACAAAACAGCAAGTTAGAAATGCATCCTGCAATCTACTGAGAAGTCAAGTCTCAACTTATGGGCAGAGAAAATGGAAGCAAAAGCACTGAATACACAAAAAAAGATGAAAAATTCTACATTAAACCTGGGTCTGTCTCAAACTAACCCAAGTATTCAGGTGAAAATTTCCTTCTAAAGCCTCATGTGATGGCAGATCCAGCTTCTGTTACTTTCCACGAGGCTCACACTGAGCCAGTTAACCACAGTCAGAGCAGAAGTCTGATACTCTGCCATGGTGTGTCCTACCCAGGACATCAACTCTGGAACACTGACCTGGGGCCAGAGTCCCAGAAACAGATTAAACAATTTACCCTGTACATATTTTAATGCTTTTCAATTAAAAAAAAAAAAACATGCTCCTAGATTTCATAAAAAATATGTTACCAACATTTTTTTTCTGTGCTTACCAAAAAAAAAAAAAGGTGGAACTACAACCAGACCTGTCACAGAAGACAGCAAGTCAATACTGCCTACATACAGCTTACAGAAGAATACAAGACAAACCTTTGTTACCAAAAGACTGCTGATAAGTAGGAAGATTGTGTGTATAACCACCAAAAACTTCCGGTGACCAGAGATTTATATAAAAATATACATGTAACATCATGCCTTGCACTACTTTTTTCCCCTCAGTACTTTAAAGTGTAGTTATTTGCTTTTGGGGCATTGAAATACATGGGGAAGGGGTGGGGGTGGATTTTCCAATTGCTTTTTTACTATCAGATATGTGAAGTGTCCATGGTAAACAGGAAAAAATTATTTTCCAGCAGATGGAGCAGTGCCACAATTAACAAAATTTCCACTACTAGTCTAAAATATACTGAATAACATCACACCTAAATGAAAACACAGCAGCCCTCAAAACCTGTATTAAACAGTTTATCACCTCCAGCAGTGCCCAGAGCTGGTGTTTCTAGTTTCAGTTCCATGACTGTATCATTCCAATCATGTATAAATCTTCTGTTCATCCCTTCCTACCCTCTTTTTCACAGCATTATTTCAGATTAGTTCTTCAAAAACCTGCACCCTTCTTTCTAGTTTTTCTGTCCTCCGTCACTCCTGACAGCTCTGCCCTCCTCCTCTCTCATCTCAAACCTGCAGATCCAATGACATCTTCTTTCTCTCACATCTCCCAATTTCAAGTCTCTTGCTAAATTCTTTTCTCTTAGCCCTCCCCAAGAATATTAATGTAAACCTGGGGGAGAAAAACATCACAAAAATAATAACAAAAATACTCTAAACCACACAACTCACAAAATATTCTGATTCTTTGTAATATATGCTTTACTTTACAACTTCCCAGTTACTTGGCTGTATAAATGCCACAGAAGAATTAGTCTTCTCTTTCACCCACACCCATTTTCTTACCATATCACCCTTTAAAAAAAATACCAAAACACTCCTCCCCCTTGGCTTCTGCACAAAAGTAAGCATGTAAATATTCTAAAAGGAATGGGGTTTGGTTTTCTAACTCAGGTTCACATTGTCTTACAAAACTGTTGATCAGCTGCCACTAATTTGATCTCTTGATAAATACCTAGTGGAAGATATTTCTTTATTCCTAAAACACCAAAAACAAAAATAGCATGGAAGGCACAGATAGCTCAAAGTAAATTCATTCCATTCTGCATAAGTTACATACAAAGCAAGCATTAAATAACTTCCTTATTCTGTTGTATCACTGAGGTGCCTTCTGTCTACTGACACATTTAGTGATCCAAGAACACATTTAGTCACTATATTATGATTAGTTATCAAAAGTTTGCTGTCATTCTGGAGATGCAGCAGAGCAGTACATCTCACTTAATCTCATTTTCCTCCAGTGGATGTGAGTCATTAATGTGAAGTTAAATCTACAACAAATTCCAGTCTGAAAGAACTGGAATTCAGAAAAGAAAGAACCCATGGAAGAACCCATCCAGAAAAAGCCTCAGTTTCTGGTTCCTTAATGCATGGGACCCCAAAAGCCATTTTGCAGTAGTCCAACAACAGCCTTCATATTTGGTCTGTAGAAGCTCATTATCCACACATTTTTTCTGTATTTGTCTTGTCTTTGCAGACATCTCTGGATCACTTTTTTGTGACAACTCCAGACAGGCTCCATAGCACAGTTTATTAACCACTAAGTTATTCCTCTTGGAGTTTTAATTAACCAAGCTCAATACTCCTGCTGCAATAGATTTGCACTTGAGGGGTGATCAGAAAATTCCAGCTTTGTGTAGTGGGATTTTTGACCCTGTGCACACATAGTCCCCAAATCAATTTTTAGATAGAACTTGAGGGGACTTCTGAACTACAAGGAAGAAGTAAAAAAACCCCAACTGTTGGCTCTGTGACCTAAGGCAGATGTCACATTTTCTTACCACCACCAAGAGAAGAATCAACCAAACATTGTTCTTCCAGCGGTTCATCACCCAGAGCACAAAAATGTGTCTCTAATTTACTTGTCTGGTTTCAGATTCCAACTATTGCACAGGATTTTCTCTGCTAGAATCACAGAGCTCCTTAGTAGCCAATATCTGTCCCCAAGGAGGTACCAAGATTTTATTTGTATTAGAGTCTTCTACATTGTTCATACACAGAACATACAGTCCCTCGTTCCATTTTTCTTGTTCCTTTAATATATGATTTTGGTTTTGGCTGCATGACAACAATTTATCTGAACAGAGCCACTTTATTGAATGATACAGATTGCACTCTACAGCTGCCTTATCTTCATCACTGCTCACAGTCCCCCCACCCTCCTGATCCTGGTATCATCTGTGCTTTTTATCTGAATTCTAAGTAGTAGCAGCTGTAATATCACCCAGTAGTAACTCTCCTTCACTTCTGCTCCTCACCTCATATTTTTTCCCCAAGTTTCTCAGTTCTGGAGCTCTGTAATAACAACTGTTCAAAGAGACCAGCGTGCCTGATACACATTTCCCAAAATCACGTTGGAATCCCACAGGGACCACCTGCCCAAGGATCACCAAACTGACAGAGGGGGCCAGGCCTCCCCTGCTGACCCATTCCTCAGGGATAATCCCAGAGGAGCTGGGGTATTTTCATGTTGCAAAGGCGTGTTTATGGGACTTACAGGTTACAGGAGTACAGGCACAGTATATTCTGTTGACCTTGGAAATGATCCCACCATTGATTTTATGGACAAAGCTTCCAGGCCCTGCTTCTCCCACCACCCCCACACTGTAAAAACCTTTTTCAGTAGGGGACCTGAGTAAGGAATTTTTTTTTCTCTCCTTGTTACAGTGTGTTTTCTTCTTTTTCTAATTGTTCTGGAAGTTTGAAAAGTAACAGCTAGATAAACAGCAAAATTTTTAGGTATGGGACAGGGCAGACCACAGAATTTCCACAACCTTTAAGTTCAAGGAATCTCTAAAATATCATTCTTGCATGTAACTTGCAAGAATGTGGATAAACGCAAATATTTGATAAGTACTTGTATTTTTCCCTAAGGTTTCAAACACAACAATGAAACTGGAAGCCTGGAGAACTTGGAGCATTCCCAGTACCAACTGGACACTCTTAACCTCTAAACTCTCCACTACATAAATGTGTCAGGGGCTTGCTGAGTAGATGTTTATGTGCACTTCCTGTTCCAGTGCTAACTTTTTCATTACAGGAAAAAAAAAAAAAAGACACAGAAGCTCTCCAACCCCTTGGGAATCATTTTCCATTAAAGAGGCTTTAGATAGACTATGTTTTTTCAGATTTGGAAAGAAAACCCAAATGAATGTGTATTTTGAGTATCTTTACTCATTTTACAATAACAGTCCAGGGCTGTATGGCTGGAAAAATTTGCAAATTTATTTTTACTAATCTATCTCATGACACCTGATGATGCTTTGCACCAATGGAACACCATTTCCTTAGACAGGTCCCTGACAGTTTTTCACTTGCTCACACAAACAGTTGTTATAAATGAGCAGCCCTTCCAATAGCCTGCATAAAAAAGGCCAACCATTGTGTGAGTGTGAAGCCTGCACACATCCCTTCCCACTTCCTAACAGCTGGGCTCTTTCAGGGTGGGAGAGAAGTCTGATAAAAGCTTCTGTTTGGGCTATTTCTTCCAGAAAGCAAATTAATTTCTTTTCAACACTGCTCATCCCATACTTCTAACAAGCCAGCTCCCAGTAAATTCTATTTTTCAAGAAGCATAACATCAAAGATCATGCCAAGTACTGGGGTAGCTCACCATGTTTTGTCATGACAGAAATCAGAGGTCATGGGACAACCAGGAACTGAGTACAAGACTAGAAGCTTCTTTTTATTACTGCCCTAGGCTTGACAGTAATGGAGAATCATTGCAGAAAGAATTAAAAACCTAAAAAGACATAGGAAGGACAGCAGTAAATCAGCAATCTAAGATAACTCAGCAGATGCCATTTTAAGGAAATATTCCAGATCACAGCATTCAGGAAAATTCTTAGGTGACCAGATTTCAAGGGGAGGATAAACTGAAGGAAAAGAGGAGAAATTAAGACATGAGTTTGTGATTTAAGCATGCCCATCTGGACCAATATTCTGTCTTTACTTATTTGACTACAGCCAGAGTAAACTGAGTTTTAAAGCATGCATCTGGATTTCTACCAGTGAAAGCTAAAAAAAGAATGTCTGCTTTTCTGAAGTGTGATCTCTGAAAAACCCTGACTTCACTTCCAAAATGCCACTTCACTTTAACTGGTTCATGCTTTTAGTGGTGCTTTCAGGAGTAACAGTATTAACTTCATCTGGCTCACAGTGACACCTTCACATTTAAAAACCTGTACCAATCACCTATCAATCATTCACTGCAGCCTTTTTGCTTTAGATTTTCCTTACCCTGCCAGCCACCATCGTGCAATTTCCTAACACCTAGGGAAAAGAAATATCTGAAGGAATGAAAGTCTCAGATAATTGAATATGTTTAGCCAAGTGCAAAATTTGTCCAACAATGGCAGGTTCAGCTTTTAGAGGAATTATTCCAATTATTCCATGAAAACAAGCAACAATAAGTTGCTTCAAAAGTAAAGAAGCCAGATGTCCTACACAACCAAAGCCATGTCTAAGTACATGCATTATATAATAAACTCTCTTTCCTCTCTGGGGGACCTCAAGTTTATGCCAGTTTCACAGCCCTACAGGTTTCTCTCTTTCAGCAGAACATTGCAAACACCCCCAGTGAAGGTGACTGTGAGAGGTTACTGCAGCAGGACAAGCTGAGTGAATCCAGGCCTGATGAAAGGTGCTGGGGATGAAATCCTCTATTTAGAAAAGGTTACAGCAGACACTAAGCAACACAGATTCCATTATGCTTCCCTAAAGACACCACTAAGTCCTGAGCAGTAATCTACTAAAGATCACAATGACTACACACAGGTGTAGTGGAAAAATAAGTCTTCAGAACTGAACTGGAGAGCATTTCCTGGACACTGCTGGAATACATTGCTTTGTGTGCCTTAAATCACTGTGAAGCTGTCAGACAGCAACAACTCTCAGTAATTTCTGACTTCAGCTGGATCTGACCTTACAATTCTGTATCACACTGTGCCTTTCAGTGCCCAGAACTTCAAGTCATGTAGTCTCATTTAGCAGGTATCTCTGAAAATGAATCAAAGTAAGGAACCCTATTCAAGTTGAGTAGCCAATTAACTATCTAAGTTCCTGGTATGCTTTAATAATTTTTATTTATCCAAGTCTTGATCTTTTTCAAGATCAAGAGTCATCAGAAGACAAAAAAACTCAGCAGGTTCTTCGGCTAGTGAGAGCTCTCAATTCAAAAGTAGGACCTCTCCATGAATAATCAAAAAAGACACAGCTTCCACATTATTGAATGTGCAACACTTCCTTATTGCTGCTCCTGCACCTTAAGGATTTGCTCCTGCTTTAGCTGAAGTCAACACAACACAGTGCAAGACAATTGCCTCTGTCCTTGTGAAATGGCTCCAGTGCAGCCCAGCCTCATCCTCACTGTGCAAAAGGAGAAAGAAAAAGTTCTAGAAAGAAAATACTCACCTCGTGGCAGAGAAAGGCACTCCATGCCAAGCAGCACTGGCTGAGCTCAGGAAGGATGGAAAAAGCTACCCCTGAGACCCTGTTAAATGCTCCCTGTAAGTCATTTCACCACTGGCTTTCCATGCCTCCCACCCCTGAGGTAATGAATGGATCAATATGTAGTATTTAATTCAAATATTTTTCCCACAGGAGTTGTTTTCTCCTCTCATAAGATAAATAATCCCACGGTGGTCAGTCTCACTCTGTGTGCAAACAGCACCACCCCAGCCTCCCCAACAGAATTATCTGACAACACCTAAGTGGATTAAGAAAGACATCCAGGGACAGATGAAACCTCTCAGGCCAACACACACAGCCATTGGGAAGGGTGGTCCTCTGAGGTTTTTAATTCCCAACAGCTGCCTCCACACTGCAGTCAAGCATTTTGAACTGCATCCCTTATCAGCTTCAAGCCACTGTTCATTGAATCAAGGACAAGCATCTAAGAAGGAAAAATATAAACATTTCTCCAAGTTGTTGTTTTGGATTTTTTTTAATCAATTGAACCATAATAGTCCAAAATATCTGTTTTAATAGTAGCAACACAACAAAATATCTTCTCAAGATATTTCTGTGAAGGAAAAACAATTAAAAACCTACAAATCTAAATATCATTTGTTTAACTTTTTAACACGCCACATAACCCTATCAGGCAGTGCATACTGCTGTGTATTTACAGTCATACTTATTTTTAAGACAGCCTGACAAATATTCTGATTGTAGCACCTTCTTACTTTAAGAGTGCTTGGTGTCTTTTAGAAGTCAGGTTTCTGAGGGGACAGGCAAAAGTTGAGTTCACCAACCAACAATAGTCCACTGTATCCTCTTACAGGATCTACATCATGCTAAAGATGCTCCAAAGCAAAAGTTTTAGGAGAACAGACTCTCAACTTTCTTTTTCAAAGCCTTACCAATGCTCATGTAAGATGACTGAGAAGTAAACTTAAATCCTCTATAATTCTTTCACAACTTTAACCCCAAACCATTCCAACCTCTGCTAATTAAGTTGGCCAAAACACCATCCAAGTTCACTTCAGAGTTACTCTTCCCTGCCCTCGAGGGAAGCTGTTGCAGCCCATACCCATCCTGCACTGCTTGCAAGTTTCCTTTAGGACCTGCAAAAGGTATCCCAAAAAAAGGGATGAATGAACACTTGTGCCAGACCTCCACCTTTACCTGGAGCCTCTCTCTGGATTAAAAGAGCAGGACTGCACAAGACTCACGTGGAGGGTAACTAAAGCAGAGAGAAGGCACTTGCTGCTCCACAGCACCACTTTTCTGCCTCCACAAACCCAAAGGGTTGCAATCCTGCAATAGTGGGACTGGATCTACTGACCCTCCTTCAACAGATATCACAGAGAGAATTTATCCTCCTTGCTATTTGAATGTATTTTTTACATTCTTTTCAGATGGGAGGACCCAAAGGGCAATAAACTATCGGTTCTAATGTCACATAACTGGTAATTTCCAGTCTCCTGACCAAAAAGTCCATTCTTTCCAGTCATAAACTGGCATAGAAGCAAGAGGGGTGATGAGCAAACTTCAACAGAGCCACATCAGTGCAGAGAAATCATGGATTGATTTGATCCAGGTCATGGAGGCTAGACATTGCCACACTTGTTCGTTTTAGTTATTTTTTTTAAGTCAATGATACTGACTACAAACTTTCATACACAGACTCCAAGCTACTGCCCATCAATATAACTTCTATTAAAACTCCATGCTTTCATGCATCCAGAGAAATTAGGTTTGTGTAAAATAAAAACCAAAACAGATGCCCAAGAGATGTAAATCAGTAAAGACCTACTGATGTTACCATGATTTATGGAGCCCAGGAGTTCAGCTTAGAAAGGCTTTCTGCATTTGGCATTCTCAGAGCTCACACAATTCTCTCCCTTTCCCTCCTCAGATTCCCATCAAATGCAGCCCTGTAACAGAACTGTTCTTTTCCCAACTTGGCTTCAAGTCATGGCTGCAGCTCTCAATAGTATATAACCTGTCAAGATAAAATATGTTTGGGGACATACAATCTCTACTGAGCATTTTATTGACTTAACTCTACCATTTCTGAAAGGCAGCCAAAATTCTTTAAGGTTTTTAAATTACTTTGTTTTCTAAATATTATCCATGGACAGATATAAGAACACAAAAAAATCCTCAGTTGTTTGTGTAATTTGACTTATGTGCCGTGCATTGCCCATCATGATATATTAATTTTCTTTTGCAAGCAAACAAAACAAATCCCAGCTACAAGTTGCTTGGGACATACACAATGCAGAGGTATCCTGGGAACCATTCAGAGCAGGAATTTTGCCCATATAATATCTGCAGGTCATTCAGAAACTACCGTTTTTCTTCTTTAAAAAAAAAAGGGCAACCCAAAGCAAAACAAAATCCCCACAAAGTTTAGGCTTTCACTGCAGCTTTTATTTCCAGATGCTGCATGAAGTCCAGGATGGTTAAGGTAAGGATACAGAGCTGTTAATGATGCCACAAAAACACTCCCAGTAACATTTCACAGGAGAAAAATGACTCTTGGAAAGACCAGAATATGTGGGAACAAGAATGGGGCCACCTCTCAGGAAGATCCCACAGGTACTCTTGTCCTGTTACATACCCCGGCTACTCAAGACAGTTGTTCCTAAATGTTAAGCCTCCCAGAAAGCAACTCTAAAAACCCCAATGCTCTAAATTGAGCCTGAAACTGTAAACCTACTAATTTGCTCCAGTTGTTTGAATTAGTGATCCAAAAATCAGTTGGTCCACATTACTTCAATAGGTGTCCTTTGTGAGGAGGAATTTAAAACTGCTCAAGTGGAAGAACTAGAAACCTGCAAGATCAAAGAGCAGGAACAGAACAGCTTAGCAGCTGATGATAGCCTTATCTACCACTAGTTCTTGGTAGGCATCACTTCAGTTAATAACATCACAGGGCACTTATCACTTCCAGGGCACCTTTCATTAAAGGACCTCTAAACACTCTGTGGGCCCTAATTAAGCCTCAAGCCACAGCATTCCTGTGAAAAATAGCTGCTGAAATTTCCAAAGGGTCAGGAAAGTGTGCTCTTATAGCAGATTAATAAGGCTCTATCCACAACAGGAAGGGACACCAAAGTCTGGAGAAGAATGAAGAGACCCACACCAGTGCAAGCAGTGCTTTGTGCCTGTGCCCTGGCCAGAGACAGGCCTTGCACAGCCTCTCATCATCTTATTTTCACCATGGCATTCTGACCAAAGCTGAAGAGCTTTGCTGCACTCAGCCCGTGATCTCTGTGCTACTGCAGAAATCTCAAACATGTTTGCTAGGTAAGTAACCAAGGAAAAAAGGGCAAAAATTCTGCTGAAGCAAAACCAAAGCAGCACCAGTGCTGGCATGCAAGACTCCCATCTCCTGCTCTAGCAGACTGCCACCTTGAAGGAGATCAGTCACAGCTTCAGATGCTCAGGTGTTCAAGATTTTACCAAGGGTTCAATTTTGAAGCTTCCCACTTAACTACAGTTTTACCAGAAATTTTGAAATTTTTTTTAAAAAAAGCTACTCTCACCAAAATGCTTTAAACAGAAGAAAATAGTGGGAAGAAGTGTCAGAGGTCAGATCTGCAACTCTGTTTAATTCACTTGAACATACACACAGAAGAATGCAAAGCAATCATTTTTCTCCACCATTCTGCCTGCAAAGCACAGCTCAAGCCATCATCTGTCTTCTGACACTAGTCAGCTATAAGAAACAGGTACCTTAATGTTAAACCTGGCCAGCTGTAACACATTTGCTAAAGTAATTACATTTATTTTTACAGATTACATGGGTTTAGGTTTCACTTACTGATGTACCAGAAAATCAGAAGTTTCAATTTTGAAGCTAAAGTTCAGCACTGTTATAATCAAAGACAGCACCAAGTGACTAAAGCTGCTAACCATAGACACATTTTAGGAACTGAAATACTGCAGATAGCATGCACTACAGGATCTATATTTCTTATCTGATGGCTCAAAGTAACTTATATCCTTTTCTTTTTCATTATCAAGGCTATGATAATTAGACAGCAATTACTTAAATGTTTGAATCTTTGGTCTCCATCAAATGAAGCCTTTCTCAATCTACATAAGTTTATGCACAAGAAATGAGGTTATTCTGAGGTTGATGGCAACAGCTGAAGGTCCTAACAAAATCTGGTACTTCTGGCCATGGGGCAGCGACTGAGCTGTTTGAAGACAGAACAGCATTCAAAAATTGCATTTCATGTCCCCTCAGTGAGCACAACTAGAATCTTAGAAATGTGAAGCCCCTGAATGGATTCAGGTGGGTCAAAGGCAGGCACATATTTCTTTGGGCAGTCTACATCGGCTGCTAGCAGAACAAATGCTAAAATAATAGTCAACAGGAAAAATTGACAAAAATCCCCACAACAGCCAGAGCTGCTCTTTTAGGAGAGTAACTCCCAATCCAAATGATGACAATTAAAACTTTCTGAAAGCACAGTTTTGGGGAAATCCAGATTATATTGTGCATGTGCCATGGGACAACCCAGAAGAGGAATGATTACTTTCATTCTGGAAATTTACATTTCATTCAAAGCTGCTGGAAGCACCATGCCACAAACTGGAGAGTGTCTACAGCTTTTGATGTGGAGCTCCTCTAGAGGCATTTCACTGTCTGTAAGGGTCACTTCTGAATATTGTGCTGGGGGTCTCCAAAGCAGACATTTTTCTCTAGAACCCTTTATTTAGTACTCTAGTGAACACAGAAGCTTTTTTTCAATCTTAAAGGAGATAGGAAACTTGGTTTTTTTGGCACCACTTTGAGATGTATTCTGTAGAATAACAAGTGGTTAGAAATTAACTTCACCAGAGGTGAACCTGGATATAGATTGCTTGGGTTTCATTGCAATTAGTATACTGCTCATTAAACAATGTAATTGCCTAAAAGCTACTTAAATAAATTGTCCACGAGCTTCTTATTGCTGTGATATTAAGCCAGAAGTAGCAGAGATCAATAAAGTAAAGCAAAAGACATAGAAAATAAAGCAATCAGGTAAAAGAGGAAGCAGTCTGGGACAGCAGTGTCCCTCAGTTTCACACAAACAGCATGTTTGACACTCTGCCCTCTTAGCATGGATGGCACACCCCAAAGTTTTGAACTGGCACCCTTGCCCTGATAGGGAGAAATTGGATATGAGCACAGCTGGCTCCCCAAAAGAGATTTCAGGGACTGCTGAATGGAAAAGGTGAATTTTGGATGGTGAATTGACTTCATACTTCAGGATCTTCAGTTCAAGATTCAATCCCTTAAAGCTGCGGGATAGCAGCTTACTTCTATTAGGTCTCCTTCATTTCTATTCCTTAAAAAAAACTTCCTGATATCACCTAAGGAGATTAATTAAGCTTGACAAAACTTTTTACTTTGAATATGAACTTAAAATTGGAAATACTAGACCAAATTTGACTTAAAATTTGAAATCCCAGTCAGATTTTTTTTGCACAATGCTTATTGTAGATCACATTAAAATAGCATGCAATGGACTGGAGCAAGGTTCAGCTGGTGCTATCCATATAAACATTGTAAACCACTAATTGCATATTTTTTAACAAAGAAAAAACGTATAAACAAATTCCACTTGCAGAATTAGTGATTTCAGCTGGGTGGAATTCTGCAAATGCCTCTCCTCATCAAGCAGTCCAGTTGGGTAGCCACTAGTGTCTTTATGAATACTGAATAGGAGCATTATGTCCACACAGAAAATGCATGGGGGGAAAGAGGACAGGTCATCTTTCAAGCACACAGGAACACCAACACAAGTGGAGTGTGTTTGTTTTCTACTACTCGTAGAAATGTCAAAATGTAATTTATATCTAAGATATAAACGAGGCATTCTATCTCATCAAAATGGCCTTTTAGTTGAAGACAATTCCACCAGCACCCACCCCCAAACTACTGCAAAAAAATTAATCCTGTCCTGGCCAAAATCTGGACACCTATGGGCATTATTCCCTGGGATAAGAGCATATTTTAGACCTTGCTGTAGGAGACAGAATTCCCAACCTCTGTCTGTCTCTCTCACTGACTTTCCACATGACTTTAGCAGTTTTTGTCTCAGTTAAAGGACCCATAACATGCACAGTGGTGTTTAGCACATACAAGGCAGAATTTGAATTTGGTAAGTGCTGTTCAACTAAAGACAATATTAAAACAGAAATATGGGGTGGATTATAAGACAGAAGAATGCTGGAAACAAGCAGAAGAAAAGGATTTCTGTGCTGTACTCAAACATGAGCTCTCCCACTGGAGTTTCTCTATCAGCAGCATTGAATTTCCTCAGGGGAAAGACCTAGGGGGAACTAAAAGAAAAATCTCATCTCAAATGCTTCCAGCAACAGGCTCCCTACTTTGTGCTACCACTGTGAATCTGGCAGGGCCCTGCAGCTGGCAGAAATCATTCCTGCCTGGTGCAGAACTGCATCTACGTGAAACAAGTTGGTGATCTCAGACCAATTATGTAAAAACACATTTCAGCATCACCACTGGAAATAATTAGCAGTTGTATGAACCACAGGGACACCAGCTTCTGCTGTGCTTTTTCTGTGGACAATATAATTAGCTTTGGCTCACACACTGAACACTTAGAAACCTGTAATAGGCTGAGAAGAGGCTTGTAACCCCACTCTCTAAGAGCTCCCTTTAAATAAGCAGATAGGGCCATTTAAAACATTCCCTATACTTTATTGCCTTCCCCCCCTCAATTTTGGGCTACAGATCAAGCTTAATTACCATCATTCCGCTTTCCTTCAAGTCCTCAAGGAAAGTAAAAATGAAAGTTAACACTACTGAATTCCATAGTCTTAAAACATTTTCCCTCCATCACAGGGAGTGCACAGCATCAGCTGCAAACCACATTAGAGGGAAACTTTACACCACACACCTGAAAACATCACTGCCTCAAACTCTGAGTAAAGCAAAAAGCATCTGAAACCAGTGTTTACACTGGTGGGAAATCCTGCAAAAAATCAACTGTGCACCTAAACACAACATTTCAAAGCTCACACCCAAGAGGCTGCAGGCTCTGGTGCCAGGTGTGCCTGTACCTCAGCTGCTGCAGCACAGGAGAGCAGCAAGCAGGGCTACCAAAACATGAGGAGAGCAACAAACCAGGACAGCAAATCCCTCTCTTGTGTCCCTTTACCAATACCTGTCACATCTTCAACTGCATTTCCTCACACCCAGAAAAACAGCAAAGCCCATACCACAGCTGCAGACTGTCACTGTAGCACCAAAATATTCCTCTTAACTACCACCTCTGCTGGACCTGAACAAGTTTCAAAGTTCTTCTGCCTTTTTGAGACCATAGCTGCATTTTCAATAGAGCACAGCCACCGTCCTCCAATTTTGCAAAACACGAAGCTCCCTGAGAACA
The DNA here is from genome assembly GCF_036417665.1 of Passer domesticus. Lineage (NCBI taxonomy): Eukaryota > Metazoa > Chordata > Aves > Passeriformes > Passeridae > Passer > Passer domesticus. The sequence continues at coordinate 78,789,123 of NC_087478.1, read as the reverse complement.
GTCTGATTTTGCTGTATTTTCTAGCCATCCGATCAAGGAAACCTGAGAAATCCAGTAAGAAAAATGCACTCCAGCACTCAAAGAAAGTTAGATACTTCTTTGGCCCTCCCTGGCACATTTTCCCTGCAGTCCGTTCTGGATTTACACAGGTGCTCCTCAAAGCAGAACTTGGCCTCTTTCTCTCAGGTGGCCTGACACATTTACTGCAGTGTGCAGATATGCCCATATATTTTATACGTATGTAAAGCACATTTCCCAGACTAAAACCCTCTCCCAGAGAGTTTCCCTAGGTCTCTGTCTGATTCTGGCTTCATTTACTCCCTTGCAAATGAAAAGCATTTCCATTGAAGCCAGTGAGGTAACACTTGTCTTAAACGTGTGTGAGATCATGTCAGAGCCATGGTCCATAATAAAAGCAGCTGCTGGTAACTCTTCTGCAAGTTTCCATTCATTAGGGTTTTGGGGTTTTTTTGCTTGAATTCACATGAGCAATATCCATGGGCCAAGAAACACATTTTAGAATGATAGCTATTTCCCCTTGCTAAAATCTAGAAAGTGCAGCAAACTACCCCAATCCTCACTGAAAAAAAAAAAAAAGAAAAAGAAAAAAGTTTATTGTATTTTGTTAATAAACAGAGGTGTTTATGGACAAAACACTTGTGAATGTGCTTTTGGGAATTGTCCTACACTGCCTACAGGATGACCTGTGTATGGCTTTCCCAGCTTTTTGGTTTTGGGGGGGGAGATTGTGGGTGTTGGTTGTGGGGGTTTTTTATACCTATAGCTTCTGGTATTTGATTCTAAATTGGGAAACACTGAGTGTACCTATTTAAATTCAGCCTCAGAGATCTGTAAGCATGGAAGCAGGAGCAATGAAACCAGCTCTGTGCCTGCTAATGCCAACAGCCTTTCCATCAGTGACTTTCCATTGCCTTGAAGGGTCACAGGAGAGACAGAAATAACATGCTCAGATTATAATGTTTTTTCCAGTTCATCACACCAGTCTCCAGGCTTTCAGAAGTGTATAGCTGTATTTTGTCATGTAAGTCAGATTCATAGCCTGTCACCACTTCAATCTGTTCATTTATAACAAAACATATTTCCTGCGCATACAGTAAATTCCTTTCATTTTTCACTGAGATGAACTGATCTTTATCAGCTACTCTGACACAGAAGGCAAACACACCATTACTCCCTCTCCACTTGTTAATAATATGTTTGCTATATATTGACTCCAAGAAAGGAGCTCACATCTATTTACAGGTGATAGTGAACAGAGGGGAGGGAAAAAGGCAAAACAAAACCTGCCTATTTTTGAAAAGCAATTAGGTCACTTCGGCAGATGGCACAAAAATGACAAAGTAGTTTTTGGTTTGACAGGTGAAGCAATAAACATCTTTACTGACCATGGGGACAGTGCAGAGCAGCAGAGTTAATCACCAGGAGCTGCTGCAAAGCTTCTCTAGAGGCAGCCAGAATGAGACTGCACAAACACTGAGCTGGGACACAAATCAGTTAGGGGAGAGAAAAACCAAAGGAAAAATTACTCCTAAACATGCTTTGTTTACATTTCCCTCTTTTAAGAGGTAAAAGGAAAACAAAGCAGTCTCCGCTCTCCTTTTGGAATCATGGTGATGGTCAAAGTAGAAGAAATGAAAAGCATTTTTGACCACACAATAATACTTATTGCATTCAGTGTGATTATTGCTCAAGGACCTTTTCCAAAGGCTCCAGATGCCATTTAAAAAGCTGATACAATGCAGAGTTTCTCCCAATCCAAATCCTGAATGAAAAAATATGAATGAGATTAGATAAGTAGTTATTTCAGTCTCCAAATTGGCTACCCCTGATCCTTCTACGAGCTGGAAAACAGAATTATTCATGTGCTACTATTGCCCTACCCAACAGTCACAACTTGACCGTGCTTCTTTTGGCCACATTAGAGCTGCTCAGTGGGCAGGTCTTGGCATGTCTTTGTGATAATGGTCAAATGCCACCTCCTCAGAAGCACTGCTGGCCAGAGATGAAAAGTATTTGCTGGTTTCAAATCCAGGCAACCTGTCCTGTGGCTGACTGTAACACCCATGTCAAACGTGGCCTCACAACATGAGAGTGGTGTGGAATGAATAGGTGTAGTCTGGGAAATCCAATTGATCCATCATCCCTCCTGGCCACAAAGATGTGGGTTCTCAGCAAAATTATGTAGGAGATATCAGAGAATCTCCAAACTTACCAATATGACACAAACAATGTGTTTCAAAGATAGTCAACACAAAACAAACCATGCAAACTCCAGAAAATCTCCATCAAGCAAAGCACATCTTGCCTTAAAGTACATTATTCCACTTAAACTGCCTTTCTCCATGTGAAATAAAATCCAGCCACACCAACTACTTTATCCCCGTGATTTTGATGGCAGAGAGCAGCAGCCCCCAAACAAAATAAGCTGAAAAGCAAGAATGTAAACACAACTGTGCTCCAGTGACATTGCATCTCAGTGTTGTCTGTGTAGGGTTTCACTGCCTAAAAACTGATGTGGTGGAAAGGAAACCCCCTGAGAGCTGTGTGGAGCACTGGGGCCCCTTCTGCAGCTCCCACCCAAAACACATTGCTCCCTTCCTCCCCCAAAAACTCATCCTTATTTATACACACACATGTATTTGCCTCACTCCTGTGGTCCCATTCCTGACCCCAGAACACTGGCATTTAATCATTGCTTTTCTTAAAGTTAATGCTCTCTACCTAGTGACAAGGAGATTTTGTCCACTAATCCCAGTTTTTAGCCATATAAATGCACGCTAGGTGCACTGGAGACCAAGGAACTACGTTTATATATGTGTGCACTGGTAAAGGAAATGTTCTTTTCTTGTTTGGGTTATATGGGGGGAGGAGAGGAAATAGGCTGGTGTGTCTGGTTTTAGAAGGAGGGTTAAGTGGCAAACAAAACTGACTGAAGTTTACAGGGATCTAAATAAAGGAACAAGAAAAAAGCTGCTCACAAAGGTTCTAATAACACACAGCAGAGAAAGCAGACTACATACAAAAGTTCCTGCTTTTCCTCTTTATTGTCAATATGCTCCTTGATTGCATACTGTGTCCAGTGAATAAGCCATTTACTATTGTGGCTGGAGTGAATGAAGCTCAGACCTTTCCCATATATGGCAGGGCCTTTTAATCACCAGGGAGTGAGGAGCAATGGAATTTTCCTGGCTTTCTGGGTTTGCAGTGCCCTCTCTTGTGCAAAATATCATTTCCCAGTGAGTGCTTGTTACTGGGATTTTGACCCAATTTCCTGCTGTCATTGTCCTTCAGGGGATGTGTAGAAAATCAAACAAAAAGGGCCAGCTTCTTGATAGCGAGCAGCTCACAGGGAATTCTGAATTCCTCTGACTCAAGGAAATCAAACAGACTAGATCCAATGTAGATTTTTAAAACGCCCTCAGTATCATTTACATCACGAAATGTATGCCAGTACAGCCACTGAAATGAAGTTCAGATTCAGGCCAGCTAATGCCCAGGTCCTCTCTCATTTTCACCAATGCAGCAGAAAAAAAAATTAGTGGTGCTTTCCCTACAGCAGTAGGGAAATTCTCAGCTGGCCTGCTTTTGTCAGTATAATATACATTAGCCACAGAAATGCTTGGCTCTGGATCATCTGGATTGCCTAAATGCTCTTGTTCATATTTACAGCAATTAAAACGCTGCACTTCAGTCTTTATAATCCAAGCTCCGTTTGAAGTGGCAAAGCAACAGCTGTGGCTTATCAGACATCTGAATGAAACTCCTCATTTTCACGGGAGGGGTGTGGCTCTGCACATGGGGATACGCTGTTCCCAAAGCCAAACAAAGCAGCAAAACCTCTCTCCCCTCTGCAGAGCCAGGGCTGCAGCCCTCCAAAGTGATGCTGGCTAGAGGCATCCTGCAGCACCTTAAGCTGTGCAGGTAAATGAGAGCTGGCCAAACATTCTCCAAACCACTCCTATTTTCCACACATTTTAGCCAAGCTCCTGGAATTTTTTTTCCAAACCTACGAGTTTTAACTAGGCCAGAGCAAAGCCAAATTCTCCCCAGCTCAATGACTGTTGAAATCACTGAGAGAAATGAGGTTATCATGAGGTCATTAGGAAGGTACACATAAAATCCTTTGCCTCCTCCCTCTGCAGCTGAACCTACTCAGACTGAGAAGAAATTGCTTTCAGTACAGCAGCTGATATTAGAAAGGAATGGTCTGGGCTATCACACTAGCACTGCTAGGTCCTCTGAAATCGAGAGGAATTATACAAGGTCATGCCTTTGTGCTTCTGGGATGAAAGATTTTACCAGGGTGAATGCTCTGGCTCAAGGGGGGGAAAAAGAAATCAACACCATTAGAGAGCTCACTGTCAGAGAAAAGAATGAAGTGGGGAAAGGGTAGTAACATGCCCTGTGGCAGTGAGAAAGGCAAGAGAGAACATCAAAGCCTTGCAAATAAGAAACAAACAATGGCCTGATCACAGACTGCTTCATTTGGGCAGAGCTGCCTTTGAAGATGACTGGAATCCAATGGGCACCAGCCTGCAGGATCTAACCTTGGCTTCTGAAGGAGCCCAGGAGCTGCTGCTGGGTGAGGCTTTGTCCAGCCCTGCTCCTCCCTAGGCAGAGCCAGTTCCTCTGGACAAGGACACAAAACGAGCTGCCAGCACATCTCAGTTTGCACAGCTGTCACAGGTTCAGGCCCCTTAGCCATTTCACATCATGAACACCATTCCTCACACCAAGTTATTTAACTTTTAGAAGGGACACAGTGATTTCCACACCTCTTAGGTCCCACAGTTTTGGGGGAAGGTTGGGGAGGTCACACATACATGTATGTGCAGTGACACTGTCTTCCTGCATTTAGCAATACCTTTCCTCTTCATATCTGTTGGCCTACAAAGTTACCCCTCTGAATAGATCCCACAGCAGAGCATTTACAGCAAAACTTTATCTCCACAAATCTATTTATAACCCTTCTATGAGCTAAATTCCAAAGATTTTTTTTTCTTTGCCATTTAAGGACATAAACCAGAAAATGTGCAAACGGGTGGGTTCCACTTTGCTTCACACCCTCCACAGCAAGTCTCAAGGGAAAATGCTCTTTATTTGTGTTCTGTACACAAGAGGGTGTGGAAACATGTCATGTTTCCATTGCCTGAAATCTTTCCCTAATATTTTCCCCACTGCAGCTCAGCCTGGCCCCAGGGGTTACAATTTCAACTGCTCTCATCAACATGAGACTGAACAAGCAGATAAGGTCCAGCATCTTGCTGAGTAGATTTTTTTCTTCCAAGCTTATGACACCATGGTGGATCTGGAAGCAAAAGCTGCCTTTGTGCATTTTTGGAGCACACATGACAGCTTCACAGGAAGACTGGTCCAGATGCAGCACAAACAATTCAATCCTCAAGCACACAGGAAATGCCCTCTAGCACAGACCAGCACAGCATCACCACTGAGCCTGGTCTGCCTTCACCTCATTCCCTGGGCTTCAGTGGTTTTATACCCATAATCTAGAAATCTAGCACATATCTGTCTGAACACACCAAGAAAATAGTCTAAGATGATCTAGGAAATCAGTAAAAAATAAGGTTTTAGGCACTGTCTAAACTTGTCATTTTGGTATTACAAATTCTTTATAAACACTAATGAACTAAGCACCAGCAGAGCCATGGGCTAAATACAGAAAGGTGTCCTTATCCTTGGAGATACAGAAACAGACACACAGCCATTAAGTGACTCACCAGGTATTTATGACCACAGGAAAAAATTCAAAGGAGAAATTACTCCAGTGGCTTAAGAGGTTGCTGCTTTTTTCCCTTTCTTTCACCTGCTTCCTCAGCTATTTGGTCCTGCCCTCACTGCAAGCCAGCAGGACAGTCCCACAATTCTTCTATCTCCAACTCTGCTGTAGACAAGATTTTCTGCTCAGGACGTGCCCCTATGCTTCATGGACAGGGGGCAGGAAGAAGGGAAGAGGCATCAGTTTGTGGTGGAGGTTCCAAAGGAAAAATGCATGGAAAGGAGCAACTTCCCTAAAGCAGGATGTAAGCCACACAGCTAACATACCAGCTAAGTAACAGAGTTACAGTCCCTAACCTTTTTGGTTGATCCAATCTGTTTCAAGAAATAGAGGAGCAAGCTCCCCCGGGGGTGGGAGGGATCCCAAATTACAGAGTGCTGGACGTCCTCCCTGCTGGGCTAATTGAATGCACAAAAGCATCAGGAAAGAAAAAAAAAAAAAGTTATATAGTTCAACAGTCCTGTGACCTCGGTGTTTCATCCAGAGAGGTCAGATCTAATACGACCTTTGGATGCCTCTGAGTCAAATTTCAGCCTTAGCCAAATCCTAGACAAGCAGCAGCTACACCTTCCAAGCAGGAGCAGCTCCCCAGGAGGAGGTGCCTACACATGGGGTAGGTGCCTTCCTTCCAGTAGAGTGCCCCCAAATCCATTCTCACCCATTTGACCACTCAGCAGCTCTGCACAAAGTCAGCACATCATCCCCTGCACACACACCTTTCCCAAAGCAGCAACTTTCTCACTAGAAGCTGCCAGGGGGTAGTTACTAAGAGGAGACAGTTTTTAAAGAATGAAAGCTTGCTTTGAATGCAGGCTCCCACTCTCTGCACTCACAAGTCTGTGGCCTCAGGCTTTGTGCACCTGGAGCCCAGTCCTGCAAACTCCCTACAAAGCTCCTCTCAAAGGCAACGAAATGCTCCCAGGACTGCACTTCCCCTTCTGCCCTGTTACCTTTTTTGGTGCTTTCTCCCACAGCCAGGAGAGTCCAGATGAGCCCTGCAGATGGACAGTTATGCTCTCTTGGCCCTCTCTTTCTTAGGCATATATGGTTTCCTGTCCCTCTGTGTTCATACACTGGGATCAAATGTTCCAAGCTTCACCCTTGGCAGATAGGGGTTAAGAACTCCACTGATCTTTAACACAAAGTAAAACTCAGGCAGCCCACAAGAATAGGTCTCATGTAAGCAGCTACTGAGAAATCAGAGCATTTTTCACAGCCCCAGAACATTCAAGATCTATTTGTCCTGCAGGAAGGAAGTCCTGCAGGCTCTCACTTTTCTGCAGTGAAAAGATCACCCCCACAGGCAGGGCTGCTCCAGCTGTGCAAAAGGAAGTGTGAAACAAGGAGGATTTCCAGTCAGGCTCCTGGTAGAGCCTCCCTGGCATCTTCATAGCACAGAAGCCATGTCCTAGCAGGCAGCCATGAGAAAAGCCTTGCCCTACACCTTTGTGGTCTCCCCACCTGGAATAAGCAGCACTGCTCCCTAATCCTGGATGGCACTGAGCAGATGCTCTGTGCCACATGCAGCCCCATGAATGAGGCCAACAAAAAACCTTCCCATCTAAATGCACTCAAATTTTCCCTCTAATGCCAGCCAGAGGAACTTACACCCTTCCCCATTTTCCTTTCAAATCTTCCAGTGTCATTGTTGCATTGTGCATATCAGTGATGGACAAGAAATAAAAGCACAAGGGAAGTGACCTCTTTCTCTGCTCCATGTCAGAATAATGCTGTGAGAAGAGGAAGAAGCCGTTGTAGAAAATCCCTCACTCTCCTAAAAAGTGCTTACATCACTCACTGTCAAAGTGTATTCAGAGTACACAGGACTCCCCTTGCATCAGACCCTGAATCCATTAATGATGGTATTGATTTCACCGGGACTAATCCTGCGAATGAAGGCTGTGGAACTGATCCTCTTGTCATTGCAAATGGCAACAAAGAGGAGTTTTCAGGAAAAACAAATTATTTCAATTGAGTCTCTTGTTCACAGACATGTCATCTGGTATTTCTTCCCTCCCATCATGACTTAGTCTACATTAACATATACAGGTTTTATTAAGACTGCCTATCAAAGCAGTTTCTCCAGAAAAGGCAGACCTACCATTTGTTCAAATATATTGATAAAAGTTCTACCCTGCTTTATCTTGTTATCAATTACCTTTACCTCATGGCCAATTTAATAAGGCAAATAGACTAAAAGCTTGGCTGCATTTGTAACTTATGTTAAAAGAGTCTGTTCTGTTGATTTTGGTGTGTGGAGTTTTAGGGTCCCATCCTGTCTAAATGGCAGGAGGGAAAGATGAGACTTGTTGCAAATGAGGACTTACTGCTGCATTTAATGTGACAGGAAAAGAATGGAGGCAGAGTCTGAGGGTTCTCCAATGGCAAATCATACAAACACAATCATTCACAACATGGTATCTAAAATAGACAAATTATAATAAATACATTGTTCTTACAAAAAATCCCACTCTGCCTCCTTATTTTCTTTGAGCTGCTGCCAAGGAGGGAATGTGTTATTTTCCCAAATTTTTCTCCTGTCTGCCTTTTAGCAGGGGAAGCCTTCTCAGGCAGAGTTGTACAAAAACTGCACACTCCGAAAAGAAATTCTCCTCTGAAAACAAGTACTCCATTAAAAAAAAAAAAAAAAAGTCATTTTAAAACAGTTATGTTTTCATTCTTCCAAACAACACTTGACATATGAGACCAATCTGTTCTACCCCTGCAGGTCTGGCCAGAGATTAGCAGCTTGGTCAGTGTCTGCAGCTACCAAGCATTCATCTGCAGCTAACTTCCTCCCTCCCTTCATTTTCCCAGCCCTTTCCCTGAGAAATTCCCTGCTAGGCAGAATATCATGCTATCAGCAGCCAGCCTTGCACAATGCTTTCCAACTGTCCCAACATGTCAAAGGAGCTGGGAAGGGGAGCCTGCTAGCCAGCTCTCCCCAGCAGCACTCTGACAAACACGGAGCCAGGCTTCCAAGGGCTCCGGTCCCACCCAAGCGCATTCTTTAATCCCCCCCTTTTAACAGGAAAGGCAACTTCACAAGAAACACTCTGGCAAGGCGCTGCCGCGCATGTTGGAGGCTGAAAACAAAAACCGATGCCATCTATTGTCAACAATACTTGTGTGAAAGGCTGCCATGGGGGACATCTGCCTCGGCGAGTATCAGATCGCTTACACTAAGCAGAGCTCCGCTGTGTCTGTATCAGTTACACCCCGAGACTGCCCTTGCAGTCGGGCTGAATGCAAGCCCGCATATTAAGTTGCAAAATTAAAAGCAATGCAGCAGACCTTAACGCACTAAAAGCTTTCTCGTTGTAATACCTCCATAAAAAAAAAAAAATTAAAAGGGGGGGGAATAAAGAAAAGGAGGGTTACTAGAATAGGTTATTGGTCCACTAATGAGCCCACCAAAGGATGAAAAATGGAGGGGTGGGATCAGCACAGGTCCAGCGGGGTGAGCAAACACGCATCCCCCCTCCACCCGAGATCTCCCCCGGCTCACCAGGCACATCTGGAAAGGGGGGGCACGGAGAGAGGGGAGCAGAGCAGGAACAGCCCGGGACAGCTCGCTCGGACCCGCGGGCTGCTCCATCCCGGGAGAACACGTCCCGCAAGCCCTTCCTTACCTCCGGCTGCACAGTTCCCAGCTCGTAGGAAGGAAATGAATAACTGGCTGCTCGGGCAGGAGCGCAGCGAGAGAGGCGCACCAGCAGCCTCGCACACACACACACACACACACACAGCCCTATTCAATAAAAGTGCAGCTTTTCCTTGGCCCCTCCCAAAAGTCAACGCTAAGTGGATACATATCCCTTATGTTTACAATTGGCAGGCGGCGGAATGCATTGTCCTCGATTTATTCCGATGGGCAGCCAATGGCTGCGCGCAAGCCAAGGTGGGCTCAGCCTGCCTGCAGGGATGCCTGTCATTCCCCAGGCATGCTCAGGAAGCCACTCATCAGAAAACCAAGACCTAAAAAGCTCCGAAAATTCGTGCGAGCTGCCAAAACTGTCTTGCTACATGCCCTTTTTTGGTTATCCTTAGCAGGGCCTCTGAAAGTAAATCCTCTGTCAGGAACAATCATAAGAAATGTTAATCTTGGAGAAAGAGGCTGTCTTGTTGGACACAAACGGGGCTTAAAAAAAGGAAATGCGCTGAATGGAAAGGGATACAGTAAACATGTTTACTTTTTGCACAGGTTTTTTTTTTAAATCAAATAATTTCACCACAGCTAAACTACATTGTAATTTTTTTTAACGAGGACCACATGTAAAAGGCAGCAGAAACACTCTGCTGTGCAAGCTTGATTCTAGAGAGAGACACCAGTGGGAAAGGCACATGAAAGATGAGTTGGCAGGCTTCACAGCCTGATTCCATTTCAAAAGCACAATAGAAGTTACAGATAGAATAGCCATGTTCTGAAAAATAACTTTTAAAGAGATTTGAAACTTCCACGATGATCCTTGGCAAGCTGGACTGTTTGGGTGCACAGGTTTAGTTTATAGTCCCACAACTATTCATTTAGAATTAAGCCTGGCTCATTTACTATGAGAAGAGCCCTACATCTCCTTAATATGACCAATACTTGCACGGTCTTTGAATATTATCAATAAAGTAAACTTAGATTAATTTTTATCTTTGTTTTGCTTTAGTGATTGCACGCTGCTGATAACTTTGCAAATTACACAGGCATCTTAAAAATGGACAGAGAGATAAAGACTGGTCAGGGAAACATACAAAGTACATAAACAAAGTGTGAAAATAGAGAAGAAAATGCCCAGAAAACAGCAGAGTACAGAGATCCCAACATGCACATGTACCAGCCACTGAGGAAGGCTGCAGAGCAGCTGACTGCTCTAAGGGAATGAGACTCCAGGCCAGGAGATGTTCTGCAGATTTGTATTTGACAGTAACATACACAAAACCAGTTAGAGGGAAACTATGTGTAAGATGACTTTGCAGCTGAATGGGCTAAACTATTTTAATGCCTTTCTGGGTCCTTCTTTCTGGCCTCTGGGCCCCACAGATTTAGTCACATGTGTAATGGAAGAAGGATCCAGTCCACAGACAGTAAACCAATCCTTGTAGCATAAAAAAAAAAAAAAATCAGAGAGCCAAATCTATGTAGATTTACAGCAAGAAATCATGGTTATTCTAGTGTCATTTTAAATTTGACTGCTTTATTATATGAAGCAAAAAGTGTGCTTGTTTTTTGAAGGCACTTTTTTTCCTTCATTTTAACAACCCTTTGGAAAATTCTTCTAATGCCACACAGCTCCCATGATGTGGCTACAACAGTCATAAATATTAAAAGTAATACCTACAGCATGTATATAACTTTGTTTGTGGGGTTTACTAGACAAGAGAGAACAAAATCCTTGTTCTCAGTCATTCCATTAACTACAGAAATTATTAGCCTATATATCCGTGACCAAACAAAAAGAGGTAATGACATTATTCAGGAAGGAATTGCACATCTCTACTGGATCTTAGCATCCCCTAGATTTTTAGGGTGGAAAACACTGAAGAATCCAGGCTAAGAAAAAAGCAGGGTTAAGGGATGTGGGCTATCAAAAGAGAAAACTGAAGGTTAGGACCCTCAGGTTCTCATTCCAGCACAGCCATCAACCCCTACAATCTCAGTGTCCACTGCAACAGGGAGCCAGAAGGGATGCACTACATAAAGCTGAAAGCAACTGGAGGTTTTTGTGGTATTTTAGCTTTTTTAGACTGTTTTTGTGGTATTTTAGCTTTTTTTTTTCTTATCATGACTTTGATACTCCCTTGCTAAAGCATCCCAAACTCTGTGTTCCAAGTCACCTTTCCAACAAAATTTCACCCAAAAAAGCCCAATTTTGCTTTGGGAAAATTACATCATGAAAAGTAAAGTTTGCATCCTTCTTGCTCAGTTGAATTTCACTGAGAGGAACTTTTGAATTCCTTTACTTGAAGCTTTCAAGCTAATAAAATGTCACAGATCCCAGAGTTTTCCTGGAGGCATTGCTGGAAACCTGAGCTTTGAAGAATGCAGAGTTAAAATCTGGTGGGTGCCCCTCTGCATCCTATGACAGGAGCCTGCTGTAAATACAGTGACAACCTGCCCAAATCGACAGTTGTAACAATTTAGAGAACTCCCATGGTAGCCCTTGCCCTCACCACCAGGACTGCCAGTCTAACTACAGCCTCCCCTTTGCTTCAACAGTGAGACCCTTTGTGCCACAGCCCAGACCTAAAAATATTTCTGGGGCTGGAATAACCCAAATCCTGGTTTATGCTTGCACATGTAAAACATAGGGGAAGAAGAGTATATGCAAAAATTAAACCCCTAAATCAAGTGCAATTTTGATATCAATACCTCATCACAGTCAGGAAGGGCCCTGCAAGTGCTCATTGCTAAGCTCCAAAGTTTGATAACACAGGGCAAGGGTGGGACTGCTTGTGATAAGAGTCAAAGCACTTCTACATTTTGGGTTGTTAGTGCATTCTTGGAGCCCTGAACCTGCAGTCTGTCCCTCAGAAGAATCATGTTAGAAGTACCTGGAAATCTCTGTCAGGACTGGGGCTCTCACAGGTTTATCAAATTTTCCTGCAAAATTTACAGTTTGAAGCTGAGGTAAATCTGTGGTCTAGAAATCCAGGGTATATCATCCCCCTGGGGGGCAGCTCTGGTTGCTGTGTGCAGACACTCTAAGCCATTTGCATTTGGCACCACAGAGCCCTCGAGGCTCAGCAGACAGTGGTGGCCAGAGGGTCCACTTGGGTCATTGCTGGCCCAGCCTCAGAGTGCCTTCTTCCCAAAGCAGCTGTGATCCTGCCTGGAAAAATCTCAGGGGTATTTATGGAGGGACGATATTTTGCTTTTCAAAATGAAGTCATTGCTACTATTGAGTTCCCCAAAATTTTCTCTTTTTATTTGACTTGGTGCAGGTGATCACTACTGAGCAGTGTCCCACCACTGTCACTGCAATGTCTTCAGCTGCCATTCCAGAATCACATGCTGAACCATTCCAGAAACATCCTAAATCACTCCAGAAAAACATCCTGAGGCACCCACACCTGCACATTCCCACAATACAGCAAGATGCACATAGAGCATCAAATACACCACAGGGAAGGTCATTCTTCCCATCTGTACCAAACTGGTTCTTGCCTCTCACCCCCAAATTGTAAATTTTTGTTGTCTTCACAGTTCCCAGTAGGTCAAACTGTCCTCATGCTCACAGCAAAAACACAGAAATCTTTGAAACCTGACAGGTTTGGGCTCCCTTCACACCTCTGCAGTGCAACATTTCACTGTGAAACTCTGCCATCCTTTGTCTCTGAGCACAACAGGGATGGAAAGGAGTCCTGACATTCCCAATGACAAAATACATCCCTGGAGGGTCAACATGGCTGGGGCAGAGCTTGGTCCTACCCTGTAAACTCTCTGGGGAGCTAAAGGAGGTCCTGAGAGGAAAGATAGGATTCCCTTTCCTAGCAACATGAAACAATTCTCTTGCTCCTCACTACCTGCTGGAGTATTCAGCCCCTGAAAAACCAGGCACAACTGCACCATCCTCCACTTTGAGCCCTTCCAGAATAGAAGTGCTAAGTGGTACCTCACCATCAAAGATGAGGGGGGATTTTTTGAGATGACAGAAAGCTAACCAGACCTTGCAGGAGGCCTTGCTGCCTGTGCCAGGGTAGGTGGTACCTGTGTCACTTGCTCGGATGGAAGGAAGGAGGGCTAAACCTCTCCTGGCCCCTGGGGGACACAGGCAGCTCAGGAGCTGGGTTGGGTGAGGAGCACACCCAGAGCAAAGCCAGGAGATGGTTCACATCTTACATTTGGGCACTCCACCCTTGGCTTTTCCCTCCTTTGAGGAGCAGCAGGCAGGAAACGTGCCCTGCACCCCAGGCCTGCTCACACCTCCTCTCTCCCTCCCTCCAGGCCTGGTTTGGCTCTGCAAGCTTTCTCAAACCTCCCAACAGCATAAAGAGAGCCCAGTGTGGGCTTCCCCCTCCCCAGCAGACGTTTCCAAATGATGCTATGGCTGCGCCATTTCCACAGCTCATCTGAAACCAGCCTCATCTCACACATCATCCCCGGGTGCTGGAGCTCACAGCTCTGACACCAAGGTGAGGAAGCTGAGATTTGTGAGCCAGCCACCCAGCTGGCAGCCCTGGCTGGGGGATTGCTGCTGAGGGCACGGGGGAGAAGCCCACACACCACGAGCAGGTTTGATCATCCCTGCAATTACCTCCTGGGCACAGACAAGCTTCTTCTGTGTTAGGCAGGCAGAGGTAACTTTTCAGGAAAGTTTTACGCATGCTGCTTCAGGCAATATCTTTTGGCCTGAAACGGCACAACCCATAGGACTTCAAAGCCACCAGCACGCTCAAAGAGGGTGTAAAAACTACCACAAAAGAGAGCAGAGAAATATGAGCATCTCTTCAAACGTGGGGCTGTGTGCAGTACAGTGTCAGTCAGCTAAAAGTAAAAAAAACTCAGTGTTTTCAGACACAGGAACAAGGACTGGAATGTAAGGGTGCACTTCCTAACCCAAATTCCAGCCTCAGTCTGCCTAGGACTCATTCATACCCAGTGGAAGAGCCAGAGCCCTGCAAGGAGTTATTTCCATCATGGATTTTCAGCACATACCCAGGACACAAAGCCTCTCACTCCAAGTGCCCAAACCCCCCATGAATGGCAAGGGCTGTGCTCTGTCTCTACCTGAGAAGCACCACAATTCCTCAGAGTGCTCACAAGAGTCAGTGAATAAACACAGGGTGCTGTTGAAGGTGCAGGAATCAAAAAGCAGGTCATGAAAACCAAGCCAGGAATAGATGGTACCAGTTTTCAGCTTTCCTAAAGGTATTAGGAAAGAAAAACCCCCAGGCTACAGAGAAGAGACTTGCCTAGCACCCTGAGAGTAGGATTTAGTCAAGTATTTCCATGAGCAGCACTTCCACACCTTGGATTAAAGTAATTAAAAATCTGGTATATAATTATGCCTCTTTGCCATTCATTTTGGTGTGGTATATCTACCCATTTCTGTTAAGTGAAGTATTTTATTTCTCTGAGTTTAGACAACTAAATGTGTGCAAAGCACATTTATACACTAAAAAAAGATCAAAACCAAAAAGACATCCAAAAAACCTGCTGGGAAAATATACTTTTCCCACAACAAGAAAGAATTAATCATGGTCACAGTGACTTTACCTTACTAAAAGCAAAACAAACAACATAGTGGCCCATATTCCAAAGAAAACAGAATACCTGCACTTTTCCACTACAAAACTAAGCCTAGCTATTAGTACACAGTGCCCCCCAAAGAACAGAGACTTCACAGCACCTTCCCTCACTAGCAGAAAAGTATAAAAAGGGCTCTTCTGCATTGCATCCAAAAGTGTGGATTTTACACACTTTTTCTGCAGGTGAACACAGCTAAGGGCACTCTGCTCTCAGGAATCCCTTTTTCAAAGAGCATGCCTACTTCTCACACAGAGTACAAACTATAGACAGCATGTATAATTCTTCAAACACTTCCATTTTTCACTGGCAGTCATGAAAAAATGGCACACAGTGCAAGCAGCAGTGCTCAAAAATTTACACACTCTGTGTGCCTTATTTTGAGAAAAATCAGTGCCTTTGCCCCAAACAATTGCACAGCACACACTCCTCCTTGTAAATTTGGCTTTAATTCGAGCATTGTTTTCCAGGCAGAAAAGATGGTGCCATCATCTGCTTTTGCAACCAGCTTACAAATTACACAGCTGCTGGTACAGGCATTTTGAGGGTAAGCCACATCCCTTGGCCTCGGTTCTCCCCTCACTCAGAGCAGGCTACACCGAGTATCAGCCTAATCAAATCAATATTCTCTGACATCTCCTATTGTTACAGCAATGTGAGAACCAGCCCCCTTTGTGCTCTGATGCTAATGAACTATTCAGCTCCAGCAGCTTGGCTCAGGCAGTGAGCAGAGGTTAGGGCAGGGTCATTAACTTGGACTCAAATGAAAAGCACAGCTTTCGTGGGCAAAGCCCATTTAAGTCCCACACATGCCCATGTTTGCAAACAATCCTTGTGATCTTCATTTAGGTCTCCTGTGCAGCTCTGCCTGCTCTAGGAGAATTCAACACTTGCAACTGCTTCTCAGTGGCCACATCCCTAAGGATGGCAAGCCATGATGAGAGAAAGGCAACTCAAGCAACTGAATTTACTCAACAAAATGAAGCAGAGGTAGCTGCTGGCAGGAATATCTGATTCTGCCAGTATTTGCTTCAAACAGTGAATTTATTACTGTCCACACTTTACCACTGCCTAACAGGAACAGCATGAATACAGCCACCACTTTACAGCCAGCTCATGCTTTATTTTATTGTCATCTATTTCCTTGCATCTTCCCCAGACTCAAGAAGCTCTGACCAGTCTAGGTCACACCACACACCTCTAGAGAACCCAAATTCTTTCTGTACAGTGCTGCATTTCCATGTCTTACAGGTAAAATGCAGAATAGGAAGCAAAGGGGACTGCTCCCTTTTTAAAGGCTGAAAACAAGGGACTGAGGAGCTCCATGCACATCCAGCTGAGATCCACACTGTTCAGACATTCAGCTCATCCTGGGTATCAGTATGATCCATCTCAGCAGAGACAGGACCAGGAAGAGCAAGACAGTGCAGAGGGGAAGAGGTGAGAGCAGCCAATCTCTGCTCTCACACACAGAGCTGTGTTCACCCAGCTCAGAGCAAACTGCAGCTTTGTGCCACTCTGAGCACTCACCTCTGAGTGCTACCTGCCCCAGTAAAGAACATTTTCACAACAGGCTCTGCAGTGCCCTGCATCTCACCCTCTCAGCTCGTGGGATGCAAGGGCAGAGCCACACCTGTGGCTGTGCCAAAGTCACACGGGGGATTTGTGGGGAGGGCTACGTGTCACAGCACATCCCTCCCTCAATCTGCCAGCCACGCAGTCCCCTCTGCACAGGACAAGCCTTTGCCACTTCCTTGGAAGGGGAAAACTTCTGTCTCTGCCAAAGACAACAAATTTATAGGGAAGAAGAGTAGGCACAGCAGACAGAACCTCGACAGCAGCCCCGGGATTTTGCTAAGCCCAAACCTCTGTCTGCCCTTGGGTTTGCCCAATGGAGGGGAGAGGAACTGCAATATCTGCCTCAACTCATTAAAAGCAGAGCAGGAAGCAAATGAAGAAATATTAGCAATATGGCTTCTATAATGCCACAGAGCAAATCTGGGAGCTGGGTATGGCAGTGCACCAAGTCCTCACCATCCATCCAGCATCATTTCCTGCCGAGGCATCTTGTTCCAGAGCTGAGGGGCCCCACTGAAGCTACAATTATCCCTATTGCAACATCACCAAGCCATGTCAGCTGGGATTCAACCTCCCATGAGGTGGTCCCTCTGCTTGTATCACAGCAGCAGGATGTGGAAGGCACTTGCACTGGTGGGATCTCCATGTGCCAAATCCTTTGTGCACAGGCAGGACTGCGTGCCAGCAGCCCTAGGAAAGTATGAACCCCCAAGGGGGTTTCTCTAAAGATGCAGCATTTGGTGTAATGGTGAACACAGTGGAATGTCTTTCCTTGTCCCCTCTCACAAGGAAATAGTGGGGATTTGCCAAATATTCAGTTCATCTTCAAATCTAGACACACCCAGCTTTCAGTGAAGTGCTCTGGGTTATGTCCCTCACTGGGAATTTACTGAAAGAGCTTTATTTAAATAAAAGAAATTAAGTATTAATTTAAAAATAACCAGGACAGAAGCCTTCATGCTGTAGTTTTACATTACATTTCATTCTGTGCTACCCACTGACATCCCAGACCATCTCCATCATTAGCATTGATGAAGTAGCAGGGCAGAATTTCTCAGGGGGCAGCTGGGGGTGGGAACTGCGGACAGCTCTGCTATTTCTCTATATAAACCACATCCCTGGTATAGCATGTGATGAGGTAACAGAAGTACAAGAGAAAAGGAGTAACAGCTCATCTGTTTCTCACAGGTCCAGCCTACAGCTCCTCTGCACTTCCAAATTACTTTGCTTCCAAGAGATTTAATCCCCGTGCTTTGCTGTGCAGGAGGTGTTAACTATGTTAAACCATAGTTTATGGCAAATTTGAGGTTTATGTAGAACAGAGCTTTTGCACTTTATATCAAACCTATTTTGGCCTGCCCTTTGGTCAGACAGTGAAGTTGAAGGTATTAGAATTAAATTCTCTACACAGAGATCACACTTACTCCAAGAAATAATTTATGATCTTCTGGCTCTCCCATGATCAGTGCTCATCAAATTCTCATTAAATACCTGATCTTTTGAATGGTTCCAATCTCTATTTGTCCCTTCCTTTACCAAAATGACACAAGTTCCCTTTCTGTGCCAAGCTCTTCAGCCCTGGAGTTTAGTGTAACCTTCAGTGCACTGATATTTGCAGACAGAGTGCAAATATCCTTTTTCCTGTTCTTTGACACAGATGAATGTCACAAATCCAAACTTTCTCTTGTCCCTCCAAGAATATTTCACAGCAATTGAGCTCCAAGTGGGAGCTGTATGAAGCACACTCACATCAATGCTGGGGAAATAATTCCATCCCCTTGGCATTCAGTCCTTTGAATTCATATTTGAAATGCTTTTTTAAGCCATTTTCATGACCTTGCTCCAATTCTGTTTCTAGAGGAATGGAAAGGCAGCACAAGTGCTCCCAGCTGGCTGTCTGGAATTCTGCTTTTGCAGGACAAGGCATCTCCTCAGATGCCACTTCCTCAGAGAAGCCATTCCTCACCAGGAAAGGCTGCAGTGCTCCTGAATCTTTTTGCACTGGTAACAATGAACACAACTGCTTCTAAATACCTCAAATAATATCTCTAAGGAATCACTGCTTAGCTGTTTTAGCAGTATCAGAGGGAACCTAGCAATGCAAACAGTTCAGTTTTCCATGGGTGTTCATTAGCTTTGTGTTCCTGATTCATGAGTTACCACAAAAAAATTAACACGAGTATGTCTGTGACACATATTCAGAGAATCCCTCATAAAACAGACCTCAGAGGTGGCTTGATAACAGTCTTGGCATACAAAGCTCAAAAAAAGCAGCAGTCCTTTCCCCATTAAACATCAAAAATACATCTTTGAGAGCATTTGGTTGAGGATTCATTACATTTTTCCTATAAAGAAAATAAATTCTTCTTCCATGAAACTCTCCAGATTATCACATGCTACCCTGTATTGAGGTAGCCCCACTACCACACTCCAGCACTCAGCGTCACAAGTCATCAGGAGCAATTCCCAGTGCTGCAAGTTTAGATACTGATGATATAAACCAGTCACCAGTGGCTCATGGTTAACATCTTTATTATTTTCAGCCACAGAGACAGCATCCATAAATAAAAAATAATCAGTGAACTTTTTTAAAAGCACAAATATGGAAAGAATTATGCCTGCCTTGACAAAAGTCTTTTCACCACTGCTAAATGCTTTTGGGTAGAGGGAAGGGATGTCCTTGCCAGCATCTACCACATATGATGTTATAACCATCAGGATAAACATACACATGCCTTGAGTCAGAGCTGCTTCTGAGGGTCAGAACGTGTGTTGAATTCCTAGCTAACAGCTATTGTTTGGATTCATTAGAAGCAATATCACAAATTTGACTTTTTCTAGAATTTAGCAGATTACACCACAAAGCAAAGAAGGGGGGGAAAAGTAATATTTGATAGATTTTCTAAGAAGTGTCCCTAGCTTTTAAAGAGGCTTTAAATCGATAATGGTCTCCGAAACACACTCCTGCCCTTTTTCTTTTTCCTAGGTTGGAAGAGACCTCAAAGATCGAGTCCAACCCAGCCCCAACACCTCAACTCAACCCTGGCACCCAGTGCCACATCCAGGCTTTGTTAAACACACCAGGGATGGTGACTGCACCACCTCCCTGGGCAGCCATTCCAGAACTTTATCACCCTTTCTGTGAAAAACTTTTTCCTGATACCCAACCTGTATTTCCCTTGGTGCAGCTTGAGGCTGTGTGCTCTGGTTCTGTCAGTGCTGCCTGGAGAAAGAGCCCAGCCCCAGCTGAGCACAGGCACCTTTCAGGAGCTGTAGAGAGCAATAAGGTCACCCCTGAGTCTCCTTTTCTCCAGGCTGAGCACTCCCAGCTCCCCGGGGTTTAGTTACCAGCTTTCAGTATTCAAAACAAGTCAACTACTCCATATTTGATTTTTAAAAATGCCACTGGGGTTCTTGAATTTGGCTTCTGAGCTGTTAAATACAACTGAATGCTCCCTCAAAATCACCGAGTTCTCACACACAGATGAATGCAAATCAAATATCAGAGAAACAGCTTAAAGTCCCTGTCTGGCCCTCCTGGCAACACCTCCCATTTCTGACTGGATCATGGATAAACTCCCCATCCTCCAGGGAGATACCAGCCCCATTAGTGACAGCCACACCATAAAAGCAGTGAGCTGCTGACTGCAGGAGCAGGCAGTGGGACAGCTCCAGGGGCTGCAATGTACAGCTCCATATTTCAAACCATTGTCATCCCGCGCCCAGCGCGTGTCAGGAGCTCGTAAAACCACACAGAGGGGATTTGCTGGTTCCCCTCAGCCCACAGGAGCAGGGATTACTCCTCAGTTTGCACTGTGCTCAGCAGAGGAATCCCACCAGCCCCCGGCATCTGCCTGGAGCCACCAGGAGCTGTTGGAAATCCAAGGGAAGTCCCCCTCTTCCTCCCACAGCTCCATCCCCACCTGTGCCAGAGGCACACTGAGCACTAAACAGAATTTGCACAATGCTATGAACAGGCAAAGTTCTATTCAAGCCCTGCACTGGGGTGGTCAGATGCCTGTCTTGTGGGGGATTCCAAGATTTTGGAACTCACCTAGAGCTCATTAATTAAAAGGACAAAAAAATTCCAGTTAAGCTCGATGCATACTTCCATTTGACAATGTCAAGTGACACCCTTTCTAATTCTCCACTGAATTTTATTATGAAGTATTTATTAAAAAATACTTCATTATAAAGTATTCCCAGAAATAGAAATGAATGCTCCAATAATGTGCAACAACTGCTCTCAGAACCCCTTCAATAACATCTAACAAAAAACCCCCAAAAAAACCTCTTCTGAAATACCATCCAGTGATATTCAGCAAATCTATAAAAAAATACTAACAGAACAAATTTCAGCTCCTGAAATTATATTATTCATTCATTGTTTTCTATTATGATTTCTTGGCAGCCATTAAGGATGTGCAAAGAAGCACAGAGAAATATCCAGAAAATATTTAGCTTAAGCTTTTTGACACAGTGACCAATTTCCTTACTGCTTTTTCATCTTATCTTCCAGATTAGTTGTCATTGATTAGGAAACTCCTACAGTACAAGTTCTGTGTTATGAACTTCAACTTCATATGCTCAAAGGGATTAGTAAAAGGAATTTTGATTCATTTTCTCTAAGGGGAAGGGTATTTTCTATAAACCCTGTCCAAATTTAATCAGGAACAAAAATATATTGGTGGTTACATACTGCAAAAGTATGGGAAATTGGACCACTTATTGTTTCAGGCCCAGGCCACCCAAGATTTGGGAGGATTTGGCTTTCAGAAAGTATCACATGAGAGACTGGTTTGACAAACAAAACAAAAACAGCCCAGATGCTTGTGCTTCCCTCAGCTGCAAGGCAATGCCATCAGAGAAGCCTTGACTCACACAGAAGCATTTCCATTTTGAAAAAAAATCAATTTTTTTGAAGTTCTTTTACCAAAAACCATGTTTTCCTTCCATTTCCTGTAAGCAAACTTATGGTAATGTTATGGAAATCCTCAAAACCCAGCCCCAAACAAACCCAGCCTTTCAAGATCTCTCTCCAGACATTGCCTGTTTTTCTCTGAGATATAAATATCAGTTGAAGGAGTGCACAAACACAAGTAGTAAATAGTTTGCTCCACTAATCCAAGAATTAAATAGTTCAGTCATCAAGCCATCTTAAAATTTTCCTGTATCATTTGTTTTACTGTCCTGGTGTGTTGAAGTCTCTGTTATTATAGGGATGCTCATTTTAGCTATATTTTATGGGCTCCCATGGATCACACCTGTTCAAAGCTGGGTATCTTTTCCCACCACACTCAGATCACAAGCTCAAATCCAAACAGAATCTTCAGGGTTCCCACCAACAAGGACAACGCCTAATATTTTCTTAGCTTATTTGGCAATTAAGCATGCTAAATATGTATATATAACAGAATCAGGAGAACATGTATAGAAAAAGACATTTACAAAACCTTAACACCTACTAAATCTGCAGAAGAAATCTCCTAGACTGTTGATATTTCATGCCCTCCTGTCCATTACTCTGCTGCCACGGTGTGAGCAGCACAGGCACAGGAATTCATCCCAGCCCCAGGATTTGGGGAAAGGTGCACAGCAGGTGCAGATGACCCAGTCCTTAATACTTCAGAGAGCAACGGCAGCTGTCAAATCTTCTGCCCTCCTGTCTCTGCCCCAAAGGATCTGCTAGCCTGCAGCCCTCCACTCAGTATTTGCAAAATTCAGGCTAAGAAGAAGAGATTAGGAGAAAAGGCCTTAGAGCTGTCAAAGTTTTAAGGAAAAAAAATAAAAGAGGTGGACACACTCCCTGGAGGAGCCTGTCAAGTGGCAGCAGGAAAATGAATCCAGGCTTTCAAGGCAGTATTTGGCTTTTTCTGTAGTTGTGCATCTGTCACAGGCTGTGTCCGTGAGTGCAGTGTACACGAGGTTTGAAAGGGCCTTTGCAAAATATCCATGTTCCTTGGTTTCATCATACAGCCCCAGCAGGACACAACAGCAGCCCAGAGAGTAAAAGAGGTCTGGAAATAGCACAAAGAAGAGAGATGAGTCTGTACAAAATAGGAGGAAACTCCACATCAGAGCCATAGTTCCCCAAAAAGGAACAGGAGACACACCCTGAACCCCAGAAATTTGCTGAAAGGCTGCACATGACCCAAGAAATCTGAACATCACCCAGAAATGAATAGTTTAAAAATCAGCAGGCTACTGAAGCTCAAGGTGGCAGCTGCATGTGTAAGACTGCAGGGCCATTACTGAAACTAATTTGGTATATAGGGTGGTGGTGGCAGCATCTCTGATGGACACAAGACAGCGTTTACAGCCATAGCCTTAAGGCTTCACACACAACAAGAATAAATCAGTCAAGTCAGGCAATTTCCAAACCCTTCCTTTTTTTATAGCCAAGCTTTACTCGATAAAGTGTAGGAAAAAATCCCAGTACGTTATTCCTGCTGTCATCAGTGCTCAGGCACTGAATCTCCTTTTCCAGAGAGCCCTGCAGCCCAAAGCAGGCTGAGGATATTCTGTGTACAGCACTGTCACCACAGACAGCACTGTGCCTCACATCGATGCAGTCCTCAATGAGGTGTCAAGCACTCCAGACCTCTCACCTCACCAAAGCCAACTTGCTCAAAAACCAAGCCCAGCCAGTGAATATTTCCTAGAGAGAAACAGCAGATGCCACAAGGCAGCAGGCTTTGCTCAGATGAGTACAGATATAACACTGGGGAGTGGGGGGCATTCCCCCATAAAGGCTTTTGTGCTGCCCAGACACACAAACAAGTTCATCTTCAGCAAGAGGCATTGAAAGGAAGGGGTGAAGGCATGATTGAACCATAAATTTCAGTGGGAATGGCCACAAAAGGGCAATTTTCAGATGAATTACCACTTCATTCATTGAAGTTTGCATTTCTATTTCCGTTTAATATCCTTGGGTTCCCTCTGTTCTACAGCACAAGTAAACCACTAACCCTGACCTGAAGCCTCATCCAGCCCCTGCCCTGATTAGCCAGGAGAAATCTGGGACCTGCAGGAAGGCAGCAAAGACTTGGATCAGCCTCTCCCACATCCCTGCACCTTAGCAACGCTGCTTGCCTGCCCCAAACAGCACTTTTTGCCAAAATGGAAACATTCCAAGATTTTGGTGCAAAATTGTTGTGTTCTGCTAGATCCCAGCACATAAGCAGAGGGAGGCACCAGGGTCAGAGCTATTGTGGATTTAGACTGTCTACTGTAACAGAAGGTTTCTTTTTTTTTTAACAATGACTGTTTTCTTGCTCCACAGACACCTATACTGTGCATTAGGCACACATTGTGAGCTGTTTATGCTGGTCACATCCTCTGTGTAAAACTTTTATGACTTTTTTAGCTTTTTATTACGTATTAGGCTATTGTAGTGCTCAAGTGTGGCTGGCCCACCTTGGGCAGCATAAATCAAGTGGGGCAGTAGTGAGTGATGAAGGATTTTTAAACTGAGGAAGTGAACTCTGCCTATTGTTTGAAGACATTCCCTCTTCTGAATATGCAGAATATTCCAAAGAAAATGGAAAGCTGGATTTTTATCTTCCCCCACCCCTGTGCACGGAGTCTTCTGAGACTATTTCCAGACTATTTCCAGACAAATAACTCCCTCCTTACAAAACACTCACACAAACATCACCATTGCTGAGAACACCAATTCAAGTTCTCTATGTACAGTATCCTCCTCCTATTAAATCAACACCAAATCCAGGTCCTGAAGGTGATTCGTTTTAAAACTCACCTTGATGAGCAGCTGTGATTTATTTATAGGGCTTTTCAGGTGCCCTTCAATCAAGACAGCAACACTAACTTCATTTAGTTCTCCCATCCACCATCCTCATCCTCACTCTTCTGGCTCCTCCTCTGTCACACCCAGAGCTGTTTTTCTTCAGTGCATGGAGGGAGCTGGAGGGACACAGAGCTAGGATTTCACATGAGCTGAACCCAGAGGCAAGTGCAAGCCTTTCCTTGACTAAAGGGCTACAGATTTTAGTGGGCAGCAGTTTCTGCACAGGGTTTTTTGTGCAGCTTGCACTGTGAGGTGGTTGGCCAGAAAAACCATTCTCACCCCCCAACTCATTTATTAGATAAGAAACTGGGAAGACTTCTTGAAACAGATTGCCAGTGATATACCAGTTTATTGTCGTAATTTTAAATTGGTTCATTTTTTACCTAGAAGTTGCACCAAAAAAAAAAAAATCAAGAAGAAAGCTGACAGCTAGACTTGGAGACATTCTGCAGATTTTATACTGCCTTCCTTCTCATGTCCAACGAGTTGTTGGGATCTTAATCTCTTTGGCTTCCATACTGATGTCCCAATTATGGGTAGGATTTCACCATGGAAATAATTGCTTTCAAGGTTTAAGTCCTTTGCCCCTCACAAAATAACAAGCCTTCTTTATTTCCTAATTAGAAGAGTAATGGAACCTTTATGAGTTTTCAAACTAGGTCTAAAAATTCCCAGAAGGAGCTGGGCTGGAAAAATGGCCACTGTGGCATTTTGTAGAGAAGTTATGTCATCATCTGGTGTGGGGAGGGGGAAGAAAAAGAAGTGAGAAGCAGAGCAGCTGAGAGCCTGTTCAGATTCTCTGGGAATAAAACATCCCCTCCACTCTACCCCAGGACTTCTTTTCCCTCAACCTAGCTCCTGCACCACCCTCTCCATGAGGATTGTCCAGTGGTGAAGGGAAGTGCTGGGGGAGAGGCAGGAGGGATCAGGGCATCCCTGAGCCCAGGGCTGGTCAGTTTGTCAGCACTCAGCCAGGACCTGAAGGGGTTGAAGCTGCAGAGTACTATGCCAGAAAAAATAGGCTACCAAGTCTCTCACTCTCCATCTCTCTGGAGGTAAAAAAAAAAGGTGACACCATCCTTTGAGAGTAATTCCTGATCAAGCAAAGTCAGGGAATCAGAGATAACTTTACATACTAGTTCAGAGAAAAAAAAATTATTTTTAAAGATCTGAGTATGAATGATTCCCCCAGCATTAAATTTGAAATACCCTACTAGAAAGCATGTAGAGTTATAATTTTTAAAAAAAGTTCTAACACAGCCATAAACTAGCTTGTAAATTCTACTTGAAGTTTGAAATTTAATGCAAAAATAACCGTGGTGGCAGATGCTGCTTATACAACTTAGGTGGAGAGGCAGAAGGAAAACAAGCCACCCATGGCTTTGCAGCTTCACATACCAGTGGCAGCTTCTCCTCTAGCTCATCTTGCATAACATTTTCCATTACAGGACACCCCCTTTGCAGCAGTTTATAACTTTGCTCAGTATTAAGTGTTTGAATAGAAGTTTCCATGCTCTGTGTTTGTGCCATGTTACCTGATGACAGTCTGGGGGGAGGCTGTGAAGGGTTGGGGTTTTTTTCTGGGTGTTTACAGAAGTTAAAAGCAAAATTTTGGACCACACGGAAAATGTTCTTATAGCTGTTTCACAGAGAACTCCCAGGCTTTGGAGCACAGAAGCCTCAGATTTGATAGAAAGCCTCTGCATCAACCCAACGCTGCCTGCTGGCTTCCTGAAGGATTTACGTTCCCCACACAGGAGTCCTTCAGTATCAAACCCTATATCCATGAGCAACCACCCAAACTTCAGCAGCCATCACTTCAGCAGGGACTTCTCTGCCCTCCCTACCCCTTCCAAGACAAAAATATCTGGTCCAAATGAAAATTAGGCAGTATGGAAGAGAACACAGGAAAAAAAAAAAACCACAAGCTTTATTTTTTGGGCCATTAATCAGGAATCTTAAACTATGAGTTGGTCCAATCCATTGAGCCTGAACCTGCAATAAGATCTGCAGATCACAGTGAAGTGGAACCTTTGGCTGTGTTTGCCAAACAGAGGCTTGTGCTCTTGCTTTTCTTGCCCACCCTTCACAACTGTTCCAGCTGCAAGTGCAGGGCTGCAAATCCATGCACTGCATTCTTCAACAAGCATTTACGGTGGCTGGGGAGAGATAGCAGCAACCTGTGGTTCCAGCTTCTTAAGCCAATTTACAGCCCACATGTTAAACATCTCAAGGGCAAGGCTGGCTGCTCAGTGATAAAAACCTGAAAACACTTCAGAACTGTCAGTGTTACAACAAAGTTAACACATGTAAGAACAATTAAATTCACTAAAGGCCCTGAAGTGCAGTTTTGATCTTTCTTGGGTGACCAAGCAGATCAATGTTTAATTCTCCCAACCAGCCTGGTTTTGATAGACTCAACCTTCTTGCCAGACTCAGCTCTGCTATAACACAGGAGTAGGGCTGGGAGGAAGATGCAGCACTCATAAAATACTTACTCTGTGTTTCACTATCTCCAAATCATATCTGTTTAAACAGGGGGAAATGTTTCTGTAGCTTGCAGCTCACCTGCACAGATCCTTTGGGCTCAGTTAGCCAGATATTACAATTATCTACCTGAGGAAGCCAGGCCTCTGTGTCCAGCCATGCTGAGCAAACACCATCTCAAGGCATCCCTCATTCTGTGAAAAGGTTTAAGGTCAGCTCAAGCTGAAAAGATGCACTGGGGAGGTTTACAGCACAGTTGGCACTTCATACCAGCCCATTTCGAGGCTCCATTTGCCTCCCACACCACAAAAATATCACTGCTTTCACCACTGCTCACATAAGCTGCATGTCTAGCTGGAAAAAGAGCAATAGAAATAGCCTGGCTAAGGGCTGATGTAGACACAGACATCTTTCCCTTTGGTTCTGCTGCCTGTTTAATGTTTAAACCATGCAACCCTAATTCTGCGTTATGCTGCTTTTTACAATGCATTTTTGATTGGGAGAATAAGCAATGAGCCTGTTCCTTGTTTGGCAGCAGTACAAAGTCACTCTGAACACACACCAGATTCTGTAATCTAGCCTCAGGTATGAAGTTAGCTACTGGATGGACACAAAGCATGTGCCAGACTGGGACAGATCTTTTAAAAAGAAAAAAAACAAACAAATGTGCCTTTTTCTGCCTCCACATGCACCTGTGCACTGCCCCCAGCTCAGCATGTGTGTAAATCAGAGGGCAGCCTCCAGTCCATGTGGTCTGCACCAGAACTGTGCCTCCATTCATCCCTCCTCCCAAAGCCTGGAGCTCTGTGCTGGACTGACATGCTAAACTAATTTTCTGGAATCTGCTTCTGCAGCCAGGCCTGCAAAGAGAGCCTGGGCTGCAGTCAGAGGATGCTGGTGCTGAGCTGATGAGTTGAGACTGACTAAATATTAGGTGTTGTGCTCACAAATAATTACTGCCCAAGCAAAAGAGCTGTCTAAATTAGAGGAGGTAATTTCTTGGACATAATGACCTGTACAAGAGCAGCTCTATAGTTTTTTTTCTACATTTCCCCTACCTATAAAACCAAATCTATAGCAAAAAATAAAATCCCACACTTATTAGGAAAAAAAACACAGTATTTTTAACTTTTGGACTTATTTGTGGATATCCTGTTCCCCATCTCCTTTACTCTGGGCAGGTTCTTCATAGACTTCAGCACCAGTAAAAAAGTTAAAAATCCATTTTGATCCCAAACCACAGTTCTCACCATGTGGTGCCAGACAGAATGGTTCTTGATGATTTGGGGCTCTTGTGAGGTTTAAATGACCTCTGACATTTTCAAGAGAAAACAGAGAGGATATCTGCTAGTCTGTCCTGGGCAACACTCTCTGAACACTCATTCCTTTGTGGCTCCTCTCCATGGAAATCCTGACCCTCACTCAATCACTGCACACAGAACCAGCATCATTTCCAAACTACAGAGGTGGGCTCAGCACCTTTTTTGTCAGTTACTTAGTGATTAAAACTGATTATTATATAATTATTATTATGAGTAGTAATCGTTTATTAGTGATTAAAAGCACTAGAACAGGTAAAGTCTGTAGCAGAGGATCTTTAGGCACAAGAGGATGCAAAGTTTCTGCCAAAGGAAGAGACATTTTAGTTGGGCTGCAAGTTTCAAGCATGCTTAGTCTTTTCCACCTCTGTCACCCAGCCTGCCTGCACTCAAAATTCAGGCTGCAGCCCCCTGAGCTTTTGTCTGATACTGTGATATCTGCAGATTGGTGGTAAAATATAAGGGTGCCATGCATCCTTACTGCCTGTTTCTAGAATATATCAAAAATGATAGATTTACCCTTAATTTCATAACACCAAAAAAGTGCCAAAATACTTTCCACATATAGACTTTACTCTGCTTCTATTCAGCTTTGGGGAAAACACTGGTATCCCAGGCCCAACATCCTGATTTCCCCAATCATTTGGAAGTACATGGAAGGGAAGAATCAGCACTAGAAGATTGTACTGAATGTTTCCTTCCCAGGGTTTTGTCATCTCGAGGTTCAGATTGAAAGGCAGAGGAGGGAGCCCAGGCTGAGGTTAATGAGTGTGGGTGTCCCATGGAAAGTGGCAGATCCCTGGTGCTGCTGGCACTTGTACATGCCACGCTTCCCCTGGATACAAGGCCTTTCCTAATTGTTCAACATGAGTTAGACCTTGTTTTGCTTTAGTCAAAGTTCTTCCCCAAAATGGCAAAAATAACCAATACAAAATATTTTTGGGATTGTTTTTCCTCATGAGCATTGGGTAGGCCTTTCTCTGTAGGGCTTGATGCATGCATAGCTTGTTCAGCAGAATTGTACATGTGGTCTTACTTGAAAAGGACAGTGATCCTGGAGTTAGTATGCTAATATTCTCACTTTAAATTGTAATTTCTTTTGTTGTGCAGAAACTGTCTTCATGCCAAGAACTGTCTTCATGCCAAGAACTCTGGAACTTTTGGTAAGTCTTAACCTGGGTACTGCCTCTGTATTTCTATTTCTTCATTTCATACATCCCCACACTTTCCTTTACTAAAGACAAAAGTAAAAATTCCAAAACATTTTGTGAATTCTTA
Source organism: Passer domesticus (assembly GCF_036417665.1). Taxonomy (NCBI): domain Eukaryota; kingdom Metazoa; phylum Chordata; class Aves; order Passeriformes; family Passeridae; genus Passer; species Passer domesticus. The sequence goes on along the minus strand of NC_087478.1, from coordinate 78,759,598 downwards.
GACAAGAGAATCTATTCCTCACAGATTCATTTAGGAGGAATTCATTTTTAAGGAACTGGAGAACATCAAAGCCCTTAAGCTTCCAGAAATTTTTAACTCATCTTCTGAAACACAAAATATGTGTGCCAGACAGTTTTGCCAAATGTTTACATTTTGGTGCATAGCTGAACTGCTGATCAGTAGTTCAAATGCTCTTTGTTCCTAATTTCCCACTGTTATTGACACTGCCCAAACCCAGCAACACCCTGTGGCCAGCAGCGCTTCCATGTCATAGGGAGCAGAGAGACCCAAGAGCTCAGCACTCACAGCTCCAGAGTACACCACCAGTGACTCCTCCCTGCATTGCATCTTTATTATGTGCAAGGCTTCATGCAGAGCAGTATAAACCTCTCATATTCCAGGAAAGCACCTTTCCCAGGATAATGAAGTGCCTCATTACTGGTAAAGTGGCTGAAATAGGTCTGTGAACCCTCTGGTCTTTCACTCCCTTCTTACGGGAACAGCTGACACCAGATTTTCCTGCCCTGTGAAATCCCAGATGTGTCATTTGCCCCACCTCTCTCCCAAGATTTCAGTCCTAGATTTTAGCTTAAGATAGACACCTCCTGTTGATTATTAATCCTAATTTGTGATAACTCCCTCTGCAGGGGAATGCTGGAGCAGGAAAGTCAATCCAGGTATTTCTTTGGGCTCCAAAAGTTCAGCAAGAGCAACATCAGAGCAAGAAATGGACCCATGCTACTGAGGGAGGTGAAACATCAGCTGACAAATTTTCACTTTTTGTTACAGTATTCTGGAAGGTGCCATGAAAGAGGACAACAGTGATTATTTTGAGAACAGGCACAGCTTCCAGTGTTCCATGACATTGATGCAAAGTGGGATTCAGCAGGCGTAAACCAAGAGGGGAGGAGGCAACAGGGTAAGAACACAAATCAGCAATTCTAGAAGAAAGATAAAATACAAAGGGTAAAATATTTGTTAGGACTAATAGAAAGCTACTGCCCTTACTGTAAATGATCACTTAAACTCAGAAAAGGGAAGAGAAATTCTTACGATAAGTTAGTTTTGCAGGGAGAAGATTAGCTTAACTGGGACAGAAGAGGTCAAGCCAGCAAGTATGAGACTCATTAATCCTTCTCATTTCCAGAAAACATAGAAATAGTCCATAATAATATGTCAACAAATTATTTGCATGTAAATCAGCAAAGCCACAGTGACTACAGAGGAGCTCCTTCCACTTATCCCAACAGGCCATCAGGGCAACAGGCAGGACCATCTCCCTTGCAGGGCTCCTGAGAAGATTTGCATTTGCTTTGAGAGCAGACACTACCACCTACTCAGGAAAGGGCTTTCTAGGAGTGAGGGGGTAGTGTCAGAGGAAAAGAAGCTGCTGACAGCTGACACATCTACAAAATGTTTTCTTGAGGCTAGCTGGAGCTTTTCCCACTGCCTACTTGCAGCAGAGTCAGCTGGAAGAGATCTGATCTTACTCTGATTGCATGTGAGAAAAACCTGAAACTGCACAAAGGAGGCTTTTTCCATGGAAATGAGACACAGACCAAATCTGTACAACCTTCCCTTCCTACCACTTATTCTTTTAGTTGCAGGTTGCCAGGTAGGGACTAGATATACTGATATATACACCTTAAGGGTATCTTAGTGTATTTGACCACAAAAATCAGGGAAAAACTTAGAGTCTTTACAAAAAAGGTCCTGCTCTTACTGGAGAAAGTAGATTTAATTTTTTTCCTCATTGATCTTGGCAGAAGCAGACTAAAAATCCAGAATCTTTCTCTTCAGGGAGCTTTGGAACAAAGTGGGATCACAACAGTGTTCATATCCCTCCCTTCAATCCCAAATGCCCAGCAACTCACTGAACTCACCAAGTCAGATCTGATCACACTTCTGCTGCTCTCCTGCTCAATTGAAAGTCAAAGAAGAGAACTAAAGCAACACTTAAAGAAAACACTCCCAACATGAGTTTACTGGAAGGAAAACCACATTTGGATCTCATCTGGAAGGTAAAACAGATAAAGCAAGACTCTGTAAGACAGTAACAATCACGAAAGAGCTTTTACAGCAGGATAGAGAAATGGCCCTTCACAACTGAAAAGTGTTGAACTGCCAGCAAACTAATTATTTTGGGATGTGGCTGAGCCTTTGGACTTCACAGAACTCCTCTGAAGTAGCAGGATCTTTCACCTACACAAAGCTCATGTCGGGCTCTAAAGCAAATCTTCAGAACTCAAACAATTCCCTAATTGAAGTCATTAAGAGGCAAAAAGGAGCACCAAGGAACTCTGCAAGTACTGGGAACTCCCCCTCCCTTAGGGCTGGCATGTTTTTAGCACTTTCTGCCATACAGCCTTTAATTAGCTCACTACAAGTCTTGTTTAAGGTTTTTATGCGACATTTAGAAATAGGTACAGCCACCAGCCACTGCTGAAGAAGGATGATGGCAGGGAAATGTTTTTGAACTGGTATCAAACAGAACTACCAAAGAAATTAGACACCAGGCATGATACTGTTAACACTTGATCCCAGAGAAGTTACCAAGTAGAGAAAAAAGGTGAAAAATACATCCAAACACACAAATGTAGGAAGGTCAATATCTAGCAATAACATCTTTGAAAAAAATCTTATTTCACAATGAGGAATTCCCAGAGGAAGCATTCTTGAAGAGTTTTCTAACCTCTCTGGAAAGGTTTCCTAAACTTTCTAGAAAGTAAAGATCCCACATTCATTTTGCAGTTAAAAAGCTTCAGATCCTGAAAGAGCTTAAAAATTACTCCTCAAGTCTTGCATAGACCTGGAAAGAAGCTGCTACTTTCCTGACTTGTGTAGCACAACAATGAGCTTATTAATCTCTTTTTCTACAAATGGTAACAGACTTTTATCAGTGCTCTACTCAGCAGAGGTTACAACAGCATTGGTAAGGCAAGAGACATCATGCAATTAAGACTAAAAAAAAAGCTGTAGACCTATCCATGACAGACCCAGCAGGAAAAAAAAAAAAAACAAGGAAATTTCTACCCTCATAACAAAAACACACTAGCCTAATGGACAGGATCACAAGCTGTCAAATAAATGGCTTAAATTATTTATTGGCATTGCAATAAAGCAAATCCACTTAGAGGCATATGAGTAAAAAGGAAACCCACAGCTTTCCAGACATATTTTCCAGACAGTATGTCAAGTTCCCATAATTTCATTCTACACACTCCTGCAGCTCCTCTTCTACTTTCACATTCAAGGATGTAGCTCCCTGAAATACTGTGGTGACTAGAAATGCCAGTTTCACAATCCTTATTGGGAAGAAAAAGCAGAAAAAGCATTTAGGGAGACTCAAGATACACATGCATATATTATCAGATCATCTTGTCTCTGCAAAGAATGAAAAACCAAAATCATAAAACTCCTTGAAATCAAGTAACCCAGCTTGTCCAAAGAGGAGCACCAGGATTCAAACTGTGCTGAGAAATCTATAGCTAGCATGCAAAGTTATTTGACTTTTTTGTTATTGTTGTTTTTTACCATTTAGAAAGAAAAGCAAGCTTCACTCCTTTGCAATCTCCTGATTTTATTTTTCCCAGACTTCATAAAAGCTCCCTGACATAGCACAGAATGCTGGAGACCTAAGTGAAAGAACACAAAGCTGAATTTCTGCACTTGATTCTCCTTAAAAATAATGGCCACAGGGGTGGGAGGCCAGCAGGCTCAGGGGATTAGCAAGGAATATGAAATATTTCCACTCTCAGTCAATGGTACAAAACCAGTCCAAGCCAGCACATGCTTGGAAAACCATTTGATGACCTATGTGAAATGAGCTGGTGGTCTCAGTAAAACTCCTGCTAGGCACATGTCTGCAGTACAGTTGATTTTTCTCGTTTGAGTCCTCTGAAAATAATCCAAAAGGAAATAATCACTGACATGTAAGGTACATAAAGGGTTTTTGGGGTGGCAAGGAATGAAACCAGCTGTTCAAATCTGAGCAGTGCAGGAGCCTGAATTGATGGCATTTTTGCAATGGAGAAGTTACCTGTTGAGCTGGAAGTACACAAAGACATCTAAACACATCTTGTATTATACATTAGCTCTCACTGTAGGGAGATTCAAGGTTTTTGACAGAAACAGAAGAATTGGAGCAGTCACTAATGAAATAGATGTAACTCAGAGCAAAAGAAGGGAATTGTTTAGCAAGACAGCACCAAACAATGGGTTCCAACAAGCACAGGGAGGAGGAAAATGCAGGAACAATTTTAGCTAGGTAGAACATAAGCCAGAATTGAAGCTCTCTCTCCATCAAGTCATTCCACCACTATACCAGTTATAAGCTCAGTGTTACAATTCAACCCACAGACTTTCTCCTACAGCACAGGGTCTGATTTGGTCTGAACCCCAGCAGCACATCTTGTTCTGTGCTGGAAATCAGTGCAGCACCTGCTGGCCAGGAGTGCTTGCAGTCACTGTGGGGGCTCACACCCATGCAGCTGCAGACAGTGAACTCCTGAGGGGTTTCTGAAGATCTGAGAGCTTTGGCATCATCTCGCAGGTCAGCAGATGAGCACAGGGAAATCTGCTGTGATCAGGGCCTATCACTTCAGCCATGAACACACTCCTACTCTGCTGTTCCCATGCAGAAAGAACAGGGTCAGGCAGTAGGTTTGTGTGTGGGGGGCATCCCACAGAACAGAAATGAAGCCAATTTCAGGTTACCAAGACAGTTTTTCATACAACAGTAAGAAACTCTTGCTCCACTGAAGTTCAAGCTCCTTGAGTTCATCAGACTCAAGACTTAGAGTCACCCACCCAGCTGGAATGGCTGAACACCAGGGACATCTGGCTCTTAGGTCTGAGCTTTATAACCAATATTATTATTTTTACAGAAATCTTTGTAATTCTAACATACTTGTCTTTAGTGCTTGCAGCACTGCTCACACTAGATTTGGCTGATATTATCAATGAGCCTTGTTTTTGCCCTATAACAAAACAAAAAACAACTCCTCATACCTTCTGGACAGAAACCCTGCTGCCCCCTCAAAAGGGGTTTGTCCCTCATGTATCAGCACAGGCAGCATGTGGAAGGGGAGATAATCTTCCACTACATCTGTGATCCTCATTTTGTATTTCAATACATCAAAACCCCAAAGCTCAGGGTAAGTGACAGCTGCTGCCATTTAGTCACAGACTTAAATAGAGCATTTTCAACAGGGATAAACAAAGTTTGTGCAGATTACACTGATGAGGACCTCCTATCCCTTGCTCTTGGAGAACCACCTATCCCTGCAACTTTTCCACTTCCTTGATCACAGAAAGTATCTCCACAACAGCCTCTGCAGGACCAGCACAAGTTCCTGTCCCTCAAGCCATTAACCAAAAACAAATTCCTTCTCTCACATCAGTTCTCCTTTTGTTCTTTTTGCTCAGTGGAATTTCACTTTTAATAGTTAATTTCTAGCAACTATGGCTCTGAAGAGGCATACACTTCTTCCTCCTCAGACTTTGTGCATTACCAGAAAGCTCTCCAGGGTCAGATTGCTTCTCTTCCTCTGAACTTCCATTTGTTCTTTACTTAGAAAGCTCTTTCTAGCCTCAGGCTCCTTTGCAAGTTTCAACATTTTCAGGACTGGCAAAAACCTTACAAAACACACACCAGAAGACAAACTCCTTGTGCATATGAGTTATAAGAGTCAAAGCTTTCAGCTTGCTTTTGGTTTTCAGGGAAACCACACATGGTGCACTAATAACTTAGATTAAAGCCTTGACAGTTACAGCATTTTTCCCTAAATTATTTTTCTGTTCTCATTTTTGGATCACATTGCAAAGAGAATCTTGGCCCAAAATAACACCACACATAATAGTAAAACTTATTTACCCTGTTTCAGGTGTGCAAAGGTCCATGAAAGTTAAATCTTTATAGCAGTTTTTCCTCCAGTCAGTGGCTTCATATTAGTATTCAAAAATCAGAGGAAATAAATTGATTTTAAGGATTCACATCAGCAGCAGAAGTAGGATTAAGATTTCAAGCTGCTTAATTTTCTTTTTAGGATAAAAAAATCCAGTCAGAAAAATGGATATAAATTGCCAAGTATTATGCCAGACATTTTTCCTCCCCATAAAAATAATGTTTTCCTTTGAGAACTGCTAAATTTTTGGATCAAACCAATTTCAAAAATAAAACAGACTTTTTGTTTCATCTAAAAATAGTGCTTAACTTCAGCAGTGCTAGGACACAGCCTCTCAAGACTTCTAGGACCAATGTCTCTAAACATCACTTTTTTGAGACCTAGTCTTTCAGATGATTTTGTCTTCTCCTGGTGTTCTTCCAGGTGGCCTAGCCAACAAAAAAGTCTGAATTATGCCCTGGGGGTTGTGAGGGACTGCAGAGGCAGAGGGCAGCAGCAAAATTTTGAGACTGTCACTCAACACAATATTTTTATTTCACTTAGAAAAATTATATTATATTCTTTCATTTCCCCCAAATTAAGCTTTCAATGGAATTCTCGTTAAGAATGAAATTCTTTTCACTGTCATCAGAATTTGGGGGATTGAGACAGAATAAGGCCATGAAAGGGATTAACATTTTCCAAGCAGCTGTACTCCCTGTGGCATGTGCCCTTTCCCAGAAAAGGTAAATTTCTAGATAAACACTGCTGAGAGTCAGAAAAACTATGCATAGTAGCATTTTTTTATTTAATTTCACATTTACTACACATTGCATTTAAGGAAACAAAGCACATTGATTACTTCCTTTCTGCTAAGAAACCTGCCAAAGACTGCTGCAGTCTTCAGAAAAAAACCCTATTATTTTAGTTACATTAACAATTTAGGCCTGAGGTGAAGTTCACTGATGAACCCTCACTTGCAAAACTCCAAAGAGAAGAAACCTTTGTCCTTTTCCATTAAAGGCATGAACACCTAGGAACAATTAAATGATATTGCAGCGGTGAGCATCACAGAAGTGCCTATAAATAAACTCAAACATTTTTCTGGAGGGTTTGCAGTGCAGGAACAGATCACATGCTGCTCTCCTCGCCAGGCTGTGCTGCAATGGGTGATCTAATGCAGATTTCACTTTGCATTCACCCCTGCAAGTCCCCTGCAAGGTTAGAGGGATTTTCCTTGACTTAAACCCACAGGATTTTTGGTGTTTGTCCAGACATTTAGAGCACAATTCCAGTGGCACCATGGACTGTGAGGGCTGAGGGCTCCTTAGCTACCAGTGCTGAGCAGGCAGAAAGAGATTCCACCTGTGCAGAGCTCTGGACTTTGCACCTCATGCTGCAAACCACAGCTGAAGAGAATTCTGAGAAAACACTTTCAGACTTTCTTCTCTCAGAATTGGAAACCAAACAGGCCAAAATTCAAGTGTAAAAAAAAAAAACCCAGACAAACCAACTGCAAAAAAATAACTTGAAACCACCCAACACAAAAAAAAAAATGCATAAAATGCCCCTTGTTGCATTCTGACAAGGAGGTTTCTAGAAGCTGTTTTGCTCCCCAAATAGATAAAAATATTCTTCCAATACTTATTTCAGTACCACCATAGCCTACTAGTATACTTTTTTCTCATAGAAAAACTGAATTTTCTTGTCCTCTCATGCCAAGTGATGCCTTCCTGCAGGATTAAAGCCCACTGCATTTAAAGCTAAATTGACTGGCACCATTTAAATTTTACTGTGACAAATTCTGAAGTTAAGTCACAGTAAACAGAATTTAAGTCGCACTAAAACTACTCTCAGCTTGAGCAGTGGGGGCTTCCAACAACGGCACTCTGCACAAAGTAACTTCAACTCAAAAAAAAAAAACCCAACCACACAGGGATCCTGCATCATCTGATTCATTGCAGTTACTGCACAGAAAAAAGACAATATTTTTCATTATTCTTTTTGGTATAACTTTCAGGATCCAGTTCCTATATCCTGACAATTGCCATTTGCATGACACTGCAAAGCCAAAACCATCACTACAAAAATAGTCACATCACACTGCATGCACAGTGGAAACAATTCCACACAAATTAAAATAACACAGGAAAATTCCATTCACTAAGGAACTCCTCAGTGAAAGGTGGGTGTATTGAGATGTCAAAAACTGCTTCATATTTAAATTTGTACACTTTTGGTTATTTAAGGCTGGTATATCAATACATCATTCCAGCACCATCCTAAAAATCATGTCCTTCAAATACCCATTGTCCCAATTCCAGCAAGGCTCTGAACACTGAAAATTTCCATTTTGACTAGATCTGCATCATTACCCTAATTAGCAGATAGACCACTATTACCTTATCTTTGTTATTCATACTATAAATACTAAAACTGAAAGAATAAATTCTCTCCCATTCTCATGGTATTTGTTTTGCTTCTGCACTTCCTCTGGTTTGGACAATTCCAAGAGCTGAGTTTTGTTTTGTTTCCCAGGTCTGTTTCACTTTAGGGGCATATTAATTTTTGTCACTGTTTCCAGTGAAAAGAATTCAAGAACTATTTCTACAGAGTGGGCCACATTCCATTAAAGCCAGTAGAGAGAAACTCACACAAAACTTGGATGGGACCCACCAGATCCTTTAATATCCTGCTTTCCTTTTGTTTAACCTACAATTGTTCTGGAATCCAAATATGTCAGTTAAAATGATAAATTAGCATGAATATTAGAAATGGACTTCTCCCAAAACTTTGTATTTGAATACTCAAATACCGTGGGGGACATCAGATCTCAGCCTCAATTATGGAATTCATTTTCCCACCAACACTGCAATCAACTGAATTAAATTCCCTAAGGTCAGACATTAGGCTTGTGTTCCATATTTAATTACAGATATGCCATACAGAAGTATTGCTGCTTAATTTGGCATAGAATACAACTGACAGGCACATCATATCACTAGTAAAATACTCTGCAGCTCTCACATACCTTTGAGGGTTGAATTAAAATACAAATTAATAGAGGGAGGTGTTTTGAGGGAGCAGCTTCAGAGTACTTGCAGAACTCTTGAGTCTAGGCAGTTGTGTGGGTCAAAGATGAGCCTTGTCACTTCTCATGCTGTTGATAATCATCTCCAGCTTGCCAAATTAGCAGAAACATGGACCTTGTAAAACAGATCTCAACCCTGTATGTCAGGCAGGTGAGCCAGGAGCTACATGGTTTTGCATCTCTAGAAGAGAACATTTGATTGAGTACACAGTCCAGATTTACAGATAAAGAAATATCAGACATTTGTGGGTGCCATTTGTACTCTTTGCCTTAAGGATTTTTTTTCCCCAGGCATTTATTTTTCTTCAGTAGTTCTTTGGCATCATTAATATCAACCAAAGATTGTAGTGAATTGTGACTACTAGGTTTCAGAGGATCATTCCTATGACCTTTTACAAAACTACCTGGCCTCAGTTAGATGATCACATGCAGCTAACACCTAAAAATTTAGGTTTATTTCTTTAGAGCTTATTTACATGACAATTAATAAACTGTAGAAATGCAAAGCCTATCCCATTTACTGTGAAGTTATTCATCTTGGGGGGGAAAAAGCCAAACAAGCATCCTGGATTCTCTGGGTAGTCAGGGTACCAAGTAGCTCACGGGTGCTATTCTGGCCAGAGCATGCACCACCTCCTCCTGAAAGAGCTCATGCAGGCTCTGCCAGCACTGCACCAGTTTTCTTTGGGCCATTATGGCAACCCTGCCATGGAGAGACACCAAGAGGTAAAAAGCATCCTTAAGGGACAGAAATTCCCATCCAAAAACCCCACAAGTTTCTCATGTTCACAAAAAAAATCTATTATCAGTGGCTGGAATCTCTCTGCTTTGGGAGGGATGAGCTGTTGTTCTCACACTGATTAGCAAAAGATCCCTGTGCTTGCTCTGGGTGACTCGGCGGCATGTGTGACAAAATGTCCCCCCGGTAGGTCTGTGGATGGACACTCAGTCTCTATGTCTGCTCCTGATGCTGGCAACCACATTCCCACCAGGCACCTCCTGGGGATCCTCTGTTCTGGAAGGAGCCACAGTGCACAGGTACAGCCCTCTCACTTGTAGCCAAGAATCCTTCATGAGGAATGAACACAAGGACATTGCTTCTAAGGATAACAAAAACATGCCATGAGGCCTCCAATAATGCCACAGGGCCACCTTGGGAAGAACCCCAAATTTGCAAAAAATTCCCACCAGCTTCAGTAGCCTCTTGCAACTGATCAGCACATTATTCAAAGCAGGTATTACACTTGCTTATGATCTCATATCATGCATGTGCTTCCTGTGCTTTAGCTAATGAGGAATTACAGAGTATTCCAGGCTGGAAGGCACCCACAAGGATTATGGTGTTCATCTCCCAAGTGAATGGCCCATGGGGAGATCAAACATTTGACCTTTGAATTCCTTACCATCACCATGCTCTAACCAGCTGAGCTAAGCTCAGAACAACAGGCATCATTTTATGTATTACACTTGTTTTGATTCCACCAATGGACTTTGAAATCAGAGAATACCGGGTCCAGTAAATCTATTTGTTAAAACACCCATATTTCCTGGAATTTGCCACCCAAACTGCTCAACCCCAGGCAGTTCATATCTCCACAAAGCCCTGCATTTCGTATTCTAAGACACACCTGGTACCTGGCTTTTGTGCCACACATCTCACCACCAGTGCCCCAGCATTTGAAAGGATCAATCTTCTCATTTGTCAGAGGAGTTCATATGTGCCTTGGCAAAAGAAAAATTGTTTTTCCGGTATTATTCAACAAATCATTGCCAGACTAGAAAATCTGTGTCTGAAGGGCTACAGCCAAGCCTCCTAGACATCAGGTACCAGGACCATCTCTTGCCCTGCTGGCACAGAAGAATATCCCAGTTCCTGCTGTTCTGTAAGAACAGACTATCTTGTCCTCAGTGTGGGACTATTAAAGCCAGCTGCAGGCAAAGGTTGATTTTTGCAGCATGGTCATTTCAGAACAGAAAGTCCTATTCAATACAGTTTTTCCCATTTTAGTTTCTCAGGGAAAAAAAAAGGAAGGATGAAGGCAGATGGCAAAGGAAGAGCTAGAAAGGCCTTACAGGAGAGATTATGCACAAGGAAGGGACCATTTTTATGGGTGCACACCTCAATAAATCAAAAAAAATGCCTTGCTCATAATTTTTTAGCATAACAAGCTATCTGAAATGGGCTGACAAAACTGTATAATGGTATAAAGTTCTGTAAGCAGTAAATACCTGTAAGAATAAAGACCATTCTTGATTAAAACCATGCTGGCATTTCATTTCTACCTCTCAATTGATTAATAAAAAATGCAATGCCACAGGAATGCCACCTGTGCACAAATCTAATTATTACAGACCATAAGGTACCGAGCTGGGTGGATGACATTTCCTAAGCACGATCATTTACTCCACAAAGCCCTAAAGATCATCCTGCAAGGGACAAATGCAATGAAACTCAATTTTCATTCAACTTAATGGTTAAAACATTACATTTCTAAACAGTATAAATAAAAAAAATTCTGAAAGACCTCTAACCTAAAAAAAATAGTCTGCATCTCAAAGCACAAGCACACTGGAAGCAGAATGAAAGGCAGATCAATCATCTGCAAAAGGGAACTTTCCCATGTGTCCAATGTGCTATGCCTTGAACTTTATTATTGAATGCTGAAAAGATTTGGCCTGCTACCCATCAGCATTTGGAAAGTTCCAAGTTATCTCCCTGATAAAATGATTGCGTTTTCATGGCACCAATAAATTAAAATTATATATATAATCTCAGAGAACAAGCGTTAAGAGTATTCCTAATTTTATACAGTCATCTGGATATGAAGTCATGACACCAAGTAATTTTTTACAAGTACTGTGAGAATAACCAGGAGGCTCTATTAACTTTACCACACAGTCTCATTACAACTTTTAAAGTACTCAGCAGAATAAAATGATAGTCACCACGAGTTCTCCAGATCCATGAGATCTTGAACAGCGAGCATGGAAACTATTGCTGTCTGCACAAAAAAGAAAGCTAAGGGGGTGGAATAAGGAAGGAAATGCCTTTTGCAACTTGGAAGCTATTTACAATTTGATGATACCTCTCCAGCTCAGAAAATAGACAGCAAAAGATGGCTGCAAAATAGCATTCTGTCAAGAAAATCCAGGCCCAAACTTAGAGTTTCTTCAATAAATACAAACCCACATATCCCTTATAAATGCAAAACAACATGGAGGTTTTAACTGGGTCCAAACTAAACTTCATTTAATGGAAAACAAGGCTCAGGTTTGCTTGGAAACATACACAATCTGTGCTGTGAGTGGGCTCCAAGAGGACACAGCAAGGGCTTTTCATTAAGGGGACATTACAAGTTCAGAGCTAACTGGAGCAAGGTTTCTGTGAAATAGGGAACTTCTGGGCCATCTAAGCATTCAGTTTTGATTAAAGGCAAGGCATAACTTCAGGAAGCAGCTATATGGAAGATTTGTAAACATCTGCAAAGCTCCTCAAAAAGAAAAATTCTACAGCAAAACTGTAAACAAGGAAGGTCAGCCTTAGCTCTCTTCCCACAGCTGTAACAAGCTTATTTCATGCCACATGTTTGCCACCATTCCAAGGCAGAGGACTGCACAGATGGAAATCCTAATTGCATGGCTATCACTTAGCCCATAAAACAATAATTTGAATTCTCTAGCTGCATTAAAGAATGCACACTGAACTCGCACCACTGCTCGGGTCAAAGGAAAAAAAATCAACTGGCTACACACAGATGTCAGATCAAATCCCAGTGAAATATGGCAGGCCTTTTGCACACTTTATGTCTTCCATCAGCTTCCTGCTTTCACTTGACAACACAGTGGAATTTTTGGGAAGCAGAGATCAGAGATCTTAATCTAGCTGAGATTTCCAACCTTTGCAGCAGGGACTGTCTAATGCAATGCATAAGGAGATTGGCATAAAAGCTGAAAGTACATCAGCATTAATCCTACTCCTCCAAGTAAAAATTATGTCATCACCATCATGAAATAGAGATAAACTTCCTAAAATGAACCACTCCATCTTGAGCTGCTGTTGGATTCTCAGTGTTCCTGCAGTGTCCATCCAGGCTGTAAATTCCTCAAAGCAGGAAACATTTTATCTGCATAGGAAGAAGAGACCGCCAAGCACAAGGTCTGTGTTAACACACACTGAGCACAGTCAGAGCACACACACACCTCCACCATATCTAACTAGATATGCCATTAAATAATAGCCCATTTTGAACAGAAAGCAGGAAAGTATTATTTTCTATGCTGCTTGCAAGCAGTGTTTCCAGCAGGACTTCCAAGTAATTGGGTTGTTCCCAGAATTCCCGGGAAACCCTTTCCCTTCTGCAGCATGCCAGAAAGCACTTCAGCATGAGCATGGATTCCCCACAAAAATAAGACAGGAATGGAGTACAAGGGGAAAAAAAATAAGGGTAAAGTTCAGAAGATTGCACAATATTTTTCCAAAGGCTCCACAGAAATCCTTTTGCAGAATGAATACTTGAAGCACAGATGAAGTGAATAGAGGTTTAGATTAACTGTTTGATCAGCTGAAGGACATTCAGATGGGATTTGGGGAATTTACAGTTTGTCATGGGCATGGGAGTCCACCATGGACAAAGAGAAGCACCAACAAAGGCTGAAACTCTTATGTCATATCCTAACAGAATTGGCTTTATCACCACTTAAAGCAGGTCTCAGAGAAAGCCTCCTGGTCCTCTCCACACCTCACCTCAGACCAGGACAGCAAGCCTGGGAAAAGCTGTGTCAGTGAGAACAAAGTGGTCCAGGTCCTCTCAAACCACAACAAGACCAGGAAAGATTTTAGCAGATCACATCCCCACACCAGATGCCTCATTTCTGGCATTATTAACTGATTTCTGACATTATTAACTAACCAGGAGGAATATGAAGCCTTGTGAGAAACCTTGGACCTACCTTAAGATGGTTTGGGCATGAACCTAAGGCTTTTGAGGTGCACCAGGCTTATTAAATACCTAGAGCAGCTGTTTTGAACACAGCTCCCAGAGCCCCTGACTCTGCACAGAAGCTGAGCCTGGTGCTGTGCCATGGAAGTGTCCACAGCTCCCAGACACAGAGCAGGCTGAGGGCAGCCCTGATCTGCTCCTCTGGCCAAATATAGAGAACTCTCAGATTACACAGAGCTTTCTGAGGTGGCAGAGAGTGGAAGAGGGGAAGGAAAGGCATTTCTAGGAAAACTCAGACACACAGTGGCTGTAACTGGAGCTCAAATTACTTTTATCACTGCAAGTTACAGTTCTGTGGGTCAGAGCTTCCCTGCAAATCAAAGCCTCTACGTTTGGCTGCCTTTTAGAATTTGCATTTGTTATTGTCACAGAGCAAACCACAAGGCTGCAGATAAAAAGCTGCCTGTAAGGTCATCAGCCCTGACAGGACCAAACACAATTTCTGATTTGTGTTGCTCATGTCCCATGCACTTGAGCCCAGGTACAGACCCTTAATTTGCACTGCTGGCACCTGGATGCCCAGGCTGCTTTGTGTATCCAGTCTGTCCTGGTTTGTGAGCTCAAATGAGATCTTGTGCCCCAAGTCCCCACAGTGCACACGCTGTTCACAGAGCTGCACAGGATGTTTTGCAGCAGTGATTACTTCCAAGTCCCCTGGCTACTGCCTAACATCAAATCTCAGTTTGTTTTCTCATCTCTTATCATAAATCACTCTTGAAGTGACTGCCAAACAAATGAAAGGGAATGCTAAAAAATATACAGGAGCACTCACCAAGGAAGCTAAACAAACCCTCATTATAATTAGACTAAAGCAAGGACCCACCCAGAACAGTTAGCAATTCCCCCAAGCAGGACTGCTCTTCCCATGCAAAGCATCTCTCAACCAAGGATTTCTTTAGATAGGGCATCCCCAAATAATTTAACTCCTCCCAAAAAGAGTAAAAGTTCCTAGGTTCTTGAACTGCTGTTGTTTCACAACACTTGCAATTTTTTAAAGAATGCTTCATGGCCCTGACACTAAATGCAATCTTTCTTTCCCAGCTCAGCTTTTCCTGCTCTTGTATTTTTCAGAAAGAAGCCTCTGGAAACAGCTCCTGTGCTGGCCTGGCATGAAAGTGAAGCTCTCCTTTTAAGCCTTGCCTTTGGCCTAAACACTCAGTTCTAATAATATTTGAATGTCATCATTTGATCAACACCAGTGTAATGCTCACAGCTTACCAAGACTGCATCAGAACAGCTCCTCATGGCCCTCTAGCTCAGCTACAAAAAAAAATTTAAAATGTAAAAAAAAAAAATAAATCAAACCTCTCAAAAATTTAAAGACATACTTATGCATATATACATAAATCTTCTAACAGTTAAAGTAAAACGACTTCTCAAGCTCAAAGCTGAAAACAGATGGCAAGCACAGCACTGAGAGTGCTTTGGTAACCCAGCTACAACTGCTTATAAACACTGGAGTGGGATCCTTCTCTCACCCACCCCTGCATACTGAAAATCCTCCCAGCTAAACCTCCTGAAGTTCTCATCACTCCTTTTTCCTGCTATTTCCTGGTAACATTGAGGGTTTGTTTTCTTTCAGGACAGACATTCCCTGCTGTGCTTTTCCTGGTTTCAGACTATTTTTAATATTTATTTTAAGCTGCCATGGCAACAGGGAATAACAGATGGTAAGAGTTAAAATTATGCCACTGGAGACATTTATCATCATAGCTCTGCATAATGTGAGCTCTTGTCCTCTGAATTTCTCCCCAAGCTGGACACTCCCCTCGTTATTTTATGATGGCTACACTAATGAATGTATATGCCTAATGAATGGTACAAGCCTCCCAAATTTATCAGCACATGTTTGATGGGCTATGGAAATTGCATTAATGAGAAAGTGGCCATGTTCATTTCTTGCCATTTCTCACCACCACTGGAAGAGCCAGGCTTCTGATACCAGATCTCATGCTTTCCTCTGCCCACAAATAAATCACATTCATTGCTGAGGTGCCAAGGTCACAAAAAAAAAAATTAATTAACAGCATTAAGGTAATGGAAATCCAGAATGGGTTACATAAGATCTGTAGGAGCATTTTACACAACTCTGGTCTTTTAAGGGCATCATGTGCATCCCAAATAATCTACTCACTCTGGGAAGGATCCAACAAAACATAAATACACTTACCACTATCTTAGAAAAAGTTGTATGCACCTGTGAGACCTGAATCTGAAAGGTGGGGAGTACTGGACTTGGGGTTCACACCTCAGAACACCAGGACAGCTTTCAATACTGACTTCAGGAAATATTTGCAAATATTATTCCATCTTTCATTAAGCTTGGGCCAGCTGAACCAGTTGTACTTGCCACCCAAGGTAGGGATGCTTGGCTGGCAATGAACCTGATATCTTCTCCTTGAAAGTCTAAAAAACATCTCATTCTAATGGCAAGTATTCAGCAATCACCAATTTTGAGAGACAAAAGATTTTGCAGCAATATTTATTAAAACTTATGATCCCATGTGTTTCTTTCCTCCCTGTGGGCCTGGTTGGTTCCAGCAGGTAGTGTGGGAATTTGCCATAGTTGTCTATTTTGGAAATCAGACTATTTGTGATGTACCACTTTTTCGTAGGTATGAGATTTTATTTTTTTTAGGTTCTATTCTCCCTCTGGGGCCTGGCAGCTTGTGCAATGCAGCAGTTTCAGGACAAGCAGGGAACATTTGGCTCATACTATCTCAAGTATGAGATACCTTCAACTATGTTTGGTCTCCTAAGGATACAGCAGTCACAGAACATCAAGCAAATTCCAGAGGATCAGCAACCTTAAAGATGTTTTAATAGATTAACAATGCTCAGAGTTACCAGGCAATGCTAACAAAAAATACCCATATACATAGAATCACAGGTTTAGGTTGAAAAGAACCTTTAAAATCCTTTAATTCCATCCCCCTGCCATGGGCAGGGACACCTTCCACCAGACCAGGTTGCTCAATGCCCATCCAGCCTGGCCTTGAACACTTCCAGAGATGGGGCACCCACAGCTTCTCTGGGCAATGTATTTCCACATCTCAGCTGAAGAATTTCTTCTTGATCTCCAATCTAAACCTTCCCTCTTTCAGTCTGAGCCATTCCCCCTTGTCCTAGCACTGCATGTCCTGGTACAAAGTCCCTCTCCAGCTTTCTTGCAGGCCCCCTTTGGTTGTAAATCCTGTGGAACATCACTCATCTCTGTCCTCCACTTGCTCACCAAACCATCGACCACAACTCTGTGTGAGCACCCAGGCAATTCCTTACTCGCTAAGCAGTCCATCCTTCAAACCCATGCCTCATGTAGCCACAGCTCTGAACAAGTTTATGGAAATAAACACGAAATTGTGAGAATCTTTTCTAATAAACTTGTTTGAGGTTTAAGCACGGCAAAGAACTTGAGACTAGAAATCTCAGTAGAGCTCTGCTCTCCAAAATGTTCAAGTTGCTATAAAGTAATGGCTTACAGTCCCAAGCTAGAATGATACCCAAAATGAATATCAAATGCAGATTAAATTCTAATTATGCTGAAATCCAGAACATGGGGATCAGTCCAGACTTTGATTACTGTATGTACTGCTTTTCTTCAAGTTGTTCAAATTACTTTTCATAAAAGCTAGTCATTACAAAGCTGGGAACAAATGATCTGGAACAGCAGGAATTGTTATTCAAAGGCAGTAGATATAGAACCTAAAAAAATTAAATTTCATACCTACAAAAAGGTAGGGTATCACAAATAGGCCGATTTCCAAAACAGACAACAAAGGGCAATGCCCACACTACATGCTGAAACCAACCAGGGACGCAGGGAGGAAAGAAACATGGGATCATAAGAAAAGAGTTTTAATAAAGATGTGCTGCAAAATTTTTATTGCTGCAAATCCACAAAACAAACAAACAAAAAAACCATCATTTTGTTTCCAAATTACATGTTTGGTGCCTAAGCTCAGTAAAGCAGCTGATTTGTACCGTTAAAGCTACAGATGAAAAGAATTGCCATTTAAAAGACTCAAGCACTCAAAACAGAACCTGAGGATGCTCCTGTGTCAAGAGCAAACAGCTTCAAAGGGGTGACCAAACACAGGAAGAAAGTTTTCACAAGGAGGAATTGCCCCCTTGCTTGATTTTGTGGCTGCCCTGCTGTAGAACACCACAAGGATTACAGACTGAGCAGCTGGGCTGTGACCATAAATGCCTTCAGAGGATCTCCCCCAAGAATAATCCAATCCTTGCCAAAGGGTCTCTGTTTCTGTGGCTCCTTATCTTGTGTGCCAAACTGCACGTGTCCAAAGCCCATGCAAGGCTCCATGAAATAAAAGGAGTTCACTCAGATACTTGCCCTTAAACTCAACAGGACATTTGCCAGCATTAATTCACATGCCTACATTCTTGTCTGGACTACTGTGAGCAGTTTTTAGATTTCCAATTCTCCAACAAAATTATAGGCATCTAACTGTGGCAAAACCACAGAAAAATGGTGGGCAGAAGTTATTACCATATTCCATTTTTTGTGTGTCTATTGGGTCGTGCCCCAATCTGGGTATTTAGGCATGGTAAAAGTAGTATGAGGTAATCCCTCTACTGAGTGATTTAATTGGGGGGTTTTAAAAAGCCTTTCATTCTGACTAAAATCAGAAATATGAGATACTGGACTGATTTTAAAACACAGTGAGGTAAACCATACCTGGTCTCCCTCTGAGATTTGTGTTTACCTGGAAGTTTTATTCATGCATCTTTCCTAACCTTCCTTGTCACTGAGCACCTCAAACTGCACAGAACAAGTGTTCCCACTTGTGAGACATATAAAAACCTAAATTATTTTTTAGGGAAATTTCAGCCTCTCTTGCCATATTCATATGAGACTGTAAAAGGCAATTATGGAGTTTACCAGCCCTGAAGAGACAAAGAGGAAAAAAATGCCAATTTTGGCATTCCATATACTAATAAGCAACTTAAAGGATTTGGGTTTTCCCTTGGGTGGTTGCCACGCATTCCTGGAGAATCAAGAAGCCATTCCAAGCTTCCCAAGCCATTCCTTCCATATAAGGGGAGTGGAAGGAAACTCTTCCTAGGATCTGCTCTCCCTTGCAATGAGTCAGCTGAGCAGGAGTGATATTTTTCACAGAGTTCCCTCCCAGCCAGGTGGTCCATGAGAGCCCAAGCCCAGCAGGCAGCACTGGCAGAGGGCACAGCAGGAGCGTGGTGCCCTCTGCTAATCCCCAGCAGGAATTAACAGCGTGGCACAGCTAATTGCACTGCAGGGGCAACGAGCCACGAGTGCTGCAGCAAGCTGAGAAATGGTTTCACCCCTCAGCAGGGAGGGGACAGAGCTCATTCGTCTGGGGCAGACTAAGACCCAGGTAATTAATCCTGCTGAGCCATCAGGAGCACAGTCAGCCTCAGCAGAGGAACACTACACCCTGCCCTGTGCTTATCCCAAATTGCAGAGACAAGCAAAACGTCCCCTCAGCCTTGAGCTGCTGAATTTAGGAGCTCGGGAGGAGATGGCACGGCTTCTTTTGCCCTTCCAAAACAGAGCACCTTAGTAACTGCTCTGCAAACACAATAAAAGTGGCCAAAGACACTGGTACCAGCTGTGTCTGCTGAGTTATAAATAGAGCACACTGCACAAGCTCTCAGTGCTTAGGATCTCCTCCAAAGAAAGGCAGGCTGACTGAAAATCACTCATTTTCACATCCAAAGGCTTCAGGAAACCCCTGCCTAGGAACTTTCTTGCTGTTAAAGCAGAAAAAGTTCTTCCAAGCAGATTTCCCCAAAATTCTTGCCAGATGCAACCAGAATCCGTTTGTGCCCAGTGCAGCTGGTAAGACATTTGTTCTCACTGATATCATGGAAAGGCAAAGGAGAAATTAAAACACTGCAAAGTCACACTGGCACCATAGCTCATTCAGAGATGACAGTACCTTGGTAGCTGAAAGCACAGTTACTATATTGAGACATGTTTTAAAATAATTTTGGATGGAAGAGGTACAAAAATTGATGCTTTGGGGAAACAAGCAATCAGCTATAAGCTAACCATGGACTACATTTAGCTTAAATTAGCTTCCTTGTTAGGATATTTCAGCAGAGAAGAATGTTATAATTGACTCATTTCTAAGGTTCAGAGGTCCTGCAGTTGTGTACATAATTAGTTTATAATTAAAAATTACTTTTCCTTGGTTTGTACAGCCACAGCAGTGGTTTAGCTCAGTGTTATCACCAGCTGTCAAGTGCAGATGGTACCATGGAGTCAGACTACCCTGCCTTTAAGGTGTTATAATCTTATTTACTGCACAGAACTTCCCTTGTTTAAGAACATACTTGACACAATTTGTGTCCTGAATATGCCTCTTACTACCCAAAAAGTATGACCAGCATCAGATCAGAATTGCCACAATTACTGAGAACTTGAAATAAGAAAATATTTTCCCTCATTTAGCAACACCTGACCAAAAAGAAGCTGCTGAACTACTCTCCAAGTTGAGCAAACCAGCTGCCTGTTTTAAAGAGGCAAGCAGTCTCCATAGCCACACTCTGAGCTATGACCAAGGGAGGGGAAGAATCCAGTAAATTCAAGGGGTTTTTAATGCAAGCAGTTGGTTACATTTGGAATTAATCATCTCACTAGAATGTTAAATTGTTAGGTCAACTCCATCTTGCAGCATGACCATGGTGAAATAAAATCACTGATATCAAGACAGGGATTGAGAAAACCTCTTTGCAAAAGCACCAAAAACCAGTAAAGTACACGGTCTGGAAACTGGTGAAATTGCATCTTTCACAATTTTCAAGTTTCCTGCCTTTAGAAGACTTGACTTTATACCAAACACAACTACCAATTAATTTGCTGCATGCGTTTACTTGTGTTATCTTAAATATGCAGTAGCTGGGTTTGCATTTATTTTGTAATTTTTCTGGGAAAACACATGGAATGGTGAGAAAAGGAAAAAGAGTTAATCACTCCAGGCTTGACAAGAGAGCAGAGACTCCACTGCAGAGACACAATATCAACTTCTGTCTGTCCCCCAAGTGCTCACACAGCCCTGACAGCAGTGCCTTCTACTCCTGAAGGAAGCAGCAGTAAATAAAGTGGTGCCCAAGGGTGGGAAAGGAAGATGGGTTTGCAGCAGCTGCTTAGTCCAAAGGAGTTTTCCAACAACTGCCAGCCACAATTTTCCCTCAATGCTTCTGATGCTCTCCACTCAGATATGCTAACAGACTGGCCTGGCCCATAATGACAGCCCTCCCAGTCCAGTGGGAGCAGAAGAAGCCACCACACCAGCAAAAGCACTACCGCAGGCCACTGTTTATGGGTTACAGCCCACATCCTTCAGCTTCACTTCCCAGCAGCACAAAACACGGACAGCTTCTTCACTCCTTGCAAATTATTCACTTCCCCCTGCCCTGGGGACAAACATTTCAGCACCTTCACCTCCTGATAAGGGGCCACCAAGCAGCCAAGGCACAGATTCCATTGGGGCAGCAAGGGCTGAGGGACCACAGGTGGCCACTCAGCTGCTGGGACAAACCAAATTCATGCCAGGCCCATGCTGCATGTGTAGGCTGAGTTTGTCTTACACACAAATGCTGGTTTTCTCTTGGAACTGTGCCTTTAAAAAAAATAAATAAAGGCATACTGAAGCTGGCCAAAGTTTAACCAATTTTAGGCTTGCAGGATGGTGGAGAACAAGAAGAATTGTTATCAGCTGAGCATCCTCCTCAGTGCATCATAAATAGAATTTAGCAAAAATAACTTCTTCTAAAAGAAAGCTAGAAAGCTTACAGGCCAGCTTTGGATATTCTGAAGACAAACTCCCACAAAATTAACACTCAGGTCTGCAAACCACAAAATTAACACTCAGGTCTGCAAACTTTCACTGTGATGAGAAGTGAGACTTTTTGATCACAACTCCCCTCCAGCAGCCAATAATTCTGGTGGGAGCCCCAGGGCTGAGGCAGCAATAACCAAAATTCCACTGGGGAACCCCCAGATCTGCAGGTCCTGGTCCACCCCACCAATACCCCACAACATCAGGTCACATCTGACAACATGGTCATTTAAAACAGGTCATTCCCTCTGCTACCTAAGGATTTAAAGCCAGCTCATACAGATTATGTCTTGCTCCAGGCAACAGGAACATTCATCTTACCTGAAGGATGCAATAAGAAAGAATGATCTCGTGTGCTGTAACGATTACACATGCCCAGTTTTAAGATTAAAAGGATTAGAAGTTCTTATTCCCTATCCACATGGACACCACGTGTGTAAGGAAACGCTTTAATTAAATTCATGCAACTACAATGTGAGCCACAATTTAAATAATAGAAAAATGAGGTATTGAATTTCCAAGGATATTTTGTAATTGGAATGAGAGTAGCTGCCAAAAGACAAAAAAGCTTGAGGGCAAACAGAGTCTATGGGTTTGGGCAACAGCAGGTAAGCAGAACACTGAATCTGAGATTGATTACATGGATTTGTCTGGTTTGAAAAGAAAGACTGAAGAATTAGCAAAGTCCTCTGAAATAAATTCACATGTGAAAAAAATACCAGCATCTGAACACACTCTATTGACAAAATGAAAGCAGCAGTGTCCTCTTCCTGTGAGGACACAGTCTTCTTTAAGAGAAGGAGAAAGTTTTGTTAGCATGGTTTCCCAGAGGTTACACCTGGATCAGGTAGAATTACTTATTATCTGATTAGCTCCTGTCTAATTTTTGCTAATTCTTGAGTAAAGATCCAGTGTGTGCTTAGAAAAAAGTCATCCTCTAAAATACAAACAGCTGAGGGAAGCCTTCACCAGTTTTTGTGGTACTTCAACAAAGATGTTCCCAGTGCAAATGAACCTTGCAAGGATTCCCACAATTTGCACTGCCATTAAAAAAAAAAAATCACCTTACTGCAGGATCTGGGCAAGAATTTTGGCCATCTGAAACTTCTATGTTCTCTCTTTAAATGAAATCAGCATCTCCTGTCCTCACAGCACTAAAAATAGGACAGGAGCAGCAAGAGTGCAGAAAATGCCACAGCATAAACACTGCCTGGAGAAACCAGCACAGAAACATTTACCAGACCATCAGGTGCACACTATGCTAAACAAAAAATTGAAGTATTCTTTACTGTCCAAAGCCACAGCTCACAATTAAGACAATAAAATGCAGAGGTATCAGACCTAACCCATCTCCCAGCTCTGCAGCAACCACTGCAACCACTCAAAAAGAACATAAATATATGCATAAAAATAAAGTCTGAATGAAACTCTCAAACCCAATTCCCACAGGCTGCCCCAACATTAACTATAAATATTTTAACAGGTCCATTGTTCTAGCTTAAAAACAGAAGGACTAATGACATTTTACTTCAACTTTTTCAATAATTGGCAATATTTTAGAGCACCTGGAGACAAAAGCTCATGGGAGAATTACAGGTTTCATTGGAAATGGTGGCCAGACTATTGCAGAGGGGGAAAAATGGATAACTCGATATTTTTCTAAGTCTCATTAACTTAAACCAAGTACAGAATTGGGAGGAGTCTGACTCATGATACTGGAATGTTCAGTGTTGTCAATATTGAACAAACCCACTGTCACACCTTTCTACATCTCAGTCTGGACAACAGAATTGAGCACAGATTTGGAACCCAGAAATCCATCAATGATCAAATTTAATCATGTCAGCCATGCAGTTATGAACCACCCCAATGGGCAATGAAATCACTTTTATAAGTGAGCAACTACTGCAAAACCAATTACAAAGAGCATAAAGGACCCAATTGTTTTAATTTCAAATTAACCAGGTTTGTTTCAAGTCCAAACCATTGCCAAAATAAACCAGGAGGCTTATAGTTACATAACACAAGAGGCAACCTAAGAATCCCCTTCCTGAGGCAATGATGGCATCCAATCAATTTAAGTTCACATTATTAATTGTGCAGCAACAGAAGAGGCAGAATATTGGGGCATTAAATACCAAATGTCCTCACACAGCTTTGAAAACTCCCCACAGGGTCAGATGCCTGAAGACCCACCTCACAACTAAGGGCCAGAACAGAACATGTGAAGGCACATATTTCTTATCTAGGCACATAGATCTATAAACCCTCATTTTAAACAAATCTGTTTCTTCTGAAACCAATTTCAGACCTCTGCCCCTTTATTTTCCAGCAGCGGGCTCCAACTGCTGCCAGATCTCTGTTTATGTAAATGGGAAGAAATTCCATTTCCCATTTAGCCAACGCCACAAAAATGACCCTCTTAATTAGCTTCAGGTTCTTTTCCAGAAAGTTTACTGGGGGTCATAAGAGCACTGAATCCACAGCAGAAAGAGTGGAGGAGCAGCTTGGTCCTTGAACCCAGCACTCCACATGAACCAGCCCAGCCTTCCTGCACTGCCCCCCTCCAAAGGGTCCATCCAGGGCCACAAGAGGAGATTGCATGGGCTGCACATCCAGGACAACCTGTGAAACTCCTCCTGCAGAAGGCCAGGAGAGCCAAGGAGACCAGGAGCACTCAGGTGAGGGCAGTTGGGTGCACCTGGATAGAAACACTCCAGGAGCCATGAATGCTGTGCACCACCCTCAGCTCCATCTGCCTTTCTGTGCAGGCAAGGTGATTGCTCCCCAAAAGCTCCTTTCTTTGCCCCAGCCCTGCATTCAGTATTTTTAAGACACTTGCAGCTGCTCATCTCACTGAGCTCTTAAAGCCCTTCTGATGCCAGTCTTATTGAAAGAACTTCATCCCAAACCTTCCCTTTTTTTTATCCTAACACTCTTGCAACTGCAATTATGATGATTTCTGCAAGTTACCTGCACTCATCCCAAGAGCAAGGCTGCCACACAGGTTATCTGGTGCTGCTTGACCTTTTCCAGGTAGTTGAGAGCACACATGCAATTTAAAGCCAGACATATTATCGCCTTTCACTCAGCCACTGACTGAGGGATACATAAAGGTGTGCAGACATTCTGCACAGGAAAAGGAAATGAGAAACAGCTTCAAAACACCATAATCATTAAATTATAGGGGAGGGGGACAAAAACACAATCAGACTTTGCTGAATCTATCACCACCAGCTTAATTTCAAGCTACACATTTTCCTCTTACCTTTGCGAAGAACTTGAGCACAAAATTTCCCAAATGCTGAGGGCAACAAGTGGAGGCAGGACAGATCAGGCAGCCTCTAGGGATGCTGGCAACATCAAGAGCTCCATGCACAGCAAACCCAAGGTCCATCCAGGAATCCTCTCAAGAGCAGCAGAGGACAGAGTCAGAGAGCTGGAAACATAAAATGCACCCTGGAGAATCCCACAGAGGAGACAGCCACCAAAACCACACAGCCAACAGCAGCTCAAGAGGAAAAGCCAAGTGCAAGGCTGGCAACAAACAGCACCTTACTGGGGCTGAGGTTAAATAGGGCTCCCGTGCCCAGGGGAGTGGATGCAGGACTCAGGTGAAGTTGATCAGGGACATCAGAGCCAATTAGGGCTCTCACAACGAGCAGCTGGTG